>NC_048896.1:69950469-70282890 GCF_011077185.1 Oxyura jamaicensis | reverse complement strand
ATAAAAAAAGTTTGGAAAAAAAATGATAGTACAGGAAACCATAAGGTCTTAGAGCACTTGTGTTTATCAACCAAAATAAATCAATATGCAGCACCTTCTGTCAATTCCTACTGAAGATGTCTGACAAAAATATTATATATTTCTTCAATTCATGCAATAATAGAACATCTAAGGATTATTAATATCCTTTCATCAACTTGATCAATATACTGTTCCACACACCAAAATGAAAATTCATTAAGAGAAAGTCATTTACAAGTTAAACATTTTCAAACTTATTTTTCTTAAGAAATCCAGTACAACTACTCTCACCAGGCTGACAAAAATAACTGTTTCAGAAATATATTCTCATAATGTATTTACAGAAAGATAAAAACTCTAAGCAACTTCCAAAGAAAGTCATGTCTGATGTATGTGTCATTGATAAATCAGTTCTAACCTTATAACTGTTTTTTGGGGAAAAGGTACAAATGGAAGAGGTCAGGGTGTGGTGCAGGAGAGATTTGCATTTAAACATCAATTCACCAAGCATTTTTTCCAGCTTGTACTGGAGGGTGAACGACAAAGAGTATGGACACAAGAAGATACATGACCTACCCCCTTAATTACAAAGTTCTGCTGCTCTTTCTCCCATGATGTGGCACATTAAAGTGAAGCACCTCTGTTCATTTGTAGATGGAAAAGGAAGAAGGTACAGGAAAAATGTACTTTGATATCATAAAAGAGGGGTGCTAGGTCATCAGATTTGATTTCTTTATGCTGCAAACCAGAGATCTAAGTGCTCTATAACAAATGTAAAATCTTAAATTAATTAAGGATTTTTCAAACCTCAAAAATCTAAAACTCAGACAGGCACACAGAAAGAAACAGGGCAACATCCCCCCGTCAGCTATGACAACAGGCAAGATACATTTCCTAAATATCCAAAGATACCTTTTCCCTGCTAATCTCACTTGGCAGGAAACTCTCCCTGATCCCAAATCTGACAACCCATTGCCCTGAACCTGAGACCAAGACACCCTAGTCAGGCTGCACAAAGAATTTTCTGTATGACCACAGAGCACTAAATCCCTTGATCATCCTGCTGTCCCGAGCATGCTTCACAGAAAGTTTAAACGGACTCTTGAAATTAGTATGCACAGATGGAAATATCAGAGGAAGAAAAAATAAAAATTGTATATATATATATATTTGTGTGTGTATATATACACATGTTGCCTCTGTAATGTGACATGTAGTTTTCCACACGCCACGTCTCACAAATACATATGTACTCCCTTTGATTTGGCAAACCATATAACAGCCATATCCATATAACAGCTCATTTTAACCACTGCCAGGCTAGAACATAAGGAGCTGGATCAAAGCATATCTTGCTTCATTGGTCAAGAAATGCTGAATTCTGTCCTTTTTGCCCTGTAATTGTAGGAAATATTTAATTCTTCCTATTAATAGGAAATTTTGTTTTATTTTGAAGTTCAGTTCTTTAATTCCAACTTTGGCAATGGATAGCCATATGTCAAACCTCTTCTTCACACAAACATCTACACACAAGGAGTAAAGTCACCTCAGACTTCCATAACCTGAGCAGTTCATGCCACATACTGCAAATGCTAGCTAATCTGTCCAGCTTTAACTTCTAAACTTGTTCTATTGTTTCCAGACCCATCTTGAAATGTGGACACCAAGACTGGAATTTTTTGTAATGGTATTATCAGTGCTGCATGAATAATGCCAGTTTTCTACTCATAGTGTCTCTTTTATTTTTCTCTCTTCTGGGTGATGCATACCTAAGAGCTCATACTACACAAAATAAGTTTTGCCCTAAATCATTACTATTCTATGCAGCTCTCACCTTGAATTATAACCCACAGGCTTTCTTTCCCTTTTTTCTTTATTTTAACAATTATCTTTTTTTGTCTCTCTGAACTTACTGAAGGATGGAATTATTCTACACATACAGTCTCCAACAGTTTTGTGTCATTTGCCAAATTTACTTAAAAAAAAAAAAATTGCTGAAATCTTTCAAAATATCACTATTCTTGATCAAGACTTTCCTGTGAGACAGTCCTACCTCTGATATTTCCTTATTAATAAATGAATTTTGAGATCTGTCAGTGAGCCAGTTTTTAATGTGGGCTGTGTCAATTTTATGAAATTCCAGCTTGCAGAAAGCAGTACTTGATCTGCCACAAGGGTTCTCTTGTAATGTGCCACAGGGTTCAGTTGCATTTTCCATACTGCTCTGAATAAGATTATTAGACCTATTAAGAGCCAGTGAAGAGTCTGAAAATCTGCCTCTGTTGAAATTATTTTAATTGACCCAAACAAAGAAGAAATATATCTGATGCAATAACATTAAAAGGGGATGTTTGTTTGTTTTTTTCTTAGTTCTTCTGTACAGAACAGATTCCAGTGTTTCTGTGAATTAGAAGAAAGAATTCATTCTACTCATGTTCATAAACTAGAAGTGATATGAGCCCACAAAAATGACAAAAGCTGGAGGAAAATACATTATTTATACTAATTTAACATCCATATAATTTGTTCAACTGCTCTCCACAAAGAGCTAACTGTGAAACATGGTTTGAGAAGATATTTCTACAGTGAATGCTTCTTATTTTATTTACAAAATTTAGTAACAGCCTTGAAAACATTATGAGTAGGAAGAAAGCTGTTTAACACATCCTGAGTAAAGTGCAAAATGGTATTGTAGATTTACAGAAACTTCTAAAGAGTGAAAAGAGATAGTACGAAAGAGGCTAGAGCAAAGAAAGAAAGCAAGAGGACAGTAGACTGCATATTAAACAGGGAGAGCAAAGAACACCAGCAGCTGCCCCCAAGAGAGAATTCATCAGGTCCCAAATTAGCTGTAGCATGCAAGAGACAGAGGGAACCCATTCACCAAGCCTTATCTGGAGAGATGCTCTAACACTTTCTGATTTCCTGCTTTGCTACCTTTTCTTCACTACACTAAATTTCTGTTCTTTAGAAAGTTTGACTGGCACTGAGCATCATTTGACACAAGCATATAGCTAAGGACAAGCTTGTCCCAGGAAAGAAATAAGTGACTCCTGTGCTTAAAATTCAAGAGCGAGAAATAATTTCCCAGCAAGCAACAAGACATGGAAAGAACTCTTTTGCAAATATGGACCATTGCTCCCCTACTAAGGGATGACGCTGGATAATCCCCAGGAATATTCTGAACTCAAATTTGGGTTCAAAAATCTGCACTCTGGAAAACATTAACTCAAGATTAGAAAAATCAGAGCAACAAAAATCTACTTTGATCACTGACAAATTAATAATTGTTCTTGCTGTTCAAAGTAACTCTGTTGCAGCCTGTATTTATCCAGATCCAATTTTCAGCCTTGGATATTCTCTCCGCCTCTTATGCTGAAGATGTCTCTTCACCAGTTATTCTAGGTTTACAAACATCTATCTCATGACAGAAACTATTAAAATTGTTTTAAAAATGTAGAATGTTGCCCTTTTTCTTGTTGAATATTCCTCCATTTAGTTTACTTCAGTCCTCACCATTACCCAATAGAATGTCAGTCCATCTAAATTCACTCCTGTTCATTCACTTTTTCCCTTTATTTATCAATAAAATGTGCATTTTACAATGAAGGCAGAGCACTTATTTTTATTTATCATGATTTTTAATTTAAACAGAGACTTTTGCTAATTTAATCTAGCTTATTCATTTATTGAGAAAATTTTCTGTAATACTTATTAATTGCATAAAGAAACCTAAAGAGTTTTCTCTTCTTGGTGATAAAGCAGTTATTCAGCAAAGAAATTAGGTGCATAAAGAAATAACAGGGGTCTTTAATTTGTAAAAATATGTAATATAACAATACAATTTTCACAACCAGTAATCTAAGTATATACTTATATGGCTATCTATATTAAAATTCGTCCTCAAGTGTCTACACTGGGCTTCCAGCTCCATCTCTAAAGAATTTTTTCAGTGAGTTTGATGAAAGCAGAGCCCTGTTCTTCACTCTTCTACCTTTTTTATTAAATAATAATAAAAATAATAATGATCTTTAGTGAATACCTACCCCAACACTTTTATAATTTCCATCATTTTCCATGCAGTGCACCCATAGAGTACTTTTAACATTTACTGCACATTTACTGCACACTGTCTTCTACACATCACTCTTGTACTTAATTTCCTTTAATTCTTGTAAAATGTTATTCGTATCAGAATACATACATACTTCTCTACATTTACCTGCTACTTTTTGTGCTTATTTAAGTTTATTACTTTCTTGCCTATAACATCCTTTTGTCGATACTACACTAAGAGCACCTACTTGTTCAAGAGGATATCCTCATTATAACTTTATCTTTTCAGAATTAGTGTATCTATCAGTCTCTTGAAAGCCCACATTTTGTTGATGTAACCTTTAAATCCCTGAATACATCTTTTCACCTTAGTGGACTGAGATGCAATTACTTGCCCATGCTCTGCTTACAGGGCAATCACAACTATACAAAATACTCTAGGTAGAAATTTCTCTATGCCCATGAGCTATCATCCTCATCATTCTTAAAAATCTTTCAATAATGACTTTTCTTAACTTGGTGATTGAAAACATTACATTAGAGATGTAATATGTCACTAATCACTATTTCTAATTGAACTTTCAGATTATCAGCTGTGTTTTACACAACACTGGGCATAAGACACAGCTAGAAAAAAATATATATAAATTGATAAACTAATATTAATTATTTCAGTATCCCTAAGTTGTGAAGGGTGGAATAGTAAGCAGCCAGAATACTTGCCTTTTAGAAAGCTGAAAAATAACAAATAATTTGATCTAGGACTGGAGCTAAAACAGTGTGGTTATAAGTAGCCAGAAGGTAAACATACAGGGAGAATAATATTTTTTCATTAATACATCAATATTTCAAGATTGTATCTGTAATTATAGGAATTTATACTACAGATAAGAGATCCCAGGTGGTAACCGCTACTATTTCATACTGAGAATAAGTACTTTAATAATATGTTTATGATCCAAACATCTGAAAGTATGTTATATGAGTTAAAGACTAATATGTTTAATAAACATATTAAAGGCTAGCAATTTAGAAATCAGTACAACTCATGGATATTTGTGTGAGACACATCAAAAATGACAGAATGTGGTTTTCTGCTATTAAATTTCAGTATTACCATTAACTTTTCAACTTTCATTTGGCTCTCCTTTATCATCTTCTTCTGTGTATTTAACAATGAAACCCCTTAACTCACTCTGAGATGCTGAAATTCTGTGTCAACATCAGGAAGAAAACAAAAGTCTGCTCTGCTATTTAAATTCAAAAAGTGCAGGCCTCAAAAAAATAAATAATAATAATAATAATAATAAGTGGTCTTTTTAACTGAGCTTTGTAATTCAATAGTAAAGATGTTGTGTGGGAGATTATTATCTTGAAAGATAATTATAATTCCAGTCAATAACCTTGCAGTAAAATACTGACATACTCTGAAGATTTGGAATCTGACACTAGACTTTAGATTTTATCCACATAGTTGAAACAGACTAAGATGAATGAAGCATAGGCTGATTTTGTTTTTCTCTCTGATAAATCTCTACTGAATTTCTCAAGCATCTGGACAGAATATGATGCCTGTATTTGAAGCTGGAAATTTCATCTTACATTCTCCAAAATTTCTTCCCTGTGGCAGAACTCTGCTACTTTTCCTCCATCCAGAAGGATCAGCCTTAACTTAATTGCTGTTCTCCTAACAGCAATGTGAATACTCCAGAATGTCTCCTGTTCTCATCACTGGCTAATGTTCGCAAACCTTTTAATATATGGATAGAGGTAAGTCCCAGATACTCACAGAAAGACAGAGCTTTTGCTCTGCCAAGACCAGTGCATAACCAGTTGGATGTCAGAATAATTTTCTCTTCCTCTGTTTTCCCTTTCTTTATTACAAATTATTAAGTGGAGAGAAGAGAAACAGAATTCTGGTTTCTTTCATCTACAACTTCCATTAGAAGGATTTTGTGGAGATAGATTACTCCCTTATAATTCTTTTGCTGTCTGTTGCATCGAGCAGTCTGAAAAAAACAGGAATGCTATACATCTGCCACACATTGAGAATATAAAGAAATACAAGCTGGAAGAGTTTTTTTTTTGTTGTCTAAATGTCCACAGTAATTCAATTAAATAAAGGTGAAGTGAAAGACTTAGAGCAAAGTTCATGAGATTCCCTATTATGACAGGGAAAGAAAAATTGCCATTCAGCACCTTCGAGGAAACAGCAACAAAACAGAACTAAGACATTTAGGGAAAAAAAAAAACAATTTGTCAGGAGCTTTCAAAAGAAAACAGTCTGGGATTGCGTCTCTCTGTTCTCCTACATAAATGAACTAAGTCTAGATTGAACAATTGTTTATTGTATAAGCAGCTTATAGACTTACATTGCATTTCTTTGTCACCAAGTATTTAGCACATAAGTCTGTCTTCCACCTCTCCCTCCACAGTTCAGAAAACAGACCCAGAGAAATAAAATTATTTTTCTTAGCTTGATCCAGTATGCATGTGGTAGACAAGAGCTGATTAATTTTTCATGTATTCTATGTTTTCAACACAAATCCTACAAAATATTTATACTTAATAGTTATATCTGAATTGATATTTTGACTATTGAAAGACAAAACTGATTTACTACTAACTGCAAAGTTTAAACTACAATAATGAAGTCTTCCTTCCTATAATCTTCAAGAAAAGTCCTAAACTGTCTTCATAGATTCTTACAAAGTTTTTCAAAATCTGAGCTAAGGAAAGAGGAGTTGTGGATTGAGTTCAATCTCTTTAAAATACACATTTACAGTTCACTTTATAAAGTAAGATTAAATGTCTAGGAATAATACTTTAATAAACTCCTGCTGACTCTCTGTCTATATATATATTTAATTGTGCCTGGTTTATATATAGAATTATTTTTGTAATATTATTTTGGAGTAGCAAAGCAAAATATAATTATCTTTTAACGATTTATTGATCACTGTCCAAAGAAAACAATACTTTGCATAAGAAAAATATTATAAATATAACACAAAAATTCTGTTCATGGATGGTATATTACTTTTACCCGTTCTAGAAAACCACTGCATTTTATTGCTGTTATATTTAACTTTATTAAGCATAATAACATATTAAACCCATTTTTGCCAACTTTAGCAAATGTAGGTGATCTCTGATTCACATCTTCTATTTACTGAATTATTTTAAGAGCTTACCTCCAATATCTGGCCGAAGCTTATTGTCATATCCTTGAAGTAAGGAGTCCAGTATGTGAGTCACATCACCACCATGAATCTTTGGTGCTAGGACCCATGTTTTATTCACTGTTAGATCTTCATCATCCTCATCATCTGTTTTATCGGCTCTAATGGTGATTGAATTAAAAAAAAAAAAAAAAAAAAAAAAAAAAAAAAGAGAGAGAGAGAAGGAGAAGAAGAAAAAAGGTTAGAAAAAAGGAAACAGTGAAACAAAATACACAAGATGTGAAGAAGAAACTGGTAAAATACTGAACATAATTTAAAGTATTTTATGATGCGTTCTGGTGACAACAGAAAGAGGACTTACCTTATTTGAAACATCAATATTTTATTTTATAGCAGAGAAATTTTAAGCTAATAAATGTGTCAAGAGAAACATTAAAACATAACATATACAGAAAAACTAAAACCATGAGTAAAACTCATAAATGCACCAGTAGGCATCCTTTTCCTGTTTTAAAACACAAAATGGAATTCCTAAGTTTTTTGCTATACATACTCCATTTTCAGTTCATGGTATTAATGTTTCTAACAGATGTTTAGTCATCATAATAGACACATATTGGTGTCAAAAGCATTAACAGAATTTCCTTCTTAGTAGCCTCTTATTCTATCTATTACATAAACAATAAGACCTCAAATACATTCACTCATCTCCATTTAAATTTTAAGAAAGCAAAAAAAAATTGTGTCCATATGCTATGAAACAGTTAGAAGCTGCAGTCATGTGTCAAAAATATATCTGCAGGTATATGTGCTATAGTTAAAATTCTGTACCACTCCTTCCAGTTATGATTATTTGTTAGCCATCTATTTTACTAAGTTGGAACAAATGCACAAGAAAAACACTTATATGTTCATGCATTGCCTATCTTTTAATTAGATAAGCAGCAATATATATTTTATCGCTAAGTCATTAGTAAAAAAATGGCAGTACGTTGGTTATGTCTGCAGATTCACTCAGATATCACCAAAAGGTCAAAGAATGCCTGGAAGTAGTTTTCTTTCCATTTGGATCAAATGCATGTGGACTTAAGTGTTCCTCCAGTGCTAAAGTTTGCAATCTACATTACTCATACAGCATATTTCAGGGAACTGCTATGGGCTTCAAATCAAGCAAAGTGCATCAGACTGATAGCAGTAACTCTGACAATCACACAATATTCACAAATGGACACTGGATAGCAATTATTACTGAGGGTATGCGATTCATATAAATCAGTTCTAATGTTACCATAAGCATAGATATTCCAGTAAAGGAATCAAAGTACTGTCCTTGTACCAATTTGTATTGTACACCAAAACTAAAAATGTACTTCTATATTATTAGAAAAGGATTTTAAAGAGCTTCTAAGTTACAAACATACTGCACTCAAGGCTAAGGGTGGAATTTCTCAGTAAATTTCCTACAGGAATGAAGACCACCAGGATGTTCCACAATGCTACGACTTCATAGAGAAAAGACAGAAAAAGTCAGGAAAGGACAGAAATGGAATAGGCATGCCTGGTTGTTATTGTAGTCCTTTGTGGGAATGCACCAGAACAGTCTGCATCCATAAGACCTTGTACCACTTCTCACATAATGCTATTAAGTCTCGCTCAAACTCCAGTCACCATTGTAGTAATTGCTCAGTGGTTTCAGCAAGCCTGCTTAGTCAGGCAAGTGCAAGAGGGAGCTGGCCACAATTCAGTAAGTTTCCAGAAGGTGAACAAAAGGCACTGCTTGGATACCAGGGTTTTCATAAATAGCTTGCTGCAAAAAAGTCACAAGAGTCTATTAGAGCTGAAAGTAATAAGAAATCTAAATACAAGGTTCACCATCAGCTTCCCCTTTAACAACCTGAAAAGTGTTTTCATTCTTTTAAATTGAAATGTACCTTTTACTGCACTACATAGACATTATAGAAATGTCAGCTATTAAATATTTAACATCCCCCATTAACAGGATTCCACTAATGGGAGTGCTAAAAGAAGTAGGAAGTGAAGTTTTGTAAATGTACACTCTTTTTCCCTCAAAGCTACTTATTGTCATCTCTTTAATGTTTCATTACCACACTGATTTATTTATTTATTTATTTTTGGCCTGGTTGTACTTTATGTCATCTAATTACTATATAAATTATCTTATGGTTCCTCAGGGTGCAGAGGCAATCCCAGCTTTTACCTGAGGCATTAAGATGATGAGGAGTAAAACTTAACTTATGAGCAGCTCCCTAAAGAAGGAAACGTTCACTACAAAACTGACCATTGTGTCATTCTTTTTGTTCCCCATCCCTTAAACAACAGAAAGTACAGGGAAACTACCAGAGCTCCATACATAACACAGAGTGATGAGGACACAGTTTTGTCTCCCTTTAATGTTCTTTTTGGATCATCATTATTAAAAATAGCCTAGATTTAGCCAAGATGAAAGGTACAAGAAGTCATGCCAAATGCCCATGCCGACCTAAATGCAAGAGGAGTTGCAACCATGATACCTCCATGCACAGCCACTCAAATACCCTGCCATTTTGAAGCATTCATTTTATTTATGGATTCACAGGACAACTCATGTGGGAAGGGACGACAGGAAGGGATGACAGGAAGTCTCTAGTCCAGCCTTCTGTTAAGGCATGGCCAGCTGAACTGTTCCTTTTCTTCCATACCAGTATGCTAGCTCAAGACCTTGTGACTTGCTTATCCATTAGCTAAACAAGCAAAGGAATCAGTGCAGATTAGAAATGAATATACCCAAATGTGGAGGAAAAGGCGCTATTGCTATTCACAAATTGAGAGGAGACATTCTCACTCTCTCCAGTCCTATCTAACTAGCCTTTACAGAGATGATTGACTGTGACATCTTGCTACCAGAATACCATCCTTTTAATTTTTGTTTATAATGTGCCCAAGACCACTCTGAGCAAGCAATGAAGACTATAATCTCTCTGCAATGCTAATGGCAGATATTTCTGCACTTTTGATTCGAAAGCCATAGCTACTGACTTGCAAGTCACACAAGAGAGATAAGACAGGAATGGTGTTGGCTGGAAAAAGGAAGTGAGCAGAACATATAGAATGTCTTCTGTTTGTGTTCCAGTGAAACAGAGCACGCAACACGTGTCAGCTGGAGTCATCCATTCAGAGATTTGGGGGAAATCACATAAAGCAAATAGTTCTCCAGACAGAGCACATAGACACATGAAGGGCAGACAATAGATATACACTCATTTCTAGCAATCAGAATTACTGATTCTTATCAGGCTACATTCATTTGACCCATTCTGTTTCAAAGGTAGAAAACCCTTCAGAATTACAGTCAGCAGGATTTGTTGAGAAGGTGTTACCAGGATCTAAGTGAGGACTCTAGGCCACATTATTTAAAGAAATATTCACATTGGAGAACAAGTTTGTCTAAAACTGTTTATCTTTGACCTAATTCTCTGTGCCTCTTAAGTCACTTTTCAAAGGCCTGTTTTTTTCCCCAGGTCTTGGAATGGGATAAAGGGCAAGATAGAAGGTAATAAATTTAATTCCAAACTAAAAAGATAAAGTGTTAAATTCAGGTATGCCATTGAAATATTTAGCAACAACAGTTAACTTCAGCTTAACACCATTTTACTTCTTTGCAGTTGAAATAAATCTTACAAACCCATGAAGATTAATGCTAATTAACTCCACCCTAACTTTAACAATAGCACTTTCCTCTCTCTCACACAACCCAGGGAAGAAAGGCAAACTTAATTAAAGAGGAATTCTTTTCCTTTCCCAGTTCATCTAAAGGTTATTTCACTATACACAGATCATCACAGTTGATCCTCTCTCCATTTACTATAAACTATATATTTTTTTCAACAACTTTCACTCAGTAGGTCTTTTTCAGACTGTCTGGAGAGACAAAGATTCAGAGCAAAAATATGACATCTTTACATTAAAATAGTTCTAGGTTGACCATAATTTTTATAATTCTCTAAGTATGAAAGTCTTCAGTTCTTAACATGCTTGTTGTTATAACACTTCAGCCAGCCTCATAAACTTAACAGTAACTGCATGTATACAGTGAATAGTAATTAGGCAGAAAGTGCCCTAATTATGCTCTCTGTCCTTCAACTAATTGGAGACATTACCATGACTAATAAATCCCCCAGCACAAGCAACTAATGACTGAATAAGTCTTTTCAACATCAGGCAGCATGCACATCTACAGACATTAATATCACAGGTCTTCGTTCTACTTTTAAGTACGAGAAAAAACAATCAGATGAGTTTTAAGTTGCAATTAACATCTGCCAGGTTATATAAGGAACTGAAAAAAAAAAAAAAAAAAAAAATTGGATATAGTGAGACTGCTGCTACTGCCATTTGCATCAGCATATGAAAGTATTACATATAGAACTACATGTATAGCATAGATGGAGTATTTAAACACAGCTGAGGATCAATTTAACTACCCACTCCCAGGCTCCTCTTCCCACCCAACACACAGAAGGGTTCCCAGTCATCCAGGTAGGATTGATCTATGGGGAACCTATAGACTTTTGGAGAAGCAGTAGAGACTGGCCAGAAAACCTGTATCTCCACTGACACTTCATACCTTCACTTTCCTCTGAGTAAAATGAGCATAATCCCATTTTACTCCAGAAGCACTGTTAACTCTCTCCTGTTGGTAAACTGGACACACTGCCTTGCACAGAGCATTCCACTCATCTGACTCTCTGAGACAAGCTAAAAGAAGAACAGAAGTCAGCTGACAACAAAAGAGAAAGCTCTTTTTAATGAGCAGATGATGTAATATTTCCATTTCTAAAAGACCAGTCTCAGTCCTGCCTGACGGATGAACTGGTTCAGCAGCTAAAGATGCATGCAGAGGCTTTACAAAGGAAAGGAAAGGATAAGGGGAGGAAATCAGTGTTTCACAAACCACAGCCAACTAATAGATGGCTGACACTGGATGTAGTGACTGGGACCTGAGAAAGGAAGTTCCCAGCACACATCGCCTGTCCAGCTTTCAAAAGGTTGTATAATGACAGAACAGAGCACAAATGTGAAGACCATGTCGTGACCATCTTGACAAGAATAAAGTCCACAACAGAAAGTTTAAAATATTAAAAGACTCCACAATCAATAACTGCACTTTTCTGCTTCTTATATGTAAGGTCCTAGCAGCCTATATATTTTGGATATATTTAGTGCAAGAAGCAAATAATAAATCACTAAAAAAGCCTGAAGACAGCTGTTATTCACTAGTTGTGCTTCCCAGAATATTTGTTGTATGTCCTCTAAGTATAATTCAATTTAACTTCTATTTTACAGTACCTCACAAAATAAAAATAAAAAAAAAGGTTTTAAAATTTCAGACAAAATGATAATGTTTCCCAAACTGCAAACATGAAAGAATACATTGATAGTAAAAATACAACTTCAGAAGTTTGTTGATATCCTGTAATTAACCAGACAATGTTTCACAATAAACTAGTCCAGACAAAGGTTTCCAGGGCAGGCTTCCAGCCTCTCAGATATCTAACCAGACATGATCTTGCTGCAGAGCACCAAACATGATAAGCTTGGTACAATACAAAAGTATTTCATGGCCCCATCAGTGAGAGTTCAGATGTCAGATGACCTAGTCAACTATGAAAAAAAAGACCTAAAGCATTGCTGAAAAACAAAGCATGGGATTTGACAACCCAGTATGCAGTCAGGCACTTTTACAGATGCTGATGCTGGTTCTAATTCTGAAGGTAAAAAGGCAAGTTCTTACATGTTTCACGTGAATGACCAAGGCACAGGGCCAGGTATAGATGAAAATCTGAACTGTAGAAGGATGACAGGTTTAAACATTGCCTGAGACAGAAGAGGCTTTATTACAAATAGAGCAAAATACTCTATGATGACTGACTTCATACTCATCTGCTGTATGAAATTATTGGTATGTTCAAACCAGTATAACTGCCATCTCTGCTCCTACCAAGTTACAGTCCAAAAATTAATTGAAAAATTTCCTCACAACTATCTATCCCCATACAGGTAATTCTCTGTGCCATTTCAGAGCTACTTGTTTCTCCAATATATTGAGTTTGATAAAGTACTTTGACCACCTTAGTAAAAATTGCAGTTTACCTTCATATGTGGTCATAAAAATACTCTTCCCAGTTTTGTAAATCTGATGGGGACAAGTAGCTGTTTCTGCACCTCTGCACCCCTTTTCTTTTACACTATAAAATGAGGAGCAAGAACCTCATATGAGTAAGATAGCAAACAATACTGGGGAAAAAAAATAAAAAAAAAAATAAAATTGCTAATTCTTGCTATTTCCCACAGAATCACTTTAGAAAAGACCTTGGGAAGTCAACTTCAACTCAAAGGAGAGCTCATACTGAATTTAGACCAGGATGTTTAAAGCTTAATCCATTTGGGTCTTTGAAAACTCCAAGGACAGAAATCCCACAGCCTTAATGGACATGTTCCACGGCTTATTTATCCTTATAGTGATTTTTTTTCTTTATACCTTATTGGGTCTTTTCCTATTACAATTCTTCACCATTGTTCTTTATTCTCTTATCACTCATTACCATGAAGAGGCTGTCACTGTCTTCTCAATCACCTTCCTGGAAGTGCTAGGGGTTCGTGTTGGGTCCCTCAAAGCCACCTCTTCTGCAGGCTGAACAAGCCCCAGTCCCACAACCTCTCATCACAGGGCAAGGTTTCCTGCCTGACCAGCTTGACAGCCCTCTGCTGAGTTCTCTCCTGTTTAGACCCAAAAGTGGATGCAGTATCTATACGTGGTTTGGCAGGTGCTGAGCAGAGGGAGACGATCACTTCCCTCAACCTCCTGAGTACATGCTTGTTCAGCCCAAGATGTTGCTGCCCTCCTTTGCTGCTAAGGCACCCTGCTGTCCACCACAAGTTCCAGGTCCTTTCTGGCAGAGCTGCTCTGCAGACAGCAGTCCCCAGCCTGTTCTGCTGCCAGGGGGCTTCTGGTCCAGCTGCAGAACTTCATATTCATCCTCAACAAATTTCATAATATTCCTCTCAACCCATTCTACCATCACCTCTGGGGCCCTCTGAATGAGAGCCCTGCAGTCAAACATATGAATTTGGTTTAAGTCCAGTCTTTCAACAGGTTAAAAATAAATAAATAGCCTTCAGCAATGGCTAGACTAACATCATTATTCCTGATGCTCTGAGCAGTTCTTTTTCTGCCCCAGACAAGTGAGGAAACAGGACACATTTATCACTAGTCCTCTTTCTTCACACCAATTACTCTATGTTCTGATTACAAACTTGCAGAATGTGTTGTGTGTTTTGTTTTGGCTAACAAAACCTGGGTAAGTTATTGATCATAACACTCACATTCACAGTGGAAGTATTCTTCTTCCTCTGTTCTCATAAAATCATTATTACAATATCTTAAAGCAGTTCTTTGCCTAGACAAGTACTTGAAAGTGTCCATTATCTTCAGTAAGTAGGTCCTTCCTTTTTTCTAGTACAAACCTTTCTATTGCTAGCTGAAATAATAATAATAATAATAATAGAGGCCCTTCTGCTATCTATATTTTAATCTTAGAGATGAGGACCATTCTGTGTTTATAATTTTTTTTAGAGAAATATACATTTACCTTCTCCTACCAATTATCTTGTAAGGAGAGTCTTCCCACCATTATATGCAAAAGAAAATAAAACTTATCAAGAAGATAAAGTAGTTTTTAAGAAAATTGATGCTGTCTTGACTGAATTTGAAGTGTAAATTACTAAAATTCTTAGGGAGATTTATTTCAGATGGATTTGAATGAAACCTAGCAATAGACATTGTTAAGTTCTGCCTTCTAAATTGATAAGTCTCACCTTTTTTTGTGGGTTTTGGTCAGACCATGCAATCAAGTAATTAAAACATAAAACACCATATTCCAGTGCTCCTTCAGACCAAATAGCAGGGAAGAAATTGAGCTTCAGAGAACAGAAGATAAAAGGATAACCATAGCAAATTATAGAGTCTAAGTAGGTATGACTGAAAAGAGACAAATGGTACTAAATAAAGGACAAAATGTTCCCAAATTACTAAGGAAAGACATGATGATGAAAAGGCATCACCTCTGGATACCTGGAGCATGTTAAGCACAACAGTATCAGACCTCCTAGGAGTTTCAGACTAGAATCATCACACAAAGACAAACACACATAAATCCAAGTGACACATGTCCAGTTCAAGAGACTGCAGATCTTTATCTGCTGTCTCTCGAAGATCTCTTGCAGATCTTTATCTGCAGTTGAATGATGAAAGGTTAATTATCATCGGGTTCAGAATGATCTGATGTATTGTTGGTGGGTTAAGTGCTTTGATTGAAGAGACGTTTTCCAGGGTAGAACTAGACCTAAAACAAACCTAACATAAATGAATACTGAGATCCATAACCTTAATAAAAAGCAGTTACCCTAATTAAATGCCATCCCACAGCCACTATAACATTAATCAAATCATAAAGTCATGAGTTTTAGATTTTAACTTTAAAATGTCTCCTGCATCACAAGAAATATATAAATCCTTCATGAGGTAATTTCAGTTATATAAGCTACTGATATTTCTGCATACTCATGGGAACATTTGTTCTAACACAATTAATTGCATATTTCCTGCAAAGTCTTCACGTAACTAGGAATATACTATAGCCCTTCACAGAAACTAGCTTCTTCAAAATACTTCCAAGTAATGACACACACCTGAGCAAGTACCAGTCTCCTTCCCCAGGAGTTTAAGAAATACATGGAGACTGAAGTAGCAACAGAACCAGAGACTTGTATTGAACTGCATACCATAACTGCAGTGTATAGGTGAATCTGGCTCAATACTATAGAAAAAAACATACACCTTCAATAACTAGACAATGACAACTTATCCCCAAGAGAAAGAGAGTTAATGGGTTCTTCTAAAATTTTTGTGTAATTGTTATTAGGCAATTGCATACTAATCCAAAGGTCAATGAAATTAATGAATAATCATACAGAGGCAAATACGCTCCGTAAGGGCTAGTCACAATACCTAAACCATGCAAGATAAAATTTGCTGTCTGTCTCTGCAAGCAAAATTCTTCTCCGGTGTAATTTATTGTGTATTAAATATAACATATATTTTACAAGAGAAGCATTTCACCTCTTGTCAGATGGTGAATAAAGTTTATGACTGTCAGAAATGTCCCCTGCTGGATGAAACCTGCTGGCCATCAGATGGATGGTCTTCATCAAAAAACTTAGATCTTAAGATATGGCTCCATAGCTCACCTGCAGCAGGTCTGACACAATCTGGTACATATTCGATGTTGGTGAGGTCAAGTACATTTCTCCCTCAAGGAAAACTTTGGGAATAGTTTATTTCTAAAAACATCTACATAATTTATTCTACAATGTAAATGAAGAGAAAAAAAAAAAATTGTCATGACTTACAGTGCCAGAGTTAGCAACCTAAATTAATACTTAATACTACAACTTTTCCTAATATAAATTCCACCCAGGTGAACGTTATTCTGAAAGATAAATTGGACCATAATATTGCATTATTAATAATAAGACTTAATCCCTCATGGTAAAACTGCCTTAAATAAGAAGGAAAAAAAAATATATATATATATATATATGGACAATCAGCTACTTTTAAAGACTTTGAATAATTTCACCCAGTGGGGATGTATCTTGTGTTACCTCAGATCTTTTCTACTCACAATTTCTGTCTGTCTTCTTGAAAACAAGAAGAAAGACTGCATATAATTTAGGACCTGGAAAGACATTCACACCTGACCAGGAATGATGAATGCAGTGGCACTGAAAAGGATTTGAGAATCAAGGCAGAAAGCAAAAAGAACATGAGGTACACCAGGGCAGTACTGGAGCTAATCCAGGGATATATTGTCTCAGCAGTATTAAGCAGGAGTAGGAAAGTAATATTCTGTGTGTATATACCATTAGTGAGGCTAATATTTGTATAATCTACCCATTTTTGACGTCTGCTCTTCAAAGAAAAATTGGAAAAGGTTTAAAAAATGTATAAACGAATAATTCAATATTTACTGAAGAAATTTAAGTAGCTCAGTTTACTTATCTGAGAGAAAAATGTAAGCTGCTATCAAGTTGCCTCTTAAACTATATATACCAAGGAAATAATTCCAGCTGTAGCTTGGGTAAATCCAATTTAATGGAAAATTCCACCCTGTGCTGAATATCTCTGATTGTGACACTTTTGTATAAAACTTTCATTTTGGACTAGATCACTCACCCAATAAATACTGCTATGCACATAATGGCACAGCAGTTTCTCATCTCTGAGAGGTGAGGAAGTTTTTCGAAGCAACGAAATAACCCACAATATGTCATGAAAGACTATGGTGAAAACAGAAAATAGGATGTTTTCTAACCAAGATAGTGATTCCCTTAAGAATCTTCAGGATTAATTTGAGGTGCTCTGAGATTTCTTCAAGGTGCTGCAGACCATGCTCCATTCCTAAGAGTATCTGCAGCCATGGGTCCCTACTGTGAGGTTGCCCTGAAGAATCAGAGGTACAAAGGGGGTCGTGGTTTTCCCAAGAGATGGACTGAAGCTCTTCGGATTCAAAAGTGGCTGGCTGGGGCAGTTGTAGCATGTGGTACATGGAAGAAAAAAATAAATAAAATAAAATAAAATATAAAATGGAAGGAAGCGAGGAAGAGAGATTTTTTCATCTAGCAGAAGAAGGCAGAAAATCCAGTGGCTGGAAGCTGGAAAAACCTCAGACTAGAAATACTGTAAAATGCTTCACTGGATTCCTTCTTTTTGAGTGTGCGTGCAGGGGCTTAGAACAGTTATATCGAAGTAACAAACCTGTGGCAGAAGTCAAGTTCTGCATCTTCCTTTATTCCTATGTTGGTCCAGATTATCACAACAGATCCTGCAGACTTGAACATACATCAATGAAAGCATATTATATGAAGTATTTATTTTCATCTTCGCCAATCATTAGGATATCCCTCTTTGAAGCAAATTCCATTCTGATCAACTCCTTGGAGCGCTGGAGAGACATATCTAGTCTTTCCAGTCACCTCTATCACAACATCCTCTTCAGTGCATGATTTACCATTTTAAGTTTAAATATGTAGAATCAGGTTTTTACGTAGGCCAGTAGGCCACTGAACTCACCACACTATTTTCAGACTTATTAACAGAAGAACTCACATGTGTAAAACAGCAAAATCAGGGTTTCCATGTCATCAGCAGATTAATTCAATTGCATCTGAGCTATTCTTCCTTACAAATTTTTACTGTTAAGTGAAATTGTTAAGAAATAAAACTTAGCACCACTGCCATCCACCACCCTTTCAAAGGCTCTTGTCAGTGTGCTACATACTGTTGTTTGTAATCGTAATTTGTCTGTCACTTTTTACCACACACATAATGATATTATTATTTTATTTAAGTGCATGATCAATTTAGTATGCCATGCATAAAAGGACTAAGCAAATAAAAAGCCCAGACACTCTTCTCTCATAAATGTTACTATAAAAAATGGTTGTTTGCTCATCTTGGCAACTTGCAGACTCTTATCTTTTTTTTCTGTAAGTTAAAAATACATGACCTCTTCAGCTGTATATGACAGCACAAACCAGGTCAACTCACTTTCCAACTGCACATATACCAAGGTACTCAGTTCTCTCCTTTTAGGTAGTCCTTCATACTGTCCATAGAAACTAGGTGTTGCATTAAACCCAAATTATTACAATTCCTCTGTAACTTCAAAGAAAAAACATAGGTCCTTCTATCCCATTGTAATTTACATGGTCAGACATGTATCCATTAAAAAGTTGACCAAAGGCAATGAGTGCTCACCTTTAACAGCTTTTTCAAAAAAACAGCTTTTAAAAAAAAAAAAAAAAAAAGTTTGACTTGGTAACAAGAAAAAACAACAGAATATTTAACAAGCAGAAAGTTAAAAGCAATTGAAAATGTTGTTTGCTCTCATAGTAAATTATTTTTAGATTGCCATAGTTTGAAGATTTCATTTAAATCAAATAAAAGAAAAGAAAATGATGCATAAATAATAGTAATTCTTGGTATTTAACTATTTCTAGTTAAACTTTACATTAACACTCCCAAAAAAAGATTATGAACTGTTAATAAAATAAAGAACTTTTTAAATAATTGGTGCTACTAAGTAACAAGTTTTTCACTGTCACATCATGAACAAAGCATGTATGAGTAAGGATAATAATGAATAAACATCACAAATGTTCAAATGAAACACTAAATCACTATTATCAAGCATTAAGAAAACCATGTTGTTATGACAGGCTTAACTCTGATCCATGAATTTATCCAAGAAGAAAAAGTAGGCTGTATTATATAAGTATTTTCCTACTAGATGCTATGAAATGGAAAAGAAAATATTAGTTGGCATTTGCACCTGCTGACAGTCCCATTGTGATGGAGCATTTATAATTGCTTTTTAGAACAGCCACCTCCAAAACTAAAGAGAAGATATGGGAAAATAAAGTAAAACTTACAGTATACTGTTATAGATGCTGACCAACAGATATAATTTAAAACAGCAAGAGGCATACAGTCCTGTCCAGCTGAACTATTGCTCTACTCAGAATTTTTTTTAAATGTGACAGTTTAGCTGTACCTGTATATTTAGAACTAGGAAAACAATATTAATTTTATTATCATCCCTTATGGTCTCCCCAATAAATATCTGTTTATTTGAGATTAATAAGAATAATGAGCGTGCTGAACTTGTAGGACTGTGGTGACTGCTGGGTAACTACTCTTTTCTTGTGCATACCTAATGGAAAGGATCCCTTCTGTATAAGGTATACCAGCTATTGAAGACATCCCCCTTCAAAATACCAGCTCATGAACCTACACTGAGTGCAATGGAAATTCTGGTCTGTTTCTGGTGTGTGTGCAGAACTAGGGAAAAACAATTGTTTTACGGGTCAGAGTTCAAGTGTTGCAAACCTTCAGTGAAGGTGTGCTATGGCTTTGGGGGCAATACACTAAAAATGATACGCTCATGGTTGAAGTCAACTTCAAATTTCCTTTCTTACGCGTTAGTTCCACATGTCACATCTGCAGCAACTTTTACCCACACTCAACACAAAACAACACGTATAACTGAGGGTTGGAACTAGATGGTCTTTAAGGTCCCTTCCAATCCAAACCATTCTATGAAATGCATATGAAAAGTTATTCAATTTGCAGCCTTTAAAAACTGTGTCTTGAAAGATGGCTTGGCTCCTGCAGGATGTTTTTGGAAAACTGGCTAGAATTGGTGCAGCCTAGTCTATTCTTAGAAAAGCATTGCTTCTATGTTTTTTCATTTGGACTTCAATGAAAAGCTCTGGCTGAAACTACAGAAAAGCAGACAGAGAAGAGAAATAGTATTTCCATCATACTTTGTGGCAGACTGCTAAAGGGCGCTAGAGATCACAAGCTCTCTGCAAACACCCTGAGTTGTAATGCAATACACATCAGAGAATCAGGATCTGAAAAACATGTCCATTTGTGGTTACTTCTTTAAAAAAAAAAAAAAAAAAATCTCAAAAGATACTGTTTTCCTATGTATTCTCTGAATGAAAGGCAAGGCTGAAAAACGTTGATTCAAATATGTGCATATTTAAAACAAAGGACACATTTTATCTGAGATGTTCTGAAGCACAAAATAAAAAGATGCATGTAAGTTACTCCTTTTTCTCACTGAAGACTTCTCATCAACTTCTTTATAAATGCGACCACTAATGAGATGTGAACATAATAATCTAACACCTAGTCTTGTAATCACAACCACACTTTAACAAACAAAACAACAACAAACTTTTTTTTTTTTAAACTAGTCCTCCTCCTTTGTAACCAAGCCTTTGAACTGATAAATTAGCATGCATATTCTTTTCTCTCAAACCACTTGATAATTTCTTTCATACCTGAGGTACAATATGTTCATTAAGAAGTATTCTGAAGATGCACAGCTGCACGAGTATAATTTCCATCAATGCTTTTGAAAAATATTTCCATAATATGCCAAGGTTTTAAAAGACAGAATAAGAAAAGTATAATCAGTAGGGTTTCTAAATGGGATAACACAGCAGCCTTCTGAAGATGAGAGATGAGGTGAGATGAACACACTTCACACAGATTGATAAATGATCATTCAACATGAGAAAGGGGTCTACATTCTAATTGAATTTAAAAAATAATGTTTATGGATTTTTTTTTCCTTTTCAGCCAGTCTTTATACTACATATCTGCTATAGCCTCTTGGAATGACAATTAGGTCTTCCTTTATGAAGACACTGAGCAACAACTGAATACCATTTCGATACTGCTTTGTGTTTTTTTTTTAGGAGAGTATAACCTGTGGAATGATGCACATTAACTCTGAATTATTAATGCCATTGAGCAATCAGATTGCCTTTTGTTAATTTTTTTACGGGCACTAGTAACACGCAACAGTACCAAACTGGTGTGTCTTGAGAGCCCTCCAGCCCAAATTTCGCAACTCTCCCTCGGAAGGCACGTCTCCAACTTGGCGGACTTGAGCAGCAGCAGCCCGGCACGCGTGGGCCCGATCCCTTAAACCGAGGCTGGGCAGGATTAGGGCCAGGCGGCACCCTTGGCTGCGCGCACCCCACAGGCGGCGTGCTGGGAAAAAAAATAATAATAAAATAATAATAATATAGTAGCAGCACCAGGAGCTGTGCCAGCACGCTGCCACCCGCGGCGGGGGCAGACTCTCCCCACCCGTAGGAGCGCAAATTGGTCGAGGGGGCTGCTTGTTGCGCCGGCCGGGTGATGCGACGCTCCCACGAACAAGTGGGATGCGGCAGAACTTTTACTTTGCCGGTGCCGGCTTCCCCCGCATCCGAAGGAAGCACCTTTAATTTTTTAATTTATTATTATTATTATTTATTATTTTTTAAGTTTCTCAGCACGCCTCCTTCCTCTCCCCAAGCCCGGCCGGCACCTCCCCGGGAGGAGACGGGCTGGCGGTGGCGGTGCCCGGCCGTACTCACCCACTCCCCAGCCGCACGGTCAGCAGCAGCAGCAGCAGCCGGGCCCCGAGGCGTCGGCTCCAGAGGGGCGCGAGCCCCCCCCACGCATCCATGGGCGTGCGGGAGCTTCTCCTCCGTTCCCCGACTTTTCTCCGGAGAGGCTGGGGAACGGCGACCCTGCCAATCCCACCGTCCCGTCCCCCCCCCTCCCCCCCCTTCGCGGCACACGGCAAGCAAAGGGAGGGGAAGGGAAAGGGGGGGAAAAATAAAATAAAACACCCAAACAGGTAGGAACCCACTCTGCAACGACCGAGCAACTCGCCCAATAGGCTCATCAGGTTGCTCCATAAATTATCCTAAAAACCGCCGGGCGAATCAATAACTAGCAGAGGTGGAGCCTTCCTTACTAGAAGGGAAACATGCTTGGGGGAAAAGGTGGCATTGATTTGCTATTTTCTCCAAAGAGGGAAATAAAACAGATTTTTAATATATATATGTGTGATGTATAAAATATTTAATATATATTTAAAGCTATATATTGTATATATATTAGGCTTTTTAATATATATATTAGTCTTCTTTTTTTTAGCCTGAGGGGCAGCACCCCGGCCGTGGCAAACGGAGACCCGCGGCTGGGAGGGGATGCGTGGGGTCCCCTTGCGCGGAGACCCGCGGGAACTGCGCGGCCCCGCTCGACCGCGATTTTGGGGGAGGGCGGCACCAGCTGCAGGCATGGGGGGGAGCCTCCCGCCTCCAGCCCCTCGCCGTCCCCAGGGGCCCTCCCCTCCAACCGCGGCCCCCTAGAGCCGCACTGGAGGCAGGCGGCGCGAAAGTGCAACCGCGGGAATTGCGCGCACCCCAAAAACGAGAGCCGCGCAAGCCCGGAGGCTGCACGCAGCTCTGCGCGGCCGCGGAGCGCCCCCAGGGTGGGGAAGGGAGGCCGGGGGCTGGAGCTGACGATGCTACAAAACGCGTAGGGGATTGCTATAAAATGCAAAACGAGCTATATTTATTTTTTTTTCCACCTCTCCTTCCCCCTTGTTGCTTCTTCCTCCTGTCCCTCTCGGGAGACCTGCGGGGAAGAGTAGGCGGAAAAAAAAAAAAAAAAAAAAAAAAAAAAAAAAAAAAAAAGGCGATTTGTATAAATTGTGAGGCAGCCGCGGTGGTGGAAACTCGGCGACCATTGCGTGCCCGCAGCCCTTTCCTCCGGCGCGAAAACTATGGGCGTTCCTGTGCTTCAGGTCGGATGATCCCCCGGTCTCTTCCCCTAACTCTTCCCTAGCCCTGAAGGTGTCCTAGACTGCAGCTGTCTATGGGGCACTCCTGGAGTAACTGCACTGCTTGATTCTCAGCATGGAGCAACCTGTTTGGTTGTGATCATCATCATCATCCTCTATTGAGTCAAAACTGTATAGAAATGCAACTAATGCCCCATTCACTGGTTTTTCTGATGAAAGGGTTTGTTTTGGTTTGGGTTCTCCTGTTTCTTTATGCATCATCATCCTGTTATTATTCCATACGCACAGTTTACAGCTGCTTTAATGGTTAAAGAAATTCACCACGCTTCAGAGAGCTGCAGTACATTAAGTGAAAATTCAACGACTTGAAAATTAATAGCCAGTCCTGGGGGTGCTGGCAGAAGGTAAAGGCACATATTAGTATATGACCTGAGGTCTCTTTATTGGTGGATTAACGCAGCAGGCAGCATCCTAGCATGATGGCAGAGACATGAGCTCAGAGGAGAGAACATGCATTTATTAAAGCATAAGTGAAGGAGCAGCTCTCCTGCTGCAGCTGGTGGCACTGGCTCCAAGGAGCAGGTTTGCTGTCCCCCTAAGCAATAAAATAATCCCAGCCCATCTCCAAGTCCCTTTCACTCTGTGAAGTCCTTTTGCCCTGAAAACAGCCATGGTCTTTAGGTTTGTTATGGATTGATCTGTCAAATGGACCGCGTTTCACAAAATATGAAATGAATTCTCCTTATGCCTTTGCATTCTGATGTTTGTGGAGCCATTAAAATTCTATAAAATTTCATCCCATCAATGAAATGTTATACAATTAATGTGACTATTGAGAAAGTTTGACAGGAGTAGTTTAAGGGTACTTGCAGGATTACAAGACAACTTCCTTCTACATAGGCAGTTAACAATAAAGATTTAAAAACACATAATTTCAGCCTTGTGTAGGACCACCTGCTTGCTAGTACTTAAGGAGGTAAAGGATTACAGCTAATATAGCATGCAGAATAAATAGTGCAAAATATTTTTTTTATTGTTGTTAGATTTCTGGGATTAGGATACTAAGGCACAGAAGACTGATATTAAAAAAAAAAAAAAGTTTAAAATAAAATCAGCAACAATGAGATTTCTCAAATGATACAAGAACAAGAATGGTATTACGACACACGGAATTCAGATAGTAGCTAACCTGACTTTTTTTGTAAGCAACAGAAGTCCATCATAAAACAATGGATGAAAATTTTTAATAAAAACTTTGAAAAGCAACATGAAAGAATAATAATAATAGTAAACTATCAGAAGAAGAAAACCCAAGTATACAAAAATTATTGGATTTTCTGGATTTCTAAGAAACGAAGCAATAAAGGAAAACTGCAAAATGGGAGAGGCGATATTGAAGGAAATCTGGGGAGGTTAACTTTGCCCAGATGAGTATGAAAAGAAGGAGATGTTGATGCAGGAAAATAAACTAAAGGACAGTGTGTTAATCAGGACTTGCTGATATTCATCAACCACCCGGTATTGGTGAAGATGACCTAACAACAGTATTTAAATTCTCCGTTAAAATCACTTTCTCCAGCTGATAGTAGAAGGGCTGTCTTCAGACAAACAAATGACTAAAACATTAGAGGGATCACCAGTGCAATTTCAGACCTATTAAGCATCACTTCAAAAACAGCAAAATGAACAATGTTAATGCTCAAACAAAATTGCAGGATTCAGATCACTGTTTTTATTAAAGAGGAACAAACCAGAATGACTTCTGCAAAGGAAAACGAACATCTCTCTGAATTCTTCAGTCATATTTAATGAGTCTGCAAATAGAGGAATAGGGCTACATAATTTATTGTCTTTCAAGACCTTTTTAAGTCTATCAGTGAATTGTTAAAAGAGCTGCATAATTACAGGTTGGGATTAATGTCATCTTTCACAAATTGCTTGAGACTACCATCAGCATGGTCACCTTTTTTGTAGGTCTCTTCCTGAGATTATTTTAACTGATTCCTTACTGAAGTAATAGTTTTAAAGACAAGAAATAGCAAAATTTGCAAGTGAAAGTTGTTTGTTTATTTTTAAGACTATGGAAAATAAAGAGTATTGATAAATTACTTAAAGAAAATGAAAAATAAAATGGGAAGTGATAACATTGGCAAACAGAAGATGATAATTCAAGGACTGAATTTGGTAAAGATTTGAAGTACTTAAATACAAAACTGCATCTCAGCCCTCAGCAGTGCTGCTACCTAATAGTAGAAGATTCACAGAAAACATTTATATTTAGCCATTAAATGCTCCAGCATTGTAGCACAGCACCCTTATAAGCAACCAGAAGGGCACTAGTTAACATAGGTCGGGACCAAGATTCTGCCTAATCTCATCTGAAATCTTTTTCTACACTCCATCCTTTAGGAGTGCAATATAAGATTATCTAATGCAACATGAAAGTCTTTTAATACACAGCCAGGGGAGATAACTCCTTTCCTAACTTCTTATAACTGTGAGGTTTGATTTGGATTCCATACAAATACCCCTATCCCTCGGGCACAGTAAGACTTGGCACAAGCTCATGATTTCCAGTCTGGATGCCACCTATTCAACTTCTAGGTACCTACAATCTGTAGTGCATCTACAATTATAAAGAATTTTCATGCTTAAAGTCCAAGTCCAAATCTAAGGAGGAAGAAAAATAAAATAAAATAAACTGTATTTTGCACCTGGGAGCTTTCACCCCTAGTATTCAAAAGCATGTTGAGTCCTCAACATTTCATTGTTCAAGACCACCAAGGAACCTAAAAGCAGCCCTGTGTAATTTCACATAGTTGGTATCACAAATGTTCTTTATTCTCTGGGACATAACTGTTTTCCTGACAGGAACAAATGAAATTTGAAGGCAGGTCTGGGTGTTGCCTACCACTTTGAGTACAAGAAGAGTTTTGAAAAGCTAGCACTAATGGGTGGTCCAACTGCATTCACTGTGCTTGAGGAAAGTTGGTGGTCGTCACTTTTGTTGTTGTGTAAGGAGCACTTATCCTGCTGAGAGCAAAGACATCCAATGTGTGGAGAAGAAAAAAAAAATAATTTGGGTCTTCTATTTTCTGGAAAAGTAAAAGTGCATATAATAGCAAGAGCTAAAGGACCATTGCAGCCATGTCTTCAGAATGGTAGATTCAAATTTACTTAGCACATTTTTAGTGAAGTTACAAATGCCGATCCTAACTGTGGATGCACAAAGTAATTACTTGTGGGACCTGTGGGTACCTTGCCCCTCAGATTGCAAAGAGTATACACGTGATTTATGTTCTTGCACTTGAGTAACCAGAAATGCGAGTGCAGAGTCACATGTATTGTAACTGCAGCCCAAATGAAAACAATTACATTCTTCTTAGGGCACATCGGGAAAAAAAAAAAAAAAAAAAAAGTTTCAAATATGAAATAAATCTTTCATGCTTAAACCCATCTGAATGTTTACCCTGTAATAAAATTCGAGAACTGTATGATAAACAGCATGGTAGCCTGCTGTTGCAATTGCTGTAAATAAATAAATAAATAAATAAATAAATAATAATTTCAAGAACAAAGAAAGTGAATGCAAACATTTTAGCAGTGACCTTTTAAAATGTATCCTTAAAGATGAGGCTAGTGGATTTTCATGGAGGAGAACAGAAAGAAGGGGAAAAATAACTTCAGTGAAGCTTTCATATCATGATTAAAACCACAAAATAATTGTGTTCGGTGAAATAGACAACATCTTAATAGAAAATAAATTATAAAACTCTCACTTCCCATAGCTAAATACCATTTTAATTAAGATTTCATCTCTGATACATTGATTTAACTGCTCACTCACTTATGTTATTCATTAAAATGATTACTAACAGTGCAGCTATAGCGGCACTTAAAAATTAAATGAGAAGTAATCTCAAGTAGAGAGCGACGGATGTGGGAAGGGAGAAGACTAGACACATCTTTGCATCCAGGGGAGAGGAGAAGTGTTAGATCATACAGAACTGTATTCCTCTACAATTACCACTTGTTACCCTTCTCCTTTTCTGCCATGACAAAACGAAAAACCTAGAAGAGCAGATAGATACAGGGTAACAAGGCTGAAGTGCCTAAGTACAGAAAGGTAATTTCAAATCCCACTAATTTGCTTGGCCTTCCTAAAGACTATGGCCATTGCCTTTCACTAGTCCTTGAAATATTCTCAATATGAGTCAGAAAACAAAAGTAAATACTTTCTTGCCTCATCCTCTTTTTCAGGATATAAATCAACACTCTGTCTCTTCTTCCCCACAAGAGTATATCTTTTTCTCTGCACCTCCCTCACCTTCCAGGAAATATCACAGAAAATGAAGGCCACAGGTACTGGATTTCTCAGGACCTGGATTTCCCATCTTTTAAGATGGTGGACTTTCCTATGTAACATAGTGACCAACAGAAAGAGGGCTGCATCATATTTGCAAGTGCGAGGCACTTGTGTTGCAGACAGGATGAGGAGTCTTACACAGGAATGGGGTACTGAGATGCCTGTGGCATCTCAAACCAGTGGTTTAGGAACATAAATCCCGTTTGGACTAGGTTGGTATTGCAGGCAGGAGCTGAGCACTGGTTCAGACTCTTCAGAGTCTGTTCAGACTTTTTTTTATGCTGTTTTCCCTGGCAAGGAAGCAACACGGTTCACCCCAGTGAACCACATATGTGCATATATAATTTACTTTCAAAGTGAACTTCCCAATCATCCCCATGTACTGAGATTTTATTGGCATAACAGAGAGGCCCTGAAGCACATGATGATGCTTGCAGCATCTTTTTGGAGGAGACTAAACAAGAAAGTGCCATGCAGAAGTGCTGGAACCTACTGTATTTCACTCCTAATAGGTCTTCAGTCTACAGGACCAGATTAGTTGTAGTGAATCCCCAGCACCAACTAATTTTCTCTGAAGACCTTCTCCTATTACACTACAGTATTTGCCAATGTAGCTAAAGCCACATTAAATAATTAGAAGACAGGGACCCTGGCAACAGCTGTGGCAAATCAGCCTTCCAAGCACCTGCTCTCATAGTTTCAAATCGTATAGCAAAGTTTTTCTTTTTGCTGTTTCCTCTTGTTTCCAGGCAGGATGGAAATTCTCTGCAAATGGTAAGAATAAGAATTGTTTCACAGCTTAAAAGGATGCTCTCAGGAGACTAATATTTGATTATCTGTCTGGTCTTATTTTGTTAGAGGCTAACAGGGCAGCTGTTCTATCTGACTACTGTGAGCACTTACTGTTCCAGCCAGATCAGGAGGACAAAGATGTGAAAATGAAAAATAATGGGACAGGCAAAAGAGTGTGGTCTGTACTTTTCCCAGTTTCAAAAGATTTGGCTGGTACTCCGTTCAGCCTCTGTTGAAAGAGGCTTTTTAGTATACCTTATCCTGACAAATCCTCCTCAGAGTATAAGAAGTTTTTTAATCTGCATAGTATATAACATAAAAAGGTGAATCCTCTTCATAAGACTGGTCTGTCTGATAATGGAAAAACACTCTCTCCAGAATGCCAATTTAAACTCTTAGTAACAGAATCCCATCACAAATCTAATGAAGAGTAGTATAATTGCTGTCCAGAACATGAGCACTCTTTTTGTAATATATTATGTCACTTACTGAACTTCTCCTATAATTGTTATTAATTGACCTCTAGACCTCTCAACTGTAACAAAAAGTTGAGGTATTTAGGAGATTGCATTTTGGTGTATTAGACTACAATTCCCTGCCTATTGCAGAAGGTATATATTCTTTGAGGTTGAACTAATTTTCCCCTTTTCTTTTGCATCTCTATTTTCTTCTTATGGTTCTTTTTTTATCTTCCCATTATTGGTTAGCGTAGGACACATTGAAAAGATATCTTCAATTTCAATTTTTAATCTATCACAATCATCAGTATCTCCCGTGCTTCCTAGGGAAATAAGGAGAGATCAGTCTGAGCTTCAAATTACACAAATAGTTTGCTGTAAAGTCAACTGTCACGTCAATAGTTTTATTTAAACCACTTTTTATTTAAAACCACTGTACTGGACTTTCGGAGAGCTGACTTTGGGCTGCTCAGGACACTGGTTGGTAGAGTCCCTTGGGAGGCGGTTCTGAAGGGCAGAGGGGTCCAGGAAGGCTGGGCGCTCTTCAAGAGGCAAATCCTAATGGCGCAGGAGCGGTCTGTTCCCATGTGCCCAAAGATGAGCCAGCGGGGAAGAAGACCAGCCTGGCTGAACAGAGAACTGTGGCTTGAGCTTAGGAGAAAAATGAGGGTTTATAATCTTTGGAAAAGTGGGCTGGCCACTAGGGAGGACTATAAGGATGTAACGAGGCTGTGCAGGGACAAAATTAGGAAGGCCAAAGCTCATCTGGAGCTCAATCTGGCTACTGCCGTTAAAGATAACAAAAAACGCTTTTATAAATACATCAACACAAAAAGGAGGACAAAGGAGAATCTCCATCCTTTACTGGATGCAGGGGGAAACTTAGTTACAAGAGATGAGGAAAAGGCGGAGGTGCTTAATGCCTTCTTTGCCTCAGTCTTTAGCGGCAATACCGGTTGTTCTCTGGATTCCCAGTACCCTGAGCTGGTGGAAGGGGATGGGGAGCAGGATGCGGCCCTCACCATCCACGAAGAACTGGTTGGTGACCTGCTACGGCACTTGGATGTGCACAAGTCGATGGGGCCGGATGGGATCCACCCAAGGGTACTGAGAGAACTGGCAGAGGAGCTGGCCAAGCCACTATCCATCATTTATCAGCAGTCCTGGCTATCGGGGGAGGTCCCAGCTGACTGGCGGCTAGCGAATGTGACGCCCATCTACAAGAAGGGCCGGAGGGCTGACCTGGGGAACTACAGGCCTGTCAGTTTGACCTCGGTACCAGGGAAGCTCATGGAGCAGATCCTCTTGGGAGTCATCATGCGGCACTTGAAGGGCAAGCAGGCGATCAGGCCCAGTCAGCATGGGTTTATGGAAGGCAGGTCCTGCTTGACGAACCTGATCTCCTTCTATGACAAAGTGTCGCGCTTGGTGGACGAGGGAAAGGCTGTGGATGTGGTCTACCTTGACTTCAGCAAGGCTTTTGACACTGTCTCCCACAGCATTCTCCTCAAGAAACTGGCTGCTCTTGGCTTGGACTGGTGCACGCTTCGTTGGGTTAGAAACTGGCTGGATAGCCGGGCCCAGAGAGTTGTGGTAAATGGAGTCAAATCCAGTTGGAGGCCAGTCACTAGCGGCGTCCCCCTGGGCTCGGTGCTGGGGCTGGTCCTCTTTAACATCTTCATCAATGATCTGGACGAGGGCATTGAGTGCACCCTCAGTAAGTTTGCAGATGACACCAAGTTAGGTGCGAGTGTCGATCTGCTCGAGGGTAGGAAGGCTCTGCAGGAGGATCTGGATAGGCTGCACCGATGGGCTGGGGTCAACTGCATGAAGTTTAACAAGGCCAAGTGCCGGGTCCTGCACCTGGGGCGTAATAATCCCAAGCAGAGCTACAGGCTAGGAGATGAGTGGTTGGAGAGCTGCCAGGCGGTGAAGGACCTGGGAGTGATAGTGGACAGTTGGCTGAATATGAGCCAGCAGTGTGCTCAGGTGGCCAAGAAGGCCAACGGCATCCTGGCTTGTATCAGAAATAGTGTGACCAGCAGGGCTAGGGAGGTGATCGTCCCCCTGTACTCGGCTCTGGTGAGGCCGCACCTTGAGTACTGTGTTCAGTTTTGGGCCCCTCGCTACAAGAAGGACATCGAGGTGCTTGAGCGGGTCCAAAGAAGGGCGACAAAGCTGGTGAGGGGCCTGGAGAACAAGTCCTACGAGGAGCGGCTGAAGGAGCTGGGCTTATTCAGCCTGGAGAAGAGGAGGCTCAGGGGCGACCTTATCGCTCTCTACAGATACCTTAAAGGAGGCTGTAGAGAGGTGGGGGTTGGCCTGTTCTCCCACGTGCCTGGTGACAGGACGAGGGGGAATGGGCTAAAGTTGCGCCAGGGGAGTTTTAGGTCAGATGTTAGGAAGAGCTTCTTTACTGAAAGGGTTGTGAGGCATTGGAACAGGCTGCCCAGGGAGGTGGTGGAGTCACCATCCCTGGAAGTCTTCAAAAGATGTTTAGATGTAGAGCTTAGGGATATGGTTTAGTGGGAACTGTTAGTGTTAGGTTAGAGGTTGGACTCGATGATCTTGAGGTCTCTTCCAACCTAGAAATTCTGTGATTCTGTGATTCTGTGATTTGCAGTGTCAGGAATAGGTCAAAATACATAATGTAAAAACTGCATTAGCTCCGAGCTTAATTACTGAAGCACAAAGAGAAAAAAACAACCTTTGTCAGGAGTTTGTCATGACAAGTCCTCACTAGATCGCAAAAAGATAATACTATTAATTACAAGTAACCATTTCCTGATGGTATCAAACATGTCAGCATTAAGGAGTGTTGATATAGATTGAAGTTAGATGATAAAGAGTATAAATATGCATATTCCATTGTATCACATCATCAATACAAAAGTGCTTTGATATTTTTTTTTTCTTAACAAGTCCCAGAGAAGTTTCTTTTTCTCTTTCAATCAATACTAGAGAGGTAAGACTAGAATACCCTTAGTCTGGGACTTTTGCTGCTAGACAAACTCTTGTTTTTGCAGTCATCTTTAATCACTGACTTGCATATTCTAGTATATGATGAAAATTCGTCATTCCAGCATGACAAAAATTTATTGCTGTGCAGAGGTAGTTCTAGTGAATGACACAGAAATCAACTATTTTTAAATATGAAGGAATTATGTTTTACTGTGTGCTCTCAGGAAAGTCATTAGCAGCTATGATTATCAATAACAATTCACCCTTTTGATCAGAGACTAAGAGAACAGCTGTTTCAGTTTATATCACTGATGACTCTATTATTCTTGAGTATGATCCTTCCCTAGGGTAATTCAACCATTCTCTTGAAAGTATCTCCTAAAATAATTCCACTGACAAGACTGGTGATATTCATATTATCTAGTTCTTCAGCTGGTACTCTGTTATATTCTTTGATTTCTTTAATAGTAGCCAAAAGTATTACATGTTTTTGAGAAGTTTCACCTCAGTTACCAAACTGTATTAGCCATGTAAAAGAGATTCTTCATTTAGTCTGAAAAATATTATTTTAATTTAATCTGATTTACTAAAATAAAATACAATTTAAAAATAATTTTCTAATTAATATTGTTTCATTTCTTTAAATTATTTCTTCTATATTACTAATTCTTTTTCTCTATTAAACACTCATTAGTTACTGGAAAAATGTCATCCACCAAGAGGCTAGCCCTTTTCCTTGAGAAGTATTGCAAAGACTGCAATATGTTAATAGCTGTCAATCTCAGTGTGTCACAGGTTTATGCAGGTGTTCGGTAAAAGCTGGCATTCATGAAGGATTTGATAATGCATACTGTAGCTGAAGAATCTCCTTTTTATACACCTCTTTATCATAGTCCTCACTTCTCTCTGGATCAATATCAGGACCCAGGTGACTATTTACAAGGTAGTTTGCAGCTCCTCTTGTGTCATGCTACTTCTGCTGAGAAAAATTTCTTTTAAGAGGACCATACCCCTACTTCCATTTTTCCAGCTTGTCTCTTCCTCTTCACAGAATTTCTTCAAAATATCCAACATAATATCAATGACTTTTTAAATTTCTTTAACTACCTTGTCAAATTGCAGTGTGGGGTGCACACATTCCAGTTAATAATAATATAGATCTTGAGTGTGAAAACCTTCTGGAAAGACAGAAAGATAAAGAGACAATCACTTTTCAGTTTTGTCTTTCTTCAGAGTCTTCTGTCTGTCATGAACCCTGCTTGCTTTTGCTTGTTCTACAGATTTCTTCCAGTAATTGTTCTTTTGATAAAGTCCTGCCTCCAGGTTTTAACATTTAGAGCCTGTATTGTGAGCTGGACCTGGAGTCCAGCTGCACTCTCTTGGTGAATCATGACAAGAACAAGAGATCTTACTTTTAGCCAGACTTTGCCAAAACTCCACAGATCCAGTCCATAGCAGAGATGAGGCCCTTGAAGGGAGAGGAAAAAAAAAAAAAAGTAACAAAAGGTAACACAAATGAAAAAGATGCTTTCATGCTATCTCTTGGCCATGAGTCACCGACATATTATGCTAAACCACAGTCCCTGTATAAGACCCAGATAAGTTGAGTCATAGCTGTACGAATACCAGGGACTGCAGGAGCATACTGCAATGGCAAAATACTTTTGAATAGCAGTGGTGTAGTCCCCTGCCAAATAGATATCACAGAACACTTTTCTCCTGGTGACTAAACACTAAAAACTGTCTTTAAAAAGTAAAGCTACTTGCCTTCTTGGGATGATGGAGATTCTTGCTTGCAGCAAGTATTCTTACTGAAGCCTGATATGAATGTCCTAGTCAGAAGTGCATATTTCTTGTTTGGGCTCAGAATAAGCTGCTTTTAAACATCTTTAAAACTTCTGAAAAATGTGTGACCCTACACACTATATCCGTTGAGGAGAGATGACTTCATTAATCTTGTTTGAGTCTCTGATGATTAAGAATGTATTGAAAATAACTGCATAGACTAAAATGTAATATAATATAAAGTTGTGCAACATCTTACTAGATGTACCTACTGTCATCTTACATAATGTATGAGTTGTGATTGCATTTTCATCTTATTTAAAGGCATTTCAAGATAGCAAGATATGTTTTTATCCTGTAAGAATGCTCCTTGAAATATTGTCACATTTTCCTTGGAGAAGTAATTTAGGTGAAAAAAAAATCACCATACTGAAATAATTTTTACCTGTTTTACTTATTGAGGAGAGGAGAGAAATTTTCAAATGTAATCTCTCTATTTTGCTAGAATGTGTCCAGAAATTCCAAGTTATAGCTGAACTTCAGAAAGTCACAACTTTGACAATATCAGGGTCTACAAGTGGAAAGATGCTGAGAATAAGCAAAATTAAGTCAGTAGCAAAGTGTTAAGACAACTAAACTGATTTGTTTTTAAGTTATTTAAGCTACCACATTACTTTATTAGCACATGTACCTTAGGAGTACCGTATTGCAGTGGTCCTGTCCTTTCATCCATAAATATGGCACTATAACTCCAACAAGTTCTGGGAGGAAAAAGTCAGAAAAAGTAAAGTAACTATTATACTGCTAAACACTATTTCCACATTGGTGGTTTTTAGTAGTAAATTTCTTATCAGATTAAGAGAAAACCATGCTTCTGAGCTTCCTCATATTTTTTAATAATTAACGAGTTGATCCAGTTGTTTTTTTATTTACCTTTGTAGAGATTTTAAGGAAGAAAAGACTAGGAAAAATGTATTTGCTGCTGTAGACATAGCTCTGACATCTTTGGTTCTGGTTTGGACCTAGAGATGATGGTAGGACCTGAACTGGCAACTCTGTGCACAATTCTGCCATTTAGATGCAAGAAAGGTATAGCACATATAATCCTAATACACGATATCTTCCTAGTTATGTAAAGAGTATGTATGTAAAAGAGTGAAGTATGTAAAAAATATGTAAAAGAGTGAAAGCCTAGTTCATTCTTTTGACCTATATATTTATGCTGTCTCTGAATTTGAACAATACATTAACTAGGAAAGTCATTCTTCAGAAGGACTACCATTTCACACCAGCAGGAATGACTTCTTATTCTTACTCTGGTGGCAACTAAATAGGTGATTGTTTTTAGAATTCTTGGTGTCATATGTTTAGCTCTTTGACTTGCAGTTCTGCATTAGCTCACCAATTATTCAAATATTTCAAAAGGTTTTATTTCTGCATTTGTGACCATAAAAACTGATACATTTAGAATGTTATAGTTATATTAATAGTTAGACTCTTGGGAAGTGAACAGCAAAGATGAAAGTTTAACAAGTGCCTAGATGGACACCCAATTTACTTCTGATGTTGTTGTGGAGTGCTTAGGCTAAGAGATTTACTTCTCAGGATCACTAAGTAGTCCGTGGAAAGGGGAATAATTCTTTTGGAGGATTCAATTTCTCTTTCTCAGCTGCAAAAAGAGTCTACAATTTAGCTGTGTGACTAGTCCTTCCCTCCCATTCCTTCAGATGAAGTTCACTGTAGCTGTACTACTGCTAATTACTGTTTCTGACAAATTAGTAGAATGCATTCAATTCCTAGAAACTCAATATAATCTGTCTCCCCTCTGCCTTATGCCCCACTGCAGAGCCTCTTGCATCCTTTCATCCACAATGCAACTATATGGAGTTTTGAGGTGCTAACTACACCTCAAACCCCTAAACCAAACCAAATAAGACCAAACCAAAACAAATCACTGTGTATCAAGATCTTGCAGATTTCATGCTGCTAATGCTGCCTATATTAATCACTGAAAATTTATCCAATTAACCGTAACTAAAATAAATCCCTTACTTTTCTAATTAACTTTTCTGAAAATCTTTTAGCCATGAATGAATGTACCCAACTGTCTCAACCTATCATCTGAAGGTCGGTAGTCTTTTCCCCATTTCATCACACACATCTGTGGCTACTTTTCTTTCTGTAAGGAAAATATAAAATCACCCTGCTAGCTACCAGAATAACCACAGTAACAGACACCATGTTACATCTCCAAGTTTATCATCATCTTAGAGAGAAAAAATAAACCCAAATATTAAACTAAGAAACTTTCACCCTGTTGTGTGACATCTGGTCTACAGAAGGTTTTATGTCCTCATCATGAAGTACCTGTATAGATTTTTTTTATTTTTATTTTTATTTTTATTTTTATTTTTGCTTTCACTAAACTCAGTGCTTCATTACCTTTGCAGGGTGCTTTATCTTTCTCGTCAGAAACTGCCCACCTAGTGTGTCTAGATTGACAACAGTTTGTGTTTCCTACAATTGAGATAAGTATGAACAACATAGATATGTTTCCTTTTGCCTTTTCAAGTTTTAGTCCTTGATCCTTGATCCTATAGAAATATTTATCACCTTCATCCCTCTAATTAATGGTGACTTTTAAATACCTTTCAATCCTGTTTTAAATTTCAGATCTTATTACTGGTTTTGTGGCTTCTTATAGGAGCCCAGTATATTATTCAGTCTGATAGGTCTGTAATCTTATGGTGCTTGCTGATGATCCATCTTTATCCCCATATTTCTCTATCAACAGGTTACCAGAATCAAATCTGTTGCGATGATTTTTGTTTTTTCTCAGGGAAATAAAAAGGTAAGATACTGTCTAAGACCAGCTGAAATAGTTGGAGAACACAGACAGACTTACAGCTACAAAATGTCTTTACCAAGTCTGACCAAAAAAAAAAAAAAAAAAAAAAGTAAACAATTCCAAGCAAAATAGAGGTTGAATACATTTACTTTCAGTTTAACATAGTTTTATTTGTCAAACAGACATGCTGAAAGCAAAGAGCACTTAGCACCTGTTGAACAAAGACCAATAGGAGACAGAAGATAAGGTAGATTGGTTTAATGGTCCATTCACAATATGGTTCTGAATTTTTGGTTGTTGAACTAAGAGAATTATGTTTGATGCTGGAAGGTCTAAAGAAGAGTTTTTTTGTTTGTTTGTTTGTTTGTTTGTTTTAACCAGAATACTTTTTAGTGCCTTTAAGTCTTTCAGTAAATCCTCCTCACCTTGCTGAACTTACCCAAATATTATTTTCATAAATCAGTTCAAACTTTTAGCTCTAGAAGAACTCCCACTAATATAGCTCCTAGGAGTTTGCTTCCCTGTTCTCCTGTCTGCAACTAGTTTTACTTCTTCCCAGGATTTTTCATGGTAACTGGATGTTTTATGTTATGGTCCTGCTCTTTCTACTAAAAAAGCCAGTACACAGCTTTCAGTATAGTATTACAAATCCCATTTAGAATATGTAACTGACAAAATATCCAGTCTTGGATGGGGGAAGAGTTGCTAGTAGGCATTTTGAGCTGCCTTTGTTCTTTGTACAAACCTGCTTATAACCTGTGATATCATTATCTGTGCAAAACATAAATGGATTTTAAACAGAACTGTTAAGTTTACAAAGAAATTTAATTCATGTTGGTAATAACAATGAGTTGGAATCAATGATTTAGGAGTCGTGTCCCAGTGCTACCTACCAATGAATTTTGCATATTCATTCAAACAGAATTACTCTATCTTCTTTCCTACACAGCTTTTGACAATGTGTGAAGTATGCTAAGGATTTGAGTTAAACTTCTCAAATCTTCTCTGAGCTATAGAAGCCAGTAAATAGCACTACCAAGTTATACAATTACATTTGGGCAGTGACCAAAAGTAACAAGCTATAAATATTTTAAATTGCTACTATGATTCTAGTGACTGAAATCCCTCCTGTTGTAAAGCAATTTTGATAACAGTGATATTGCCACATCTAATAGGTATTAATACCAGAGCATATCTATATAGAAACAGATGTATCTGTGGAGCATTATTTTTGTGGAGTGAACTCTTTAATAACCTTTGAACAAGGATGTATGCTTGTATGCTTGACTAGGTTGTGCTAATGAAGTGTTAATTATTTTATCAGGAAAGAACACCTTCAAGGCTCATGAAGAAGTACAGCAGCCTCCAAAAGTTCAATATTATAGCCTTGAAACTGCAAGTGCAGGATGATACCAGAAACCTCAGGGCTAAATACATAAATCACAAACAACCAGTTACTGGTTACTAAAGAAATGCAACCTTGAGACCAGGGTAGTACAGGGCCGAGGGATAACAAAAACAGCAAAGGTGTCCAACACATGAAAAACCATATGTACTAAAACACAAAAATAACATGGAATTTGCAGACCACTGGAAAAAAATAAAGCATATGAATTTGTTGGAAAATCTATAAAAATAATCTCAAACAAAACCAGAAATAAGGAGGAAGAAATCCAACCTTCAACACTGTGTTCCTTCTAGTGAAACACCTGAAATGCCAGACCCCCGGAATAACTCCCCTTCCCTACAATATTCTCTTTAAGGAAAAGTAGTACTATCAGTCTTCTGACCCAGAGTATCAGTGAAAAAGTGAACATAAAAGAGACAAGGATAGATACTATGAAGTCTGTGTTCAACAACTGTATCTCTATTATAAATGAGAATTAGCTTTAATTGGATAATTTGAGTATCATTGTAACAAGATTAGTAATAAATCTTTGATTAGATTTCTAATATGTTAATTAGACTAACAATAAATTCTTGACTTTGCAGAAGGTGTGTTTCTTTAGCCCACATAGACTGCACAAACTATTTGGTCTGGTGCTCCACCCTTGAGTTGTGATTGCAATTTGGATGCATTACTCTTTAAAGATATGTAGGATATCGTAAGTATCTTTTATTCTTTCATTTCTTAAAACATACACCTACTGTTAGGTTAATAGGATAGCATTTCTTTTAACGAAGTGCTATGTATATATAAGGGCCTACTGAGTAGGAATGTTTAGTCACCTTTTATGTCACAACAATCGAAACAATAGCAGCAATTTGGTGAAAAGATTGTGTCGTTGTTTCCACCTAGCACTCCGGAAAAATGCAGGGATTGCAAGACCTTAAAGCACAAACCTTTGCAGCATTGGCTAACTGCAGTCACTGAACAGTGCTCCCTGAACTACACAAACAAGGAGCCACCTCACACACACAAGTTAATTGTGCCCTCACTTCATCTGTACAGACACCATTTGACCTCCTGGCTATCTCTGAATTGTCTGCATGCTCTCATTGCTACAATTGCTGCTGACCAGATTGGTCAGACTGTATCAGGATGGGACTGAGCTTTCATTTGTCTAAGCCTTCTCTGGGCACAATTCATCTTCTGATGGCCCCGAAGAGTACGTGTGAAGGTGAAACTTTTCCTTTTGCACAGAAAGCCCTACTTCCTCCCAGCTACAGAAGCTTCTGTCTAAAATTATAAAGTTTTAGAGAGACAAGTGAGAAAAACCAAGAGAAATTCCTTGTGTCTCTGATATTTACTTTAGTATAATTAGTTTTTCACTAGTAGAGGCAGTTTAGGGAAAACAAATGTTTATAAAATAGTGGTAAATGATTATGAAATGAGCTGCTGGACTCCTTGATGAAAATCACAGCCCATCAGACAGTTACTGAAGAACAATGAATCACTTAATATGCCACAGCACATCTTTTTACTGTATCCTTAAATATAACAGCCCCCTAAATACATAAACCCCAAAAGTCCTTTCTAGGGAATCCGTCTTTTTACTTCCCTGATGTGTGATTACTTCAGTTCACAGAATTTCTTAAATAATCTCTCATCCTAACGTAATTCAATATTTTTTGAGTAGAATGTCTTCAGGAAATCTCCCTCTAAGGGAGTAATACTGTAGCTTGTGATTAAATATAGCAAATTATTAATGTGTTTGCTTCTTCCTTTTTCTATTCTGTATTGCCTGAGCATTTTTTTTCCCTTTATCTACTTTGTAGGCATTCTCTCCACTTCAAAATAGCTGTGTCAGTCATAAAGCATAAAAGAACTATAAAAGCTGACTTTAAATGGTGTCCTAAAATCCCTTAGGGACCATCCAGCATTCAGCAAATTAAAGTAGTAGTTCTTCAGGACTGAAATGACATCTAAGTGTGAAAACATATTTTAGGAAACAAAACAAAACAAAAAAACAGTTGGATACTCTAGTAGACAAACAAACCTTTTAAAAGACAGCTCTTGTAGAGCACAGTAGCTACGTAGATGTAATCTCACATCATTTTTCATATACTCTAAATGGAAGTGCCTGTGATAAGATAAGGTTGTGTGTGCTACCTCATCATTTACACAACTCAGTGTTGAACATGGCTACTGCTTAGTCATCTTCCCACTATACCTGTCACTGCGCAGAGACTGTGCTAATGGAAAACAAACCATTCCCACTTAAAATTCACTACAAAGTCACAAGATGAGCTTTAAATGCAGCATCTTGAAGATGCCATGGTGCCTGGATGTCATGTATTATCTCTAACATCCTGATTATTGTCTGTTTACAGGCACCAGAGTTATAAATGTTGTTTTGCCAATAAACACAAAAAGCTTGTGCCAAAGAAAACAATTAAAATGCAGGCAAATTGTGTAGGGAAATTTGCTAGTAATAGAAATCAGTAACAGAACTGAGGAATGACATTTTGTGACACATTACCCCAACAGTTACTCTTTGGGGACCTAAGCACAAGCAGAACACTGCTTGTAGGCAGACCCACAGGAGGTTTGTAGGGTAAAGCCTCACAAACCTCAGAATCAAACTTCAGATGACATACCTTAGAGAATGAGATTTTGAAGATAACCTTTCTTTGTTATAATTTCCAGAGAAGGAAATGACATAACAATTTCACTCTTCCTACCCAGGCAAAAAGAAAGTACGGATGGGTGCTCTGTGCATGCAAAGTAAGGGAGAAGATTTTTTGTGAGGCAAGTTAAAGGACAAGCAAAATATTATTTTTCATGCAACTCAGGCTAACCGAATTGGGAATGGAAATGCTGAAGGAAATGAAATTGTAAAAGTCTGAGCTGTGTTTTATCAAAGCTACAATGTGATCTGCTTTAAGAGAATTCCCTGGAGATCAGTCCAAGGCATTCAAGTGAAAGAATTAATATACTCTATATTTCAGAAATAATTTGAGGCACCAGGCGAGTTGGAGGTAGAAAATACCTGAGTTAAATATCCCTTGTCAGGTTATCATGAGTTTTATGAACCAAGAAGTTCCTTTGAAGCTGTTTAATAGTTATTACAATTATTAATTTTCTCCCACTTTTCTCCCACATTATTTTAATAATTAAACCATCCCAGTTGTTTCTAAATATATATATATATATAAAAAAAAAAAGCGATCTGGTTTGATGCCAAAAGACATCAAGTAAAATGATTGCTAACATCTGATACATGTGGAGGGAATTTTATTCTCAAAGCCATTTCTAAGACACCTACTATCTTACTATCAGAACGAATGCTCTCTCTCTCTCTCTTTTTTTTTTTTTTTTTTTTTTTAGAGTACTAGCTTGGGATTTTCTGGGAATTAATTTTGGTTTTAAATTTATCTTGGCCTTTTTTTTTTTTTTTTTTTTTTTTTTTTCTCCTGGGAGAACTTTGTTTCTGTAGAAAAAAAATTGTATGATCTGAATTCTCTAGTTGACTTAATTGTATGTTCTCTTTTACATTTTGGTAAGTTCTCTCATACCCTCCAGGAACTTTACCACAGACTTTTGGAATAACTCTCTTATTATTGCTCTGTCATGTTACTCGAGCTTCCTCTTCTGTTGCAGCAAGATGGGACACACTCACATACATCTGACCTTGCACAGCCTGATGCAAGGTTATATATCTATGTGAGTGAAGCAGAAAAAGGGGACAGCCAACAGCCTGACTGTTCACAGGAATGGAAGGAGAGTGAAAGGAAAATGGTTACCCTTTCCAGTTGCTGAGAATTTTCCTTGGATTGCTGGCACCTACAGCCAATTGCTTGTAGCTGAGCTGTCTCTGCAAGCCCTCTTTTTTTTGGCTTGCATGCTGCTGAAAGCTGGTTTCTGATGTGAGCTATCTTCCATCTCCTCCACACACCATGCAGAGTTGGTGGCAGTCACCCCCCTGCCCCTAGTGTACCGCAAGAGCTGGGGGCTCACCATGCCTTTTGCACCCACCTACAGCTCCAGCTCTATCCCCTCCCTAAGGCAACACAGAGAAATGAGGGAGAATTTCTCAGATGATTCAGAAAAGCTAAGGAAAGGATTATGGCTTTACATACATTATAAATCCTTACGCCTTCATACTTTCAAACTAACTGCAAAGGATGTTACGCAGTTGAGGTTTGCCTGTTATTGACTTCTCTCCAATGCATGCAGACGTTTCTGAAAATAAAACTGTTTCTTCCTCAAAGTTCTGTGCCTGAGAAGAGGTAAACTGCATCTAATCTTCTGTGGTTTTGTGGGGAGATACGGGACTCAGAAATGCTCTTGTAAGCTCCCACATTTTTAAAAAAGGAAATACAATGATAAGTACTGAAGCTAAGGGAAAAATTCCTTTCACTAAGCTAACAAAGAATTCACTAGAATGCTACATGCTGGCAAAAAAAAAACAAAATCCAAACTAAAATGAATCCCTAAACAAACAGAATTTAAAGAAATTAAATTTGGAAATGCATGATGCATAGGGAAAGAAAAAAAAAAAAAAAAGATAGGAAAAGATCTGGAAAAGACCAATGCTAAAGAAGAATTATTTTCACTAAGCTAAGGAAAAAATCATGAGGATTAAATGTGTTAGCAAAGAAAACAAGTAGAAATCCCTAAAACAAACAAAATTTAAATAAGCTGATTTGAAGAAAGCTATTCCCCCTCAATTGCTCAGCAAGTTTTCTTTGAGAAAGTGCAAGTTCAATAGTTTTCTGTTTTTCTGACTTTCTGCTGTAAAATAAATAAATAAATAAAGGCAGGAAACTGAAACATTTTTCTTTTGATAAAAACCTCCTTGCTTTCTACATATATTACAAAGAGCTGAAACACAATAACAACTGCCTTTATTCTGCACAAGTCACCTTGAGAGGTAGAACCTAACCCCGAATTTATTTATGGTGACACTCAAGTATGACTATGAAAGAGATATATAGTACTGAGGAATGAATATGAAATATCTTTTACTTGAAGCAGTACATTATTACATAACTTCCCCTTTGTTATATAGCCTCTTGTAACCCGACTGAAGGCTACAAGAGCAGAAAGAGAGGCACTTTAAGTAGAGGAAGGTTTTCTAAAAGTCGACTGCAATGAGAGCTTACTGTTGAGTACAAGGTCCCCCTCTACCAAAATCTCAGTGTCATGGATTCTGAATAAAAGACACATCTAAGTATTAATTGTTTTTTAAATAAAAAGTTATAGGAGAAGAAAGAGCAACTCACAAAATCAGAGAAATTGACTTTTTTCTTTTTGTGAATTAAGAAAAAAAAAAAAAAAAAAAAAAAAAAGACTGTATTTCTCTATTCTAATGTCCCTGTATTGCTGGGACATTTTCTGAGGCAAGAGCTATATAGCTGAAGGACAGTTTGAGAGGTTGTTGATCATTCTCTTCAGCTCCATCCATACCAGCTTTCACAGTTTTCCCACCTCTAAAAAAAAAAGCCCTAATGGCCCCCATCCTTGTGAGCACCACAAGAAATATGCTTTGTCAGCAGCCCCAGTAAGACAAGGCACCTGACACCATCCTTCCAGTCATTCTCCTGCCAGCCTGGGGTCATGCCATAAACCCCAGACTCATTTGCCCAATCTGCTGTTGCAACCACCAAAATGAGCTATGGCTGTCATTGCTCTCTGTGAGGCCACATTGTGCCACCAGCTGATGTGAGGGGAGGAAGTGGCAGCTAGATAGCCACACGGAAGTCAATTCAATACCAGTGTTTTACATCCAGGAAAATAATAATAATAATAAAATTTAAAAAATAAATAAAAGGTAGTTAGAAACTTGAGCTGTAATACAATCTGATCTTTTCCTCCATGGCAGGTGAAGGTCTAGGTCATTCACTGTTAGCACAAAGAGCAGATCTATCCAGGTTGCTTCCCAGGCTCATCAACCTGCAAGGTGCCCCTTCACCAAGAGCAAGCACCACCATCTGCCTAAGGGTCAGAGATTTACTCAGAGATTTCAACAAGATGTAAGACACCACAGCAGCTAGCAATATAATTTTCCAAACACTCAAATGCTTACTTTAAATTATTCATAAATATTGCAGGTATTGATATTCACATTCTGCTGCACTGGGTGTGAGATATCTTTGAGTCACTCCCTAATTATTGAGCTAATGACTACTGCCTAGACTAAGTTTCTGATTTAGAATTAGGGAAATATACCATGAAATGAAAATACAATTCTCATCTCACATTAAATTTACTGAAATCCAGGTGTCTGTTAAAATTTTTTATGCTTTAAAGAGTTTTATACAGTTGTATGTGCTGGGAGGATGAAAAAGTTATACAATCTTTTATTTTTCTAAATACCAGTGACAATTTCTTTTAAAATAATTCTGAAAGCAGGGGTGATTTCTCTTATAGAAGACTTTTCTAACTGATTTTGGTTATAGATGTTTCATATGAGTGACAAATGTTACTTTTGTGCTTATATATAGAAAGTGTTTTGTGCAAACACCATTTTTAACCCTAATTTAACAATTTACCGAAATGATCATATACCTGGCTCAGAAAAAAAAAAAAAAAAAAAAAAAAAAAAAAAATCTGTTGTGCTTTTTATTGAATTACTTCTTAAAACAAATGTATCAATAAATCATGATACTTTAGTCAGATTTTCTAAAGTGCAAAAGCACATTAAAAGCATAAATTCTTTAAAGGTAGGTCAGGCTGAAAGACAGTCATGGTTAGAAATAAGATTTTCTAAAATTTTCTCTTTAAAATGTATTCTGAATAATTAAACATCCAAATAACATAACACATTTCTAAGCAATTTATTTGTAACTTGCTATGAAAATAATATGAGTCATGTTCTGTACTTTTCTTCTTGGATGATTCTCCCTCTCCAATTATTTTCCAATTAAAGTAATCCTTTTCTTAGCTTCTTTGCACATTTTCCTTTTCTTTCACTCCCTATAGTACTTTACCATATAACAGATGTGATTTTCGTAGCTTTTTCCTCTTTCATTTAAACCACTTTTCTTTTTTTGTAGGGATTTCACTGAGATATCATATGAGTGGGATGTTAAACAGATATTGAGGTTATTTTACAGCCTCAACATTGCATTTTATTTTAAAAGCTTTTATGCAAAATGGCAAAATATGAACAATAATGGTCCCTGAAGACTAGGTAATGCCTTCAGGCTTAACTGTTAGCATCATTCCTTGATTAAGTAGAATGAAGACAAATCATGGTACGATTCCTATGAAAGTTGTCTTTCCTGTAACAAGACCAGATTATATTCCACTGCAATGGGAGGAGAGAGCAATGGCCTTACTCTTACTACACACCATTCTGTTTCTTTCAGGATTGCTATTAATTTTAGGAATTAACATTAATCTACCTTTGCATGCTACCTGGGCAGGAAAGTACTTTGTTCTGAGCTCCATTAATTTGAATTTAAAAAGCTGGAAGCCCATGGCTTGGACAGTTACACTCTTTCCTGGGTTAAAAACTGGCTGGAAGGTTGGGCCCAGAAAGTTGTGGTGAATTGAGTGAAATCCAGTTTGTGACTGGTCAGGACTGGTGTTCCCTAGGGGTCAGTGTCGGGGCCCATCCTCTTTAATATCTTTATTGACAATTTGGACAAAGGAATTGAGTTCTTCCTCAGCAAGTTTGCAGATAACACCAAGTTGGGGGGAAGTGTCTATCTGCCAGAGGGTAGGAAGGCCCTGCAGAGAGGCCTGGACAGAATGGGTTGATGGGTAGAGGCCAATGAGATGAGGTTCAACATAGCTAAGTACCGGGTCCTGCACTTTGGCCACAACAACCCCACACAATGTTAGAGGCTTGGGGCAGAGTGGCTTGAAAGCTGTGCTGAGTAAAAGGATCTGGGGATGTTGGTTGACACTTGCCTGAACACGAGCTGGCAGCATGCTCAGGTGGCCAAGAAGGCCAACTGCATCCTGGTTTATATCAGGAATAGTGTAGCCAGCAGGACCAGGGGGGTGTTTGTCCTCCTGTACTCTGCTCTGGTGGGGCTGTACCTCAAGTACTGTGTTCAGTTTTGGGCCCCTCACTACAAGAAGGACATCAAGGCCCTGGAGCATGTCCAGAGACGGGCTATGAAGCTGGTGAAGGGCCTGGAACACAAGTCCTATGGGGAGCTCCTGAGGGAGCTGGGGTTGTTTAGTCTGGAGAAGAGGAGGCTCAGGGGAACCCTTATTGCTCTCTACTGCTACCCGAAATGTAGGTGTGGGGAGCTGGAGGTTGGCCTCTTCTCACAGATAACTAGTGATAGTACTAGAGGGAATGGCCTCAAGTTGTGCATGGGGAGGTTTAGGTTGGAAATTAGGAGAAATTTCTTCTCAGAAAGAGCAGTCAGGCATTGGGACAGGTTGCCCAGGGAGCTGGTGGAGTCACTATACCTGGGGGTGTTCAAGGAGAGGTTGGACGTGGTGCTTAGGGACATGGTTGAGTGGGTGATACTGGTTCAACAAGACAGGAACAAAACCCATACCAGTGCAATTCAAGCTGGTGAAACATGAGGTGAGGGACTGTTACTTAGTAGTATTTGGTGTGGTCTTTTCCTTAAATTAAATTTAAAATGTAAACAATTATATATAAGAACATGATGTAGATCAGTAAGTCAATTGCTCACCTATTTGCCTGTGCAACTTCAGCCTCCTTGGTTGTTTACAGTAAAATACTACACATATTTTATTAATCAAATACTATGACTTTCCTCAAGGAGTAGGTATAAGGCAGACTTTGTCATCTGAATTAAATTCTAATTAATTTCTACTAAAATAGGTAAGTAATTTTGATATGCATTGACACATTACCCCACTGAAGAAATCTTTAGATGAACTGAGCCTTTTGTTTCAGTTTTTATATATGGTCTACATTTTAGAAATTGTAATCAGTAAGTGAACTTGCAAATTAATCAATGGGAATAATTCATGGATAATGTATTAATTAAAGACTTGAAACCAATAAGATTCCTTCATAGAATGACAGTGGTTGAGGTTGGCAGATACCTCTGAAGGCCGTCTGGTCCAAAGCCAGGGACACTCACAGCAGGGTGCACAGCACCACGTTCACATAGCTTTTGAAGATCTCCAAGGAGGGAGACTCCACAGCCTCTCTGGGCACCCTGTGTCAGTGTTCCGTCACCCACACAGTAAAGAAGTGCTTTGCGATGTTCAGAGGGAACCTCGTGTGTTTCAGTTTGTGCCTCTTATCCTGGCACTATCCTCTTTGTACCCTCCCTTCTGCTATTTATAAACCCTAAGATCCCACCTGAGCCTCCTCCAGTCCCAAGTCTCTCAGCTTCTTGTTATAAGAGAGGTGCTCCATCCCCTCGACCATCTTTGTGGCCCTCTCTGGTCCTTCAAAACTGATCAAAATAAATTCTAATGAAGGAGACTTATGAATGTTCTGAACAGCAGAACTCAATGTGGTATTGCAACACATACCAGGATTAGAAAAAAAAAAATAATAATAATTGTTACCAGAAAATGTAATTGGATGCAGGGATGTAATATGCAATTGCTACTTGAGCAGTTGTAAGGGATTCAAGTATAATTACTAACATGAGAAATCAAATGTCAACATCCAAAAAAAAAAAAAAATAATAATAATAATAATAAAACATCAGAAATAATTCTTATATGTGGAAATAGAGTAGTTTTTCCACCTCTTAAAAAAAAATGCAGTTAATAAAGACAAGTGGAAAGTCTGAACAAAAAAAAATATATCAAGATCTGCAGTGGGAGTCAGGAGGAAACAATGGTTAAGACATCCTATCATGACCTAAATACATTGCTAAAATTAACAAAATATCACTCATAGCAAATTTTCATTAGCATAAATTTTTTTCTTCAGCATTGATGATCACTATTTCATCAATATTTAAATAATTAAAAGAGTATTGATATGTGTGTTATGCTTACTAAACTTGAAAGTTAACATGTTATCATTATTATAACTTAGCAACAAACCAACTACTGTTCAGGCATAAATACTTAGGCCTTAGCAACCAGTATAATGTGTGAATAGCAAGAAAGGGAATAATTTCAAGTAGTCAGTTATTTATGACATTGTGAAAAGCTCAGAATAATTGGAAATCATCTTATTGTCATTAATGTTCTGCAAGACTGAATGGATAATTTAGAAATTTTCATTGCAAAAGCAGAGAATGAATAGCAGGAGATCAGGACACTGAGTCAGTTGCAGTATCATAACATAAAAAGGATTATTCCAAATAACTTTAGACTAATAAACATAAGATATTAAAGTTTAATAAGAGATCTAACCATGTAATAAAGATGAAACTGCTGACAACCTAAAACACACTGTGAAAAGTTTTCTCACATACTGGCTTTTCTGTGGTGGACCAAAAAAATTATTCATGGCACTATCACCAAAATTAGGTGCAGCTGCAATTCTAGACTGTGTCCATTTCCCATTTCCTTATTAGAGGGCAAGTGTTTATATTGTTGATAAAATCTACTGCTTTTGTAGTAGCTTTTATAGGAACATTTTAAAAAGTTCTTCATTGCCTTACAGTCTGCAGTTTTTAGTTCTATTTGATTCAGAATGTTGGTGCAATAGCAACTTCAGTTTGTTCTTCTTTTATGATTTCCTCTTTTCCATTTCCTTAGCACCCCAGAGAGTTAAAAATATGTATTTGTAGCCTAGTAGGGGAAACAAACCTCTTCCTTGCCCAAATTACTTAAATTATCCTAATTGGAGTACCAATTAAATAATTAACTGATTAGTCCACAGCACACTAAAATAACACTTCTCAATAGTGATCCATTGACTCAGATTGTCTGGAGATACAGAGGCTGTTATAACTTTTGATGCTGAGCTCACAGCTTGGAGACTTTCTTTAAACATGTAAGGAATACAAACTGTTTTAAGGAAAATTGAAACACCTGCATATTAGGAAAAAAAAAAAATGGAGGGGGGGGCAGCAATGACAGTGGGTCACACATTGTGTTGACTGTCATGGGAATGCAAGAGATATAGTTCATTTTTCCTAAATTCCCTTAATGTAGGAGAAAAATACTGAAGAATTAGCAAAAATCCTAACAACCCTAATAGCAATGTACTGCTATATGCTCCTAATTTTGGAAAAGATGCAGCCCTTGATGCAGCACTTTAATGCATAACACCACATTGTTCCAGGAGTTAAACAGATCTGTTAACATCATTAAAGTTATTCATCTCTATAGAAGGATTTGGATTGTGGTCATAGAGAGTGGACTCTGCTTTCCTGGCTGGCTAACCACACAGGCTCTGAAAGGATGACAGTGAATATAAAGAGAACTTAAGTAAACAAAGAAGCTGCTGATAGACAGGAAATATGTTTTCTATGAAAAATACCAAATAAGTTTGACATACTTGCCAAAAGGCTAAATTACAGACAAAATATATGCTAATATTAAGGTGGGTGACAAACCTTGGAGACAAAGGGAGCTTCCCAACTTACAGGAATCAGGCCAGGATTCTACCCAAGGATTCAAACTGTGACAGAGAAAACAAAGCTGGAAGATGTGGGTTCACAGCTGTCCTAAGTCCTAGCCTTAGCTCTGGAGGCTCCTTCCTATATCTTACTTTCAGCCAGCACTTGTTTTCTGCTGTAGCTCAGCTGGTAAAAATCAGGGAGCTAATCCAGCCAAAATAAATAAATAAAATCAGTGTTTATTTTCACAGATTGATTGTTATCCATAGCAGTTCCCAACTCACCACAGAGCTGTCACAAGGAAGCAGAAGCGTATTGTCAAATGTGAGGCATGGGCAGGACTTCTGTTATTACCTTGGTCTGGTATCACCTTGTACACATTGTTAAAGCACAGCCTGAGAGTTATGAATGTCAGCCTAGGTTTTTAATTCTGTAATTATTTGAACATTTTGTAGTATTAGTATCAACCTAGATTAGGAAGTTTCTTCATTGATGTAACAGTTTTGCTCTATAGATATTAACTGTTCTTCTCTAGGTTTCCAGAACCATGATCCAAGCAAAAGTTTTTAGTCTTTCACAAGTTATAACACAAATATACTTACCATAAAGACATGGCTTATGCAGAACATTCTTCTAATAATGCATGCTGCATTAATATCAGGTATAACTCATGCTGTTTGGTGTGCATAACAAAATACAGGCTGTATCATATTTATAAAATATGAGTATTACTTCTGGTAAAACACACATGGATTGCCACTGAATTACAGTGTAGCAGAGTATATTAAATTCTGTGTTTTTTTTGAGCCAATTGGTGTTACATACACTGTGTAATGTGATGTGAGATTCAAAAGCAGACACTAAGCCAAAGAGGCTAGGAATTTGGTCAGGTTTGGTAAAGTGACAGGGTGCATGTTAGCTCAAGCTGTGCTGAATCCTTTTTTTTTCAGTCACACTCAATGGTCCCCTAATGTCATGCTCCTTATTTTCTAAAAGAAATCATTGCCTGGACTTTAACAATCTGTGTCTTTTCCTATACAGAAATGAACTATATTCCCTCTTGTGCACAACCCTTTTATTCAGTGTTTTAGAATTTGAAGATGGCAATATATCCATGCATTCATGTATCCAAATATATCCCCATATACCTTCCTGCCTTTATCTGCTGTTTCTTTTTGTTGTTGCTGTTTAATCAAGGCTATATATTATATATTTGGCAATATATATATATTTATTACTATATAATTCTTCAACAACCAAATTCTGGACCTTTCAGATTGGCTAGGTCAAATAGAGGGTGACAGAAAGCAAGATGAGTCACATACTGCCTCAGGCTCAGTTGTAAGTCTTGAAATATCTTCAGGAATTTGGTAAATTAAGTTCTCAGTGAGCTTATAGGCTCCATTTTAAAAAGGTAGGTATTCACTTTTTTTAGTAATAGATTTATATTCAAGTCAGTCTATTTCTAGAGCTAAAAGGTTATCAGTGTGACTTCTAACTTATTCACATGTTCTTTATATAGCTTATGTTTGTAGTGGGATATGAATAAAACCTGGCTGCTATTCCTATAGATTTGGGCTTTGAAAGTGAAAAAGGGATGAATGCATTAATTTGCGGCCCTGTGTTATAGGGAATGCTATTGCTGGTGTCAGGTTACCCCACAGTCCACCCCAGCAAAAAACTTTCAGTAGGGCTGCATAATCTGAGAGGTCAAAATGATCTCTTCTGACCAGAAGAGATCTGGACCACTGGAAATGTCCTGTCTTGTGGAACTGTACTGCTTAGATTTAGCATAGAACCTGGAGCTGATGATTTCCAAGGCATAAGGCCAAGAAACCCAAGAACACATTCACAGAAGAAGAAATAAGGTTGAACCTAGAGCATGTTTAATTTTGTGCTATGAGGTACAAAGCCATCTACTTGGTACCTTCAGAAGCAAATTACATTTACAAATTCAGCCTTCTTTCTAACAGTAGCTTTGACAGATTTATACAAATTCACAGGATCACTGAGGTTGGAAGGGACCTGGAGTCCATCGGGTCCAGCCACCTGTTCAACCACCCACAGCAGGGTGCCCAGGTCAATATCCAGTAGGCTTTTGAAGTTTTCCAGGGAGGCAGACTCTACAGCCTCTCTGGGCAACCTGTGCCAGTTCTCACCCTCACAGTAAAACTTTTTTCTTTTTGGAATATTAATTGGAACATTCTGTATTTCAATTTCTGCCTCATGTCCTTTCAGTGGATAAAACTGAGAACAGTCTAGCTTGGTTTACTTTACTCCCTCCCATTAGCTATATGTATACCTTGATAAGATGCATTCTGAGCCTTTTCCAGGCTGAATGGTCCCAGTCCTCTCAGTTTCTCATATTTCAGAATTTCCAAGTCCTTAGTCATCTTGCAGCCCTTTGCTGGACCTGCTCCAGTACATCCATTTCTCTTTTGTTTCCAGTACATATGGACTATGTTCCATATGAGGTCTCACCAGGGCTGAGTAAGACCTGCTGCCAATAAGCTTCCTATTGCAACCCAGGAAACCGTTGGTCTTCCTCGCTGCAACAGCACAGTGCTGGCTCTGCATCTTGTCCACAAGGACTCTGATGTACTATGCATAGATGCTTTCCAGGCTGTACAGGTGAACAGGATTATTCTTCTCCTGTTGCAGCTCATGACATCTTCCTATGTTGAACTTCACAAAGTTTTTCTCTGTCCAGGCTTCCAATCCTGGATGGCAACACAGACCTCTCATATACCAGCCACCCCTCCTGGTTTTGTATTGTCTGTGATCTTACTGAGAGCACAGCACACCCTATCCCATCAACTAACTCATTAGCAATGATTTTAAACACTATTGGCCCCAGTAATAAAGCACTATTTACTTACCTCCAGGTGGACTTTGAACTGCTGATCACAACCCTCTGAGGCTGGTTGTTCAGCCAATTTTCAATTCACTCCACCTGTTAGTCTATGAGGATGTTATAGGAGACAGTGACAAAAGCCTTACTGAAGTCAAAGTAAACAAGTAAACAAGTTTACTTGAAGTCAAGTAAACAAGTCTAGTAGTCCCTCATTGGCAACTCCACCATCTGTATCAGGAAGTTGTCATCAAGGAACTGCAGAAGCTTCCTATGTTGCTTTGCCTTTTTTTTTTTTTCTCTTTTTTTTTTTTTTTTTTTAATTGTGCCTCAATGTGAAGTGTGAGGTACTCTCACCTTTGGTAAATGGCAGCATGACCAGATGGGTCTAGTCTTTGATAGTACCAGTACCACCTGGCCACTGTCTCACTGCTGGACGTTTGTTAGAGTGCACTAATTCTGTCAGAAAAAAATAGAAATATTGACTGCTGTGCACAATCGACAGTAAAAGCAGTTGAACTCTACCTAAAATGTGGCATGAAGCATGGCTTGACTCTAAATTCCTGTCCCTGTCATTTCTGCAAACTCTAGCCTGCTTAGTGTGAGGTGGCTGCAATAGAAAGGAGAAAGGGTTTTTGAAGGGAAATGTGTTTCATCAGAAGGTTTAACAGCAATATGCAAAGCCACAACAACTGAGAAGAATTTTCCTTGCTAGTTCTCACTATCTTGAAATATTGACAACTGATTTGGGAAGGGAGAGGAGAGCACCACTTAAACAAGTTGCTCTGCACAAAATAGCAATCTTCATAAAGCTATGCCACATTTTTTGCATTTGCTGCTCATGTACCATATTAGCAAAAATGATGCTAGTCTTTGGAAAGTGGAAGAGACATTGAATTTCTTCCTCTTTAATAATTTACACCAGAGTCTCAAAAGATCTGCAAATAAATTGAAAGCAGAGTTGCTTTCAATATTTAAAACATTATGAATATTCAACCTTCATTTTTACTGTGGCTCTTATCCACCACAAATGCAAAGGACAAGTGTTCAAAATGTTTTAAATGCTGTATCTAGCTAAATGCTTCTCTTCTCCTATATGATTTGTCAAGTCTGCAAATATTATCCAGGTCTCCTGTTTACTTAGTATCACTACATACTTAAAATAAATAAATAAATAAATAAATAAATTGTACCCATTAGAATCTGTTTTTTGGATTCCAATTTTCCTGAAGAAAATACTGTGTTCTAGACCACTTTCTGTACTGCTATTAATTCCTTAGCATCCTATAAGAGCATAAAAACACTCTTTGATGCTAGTGTTCAGGGGAAAAATCAAACTAAAGAAAAACACTTTCCAGTGGAACAATAGTCATCTTTGAGAGGTTGCTAATAAGAAAGTATTACAAGTATATTTTGCCCTCCAACCATATTTTGTCTGCATACATTTTTGCATCCACAAAGAAGGAAATGTATAAACAGATAAGTAGAACAGTGTGCTTCTTCACCAATAACTTCACCCTTATTTTTATCTTGGCATTAGGATGTTGCCTTGCTTTATATTACAATATTGTCTCTGCAAGCGAAGAAATGACGAGGAAGTCAAATTCATCCTGTGGCTCCAGGAAGTGTTATTTGCAGTGTCCTAATAAATCAGTAAACCTCTTTATAAGAAAATAGCATAGTGTCGTGGCTTTGACTGGGAAAGAGTTAATTTTCTTTGTACAGGTTTGTATGATGCCATGTTTCGATCTTTAGTGATACTACAACATTTTTAGTTGTTGCAGAGCAGTGCCAACACAGAGCCAAGGACTTTTCAGCTTCTCATGCTGCCCAGCCAGCGAGGAGGCTGGGAGTGCATAAGGTGCTGGGAAGGGACACAGCCAGGGCAGCTGATCCAGACTGTCCAAAGACACATTCCATACCATGGGGCATCATGCTCAGCAATAACAGCTGGGGTAAAGGAGAAAGTGGGGGAACATTGGGAGTGATGGCATTTGCCTTCCCAAGAAACATTGCCTCTGATGAGCTCTGTTTGCTAGAAGTGGCTGAATACCTGCCTGCCATTGGGAAGCAGTGAATGGATTCCTTGTCTTGCTTTGCTTTCACAGGTGGCTTTTGCTTTACCTAGTAAACTTTCTTTATCTCAACACATGAGTTGTACCTTTGCCTTTCTAATTCTCTCCCCCTTCACACCAGGGGAAAGCAAGGGAGCAGCTGGGTCATGCTGAGCTGCCTACTGGGGCTAAACTACAACAAATAGATATGTAAGAAACACACTGGTCATGCAACTGAGATTGGACCCTGTCTATGCAGACTCAAAGGATACTGATTTACAGCTCTAAGAAAAAGCATGGAGCAGCGCAGAAATGGCACAGGTACACATCTACCAGTGCATTTGAAGAACAACTCCAGCTTTTTCCTGACTGCACCCTGGTGTTTCCTGGAGACAGTCAAACTCTCAACCCACTCCAGCAGAGGATTGTTTGTTTTGGAGCACTGGGAGAAATAGCAAGCTAGGAAGTGGCAACAAGAATCAGTCTCACACATTGGCCGGTGTATTGCCCAATATGCAGCGTGTGTGTCCTGTTCACAGGATTTTCCCTGAAATATGTTGGTGACCTTGTTGCATGAGGCCTGAAGCTCACTGAGCTTCAATAAATATTGATATAAGGATGACAAACTCAGTTTATCAGCAAAATGGAGTCAGTGCAAGCGTGTTTTGAGCTAATGTATAGTTTAGGATTGCAACATATAGGAGTCACTAATTCACCCAGTAGAGGTATGGCTGCCCTACTGCAGGCACTCAGTGATTGTGTTGTCCATGGCCCATGACTGAGTGCAGTTCCACTTGGAAAGGTAACCCTGTAATGGCTGTTACATCAGGATGGAGGGTCACATATTGTCTCTCTACAATATTGTACTGCTGCTTCAGTCTCTAACACAGGCTCTTTGGAACCTTGGGATCAAGACTAGAACAACAGTGCAAGATACACTACGAACAAGCAAACAAAACCAACCACATAATCAAACAACAAACACACACACAAAATTTGGAGATATCCCAGAGCAATCAAAGAAAGAGCAAGTCCCCCTAACAGAAAAGCAATACCCTCATTCAGCATGCACCCATCTGCACGTGGAGTGAACCTCCCAGAGCAGGACACAGTTAGAGCTATGCTGTAAATAGCATTTTGACCTGAAGAAAGGAAGTCAGCTTTCGCTGACATTTATTTACTCCTCACATTTTGATTTTCCTTTCAAATCCAGGAGACTGGAGTGATAGCAAAGCTGTATTCTCTGACAGACACCTACAAAGGCATTTGTTGGGAGTTGTTTGTGCCTTTCCCACTCAGAGTTTACAAGCCTGAAACAAGAATCAAGATGAACCTTCCAATATAATGCAATCAACCACCACAGCATAATATCTTGAAACCTACAAGTAACATCACAGACCTCATAAAGAGATCCTGCCAAGGGCCACAAGGAGGAGGAGGATTTTCAGAGGTGTTTCTGAGCTGAAGGCAGACTGGTGCAGACACCGGGCACACAGTTGGTGCATTCTGCCCTGCCAGCAGCTGCTGGCATACAGAGTACGAGCAGGAGCTGTACTATGTTGCCTTGGGACCACTACCCAGCCTTGCAGTTACAGGTTCTTGGCTTCCCACAGGGAGGTGCTGGCACTGAAGCATGGGGTTTTCCAGACCAAAGGGCTGCATAAGCAGTACAGGGCCCTTTTCCCCAAGGAAAGAGCATGTTGTCTGAGCAGGCTGCCTGCAAATCTTCTCTGCATTTTTAGCACAGAATCCTGCTCTGACTGGGCTTGTCATGCAGGAAGTGCCAAGGTGTTATGCATTTGTTCCAGCACAGGGATATGCCACTCTTTGAGCTGAGAGTTGAAACTATCTGATCTAAAATCCCTTGTAGCTTTTCCCACCTAATGAAGTCCTCCATCCTGAAAAATCTTTACCTCCTGAACATATCCCTTGCTCCTTCTTTCAGTTAACAGCCACTACAAGTTCAGGATAGAATTAAATAGTCTCTGCACTGGCAAAATGGCCCATCTCAGACTTGCATATGAAATGGCAGCAAAACTAGTCTAGAAAGTGATAACATTTGAATTTTCCCTTTCTTCTCCTCCATGTGGTAGTATCTTTCTTTCCATCTTTCATGGTTTGTATTAAGAACACAGATCTCTGTAGCCAAGTACTTACATGCAGTTGATTTTTTTTTTTTTTTAAAAAAAAAAAGTCCATCAACCACATTATGACCCTTACGTCATGACCAAAGGCAATCAATGTACAAAAGAGAGGTTTTTCCTCACTTGGTATAATACGTATTTCTTAGCACCTCAATACCTGAGAAGTTGCTGTGCCAAAGAAAGTACAAAATCATCTAGTGTTATTTTCCAGGGATATGCAATAGCAAGGCTTTTCTGCTGCATCACTTTGATTGACAGAAGTCATCACACACATGCAAAGGGTATTGTGCTAAGTCACAATGGCTATAGCTTGGACTATACATATAGAGACACTTGTCTCAGAGGTCCAAAGTGAGTAGCAACAACTACAAGTTGCAACCTGGGAAATTCCAATAAAAAGCAAAGAAATGTGTTCCTTTGTCATGAGGCTGGTAAAAGTGGGACATAGACCCAGAGAGGTTGTGGCATCTCCGTCCTTGGAGGTACTCAACACTTGACTGGATGAGGTCTCATAGAACTTTGTGAAAGTAGCTGTGCTTTCAATGGAGAATTTGACAGGATGGCCTCCAGAGATCCTTTCCAGTATAAAGCACTAGAACTAGAAAATATTTATATATTTTCAACACAGATTGCTCATACACTGTCCTCACATTTGCAGGTATTCCATGAGAGTGTTGTATAGCCCAAGCCCTGACACAAGGAGTCCAACATCCCTGCTTATCAGCCATGTCACTTCCATCTTCCTTGAAGAGAATTTATGTGCCTGTGATCTGAAGCTACAGCTACATGGGAAAAGAAAGGGGACATCCTAAAGTATAGCTAATTCCACGGAAAGACATGAAACTCAGAAGACACATAAAAAAAAATAAAAAAATAAATAAGGAAAAATAAATAAACAAAAACAACAGAACACCTACTCAAAGCATTGGCACTTGGGGATGTCACAGCAGATGCTGCAATACGCATTAACCCAGATGTCTTCATGGAGCACATAATTGGGTATTTTTATTTTCTATATACATATTATAATATATAGATAGATATATTCATATAAACTATACTGTATATTAAAAAGAAAAGAAAGCAAGTATGGATTTTGACTGAAACATACATGGCAATATCACATTAGAGCAGAACAATGGGCTGCTATCAGTCTGTGGTAGCTGACAAATTGGGTTGTTTCTAGTCAAGCTTTGTTACCCTACCTACTACCAGTGATGAACTAAACTGTCGATTAGCAGTTTTCTTATGTTGCCCATCAACTGGGGGTTAGTGTATACCCTACAGCATTATGTTTTAAATCCTTCTGAAAACATGAAACATTGCTATGTGTAATATGAATACATGAGGATATTCTCATTACATAAATAGAAGACCTAACTGTCACCTAGCTAAGGAATATTTTCTTTCCAAAATATTATTTTCTTCCTTTGGGAATTCTATTTGCACCTTTGCAGAGGCTTTAATGGGTTGCTTAAAAACAAACAAATAAAAACAAACAAACAAGAAAACCCACACACAAATCCTGAGACAAAAGCCATGAGAAGAATTAAACATTTGTGCTGTCAAAGCATTAAAAACAAAAATACGAAGTGTGCTATATTTAAATTAACTTTAATAAGAAGTACAAAAAGATAATGTTAAGCAATATTTTGCATGTGATTAATAAATATTCTTCAATAGCAAGCAAAGTGACACATTCAAACATAAATCCAGTTATTTCTTTTACATTTTAGAAAAGTAAGAACGTTTTCCAGTTAAAACAAGGTCACAAATTACAGAATATTATCATCCTCTTTAATTATTTGTAACTATGAAACCTACTAAATAAGTGAACTGTCACTCAGAAGATTTTATATGATGTTGATGTTCACGGTTAAGAATACTTACATTTATCATGCAGTTTCTTAATGTGCATATTTGATTGGTGTTTAATTTTCTTTAGAATTATTGGTTCCATTCTTCCTTTTGCTATATTTCTTGTTAATATAGTGGAAGCATGTATTTTCCCATACATTTTCACATCTAGCCAACTCACTGAAATAAATTTGTCCTTCAATGCATAAATCTTTTCTGACTGCAGTCCAGCTGAGAAATTGCTATGTCTGAAACAGATTTCACATTATTTTTACTTTTTTTTTTTTTTTTTTTTTTTTAATCAAGTATAACAAGATTTAGTGTAATCACTTCCATTAAAATTAAAGTGCCTTCAAATGTTTCCTAACAAAGTGACTATTCTGGAAGGTGAAAGGGTGCTTTTTAGGAACTGATTTTTTAACAGTTTATAGATACGGTGCATATTGTACATGTGTATTCTAATAGATGTAAAGAACTACATTGCATTCCGTGCTAATGCTAAGCTACAGTAGCCTATAAACTGATAAATTCAGCCAAAATGAACATCTAATAAAGAATATCAAAAGCAGTTGATCAAAGCATTATCTCATTCCATTCTCTATTTGCATCCATCCCCAACAGCATAGATAGACAGATGAAGTACTGGAAAACAAAACAACACTTCAACTTGTTGAAGCTCACCTCTTTGAATATCAGATGAATGAAACCACTCAGTGCAATCATTAAACATCTTGAATGCACAAATATGTGCTCCAGGCCACTTGATCAAGTGAAGAATTCAGAATGTTGTATAAGGAATATAAGTTTGAAAGCAAAATATAACTTCTAAATCATCCAACAATAAAAATATATTCATATATATTTATGTAGACGCCAACACTAGAAGAAGATTATACATCATCTTGCATATTTTAAAACATCCTCCAAATTACTTTTTGTGAGTGTTATCACCCACTCCTAACTCACAGCACTTGCACGATATTCTTAAAAGGCATTAATATATACCAGGACTCAAGGACATCAAGTCTCATATTTCAGTATGAGTGTTTCTTCTTTTAAGGGCTTTTCTCTTGGGTTAAAGAACTAAAGACCTCTATCCAAAGGAGAGTCCAGGTGTACTCCTAGGTGTACTGCCCTTCTGAAAAAAAAAAAAACTTAATGACTTCAGTGATATAGAGGAATAGGATCCCAAACATTTTTCCTTTAAATTCAGTGCAAGTTTCACCCCAATCTCAGTCAAAGAGGTCAAACCCTCAAAGCTTAATCTCTTTCAGTAAGATCTAATCACAGACTTCAAACGTGCACAAGGATTCACCTAGAGAGATCTAAGTCTAGAAGAAGGGAAATTAAATGAAGTAAACAAACTTTTAGTATAATTAACATATGTCATTCAGAGAAACAATATTTTGAGCCTTTAGCTTTCACTACTGAAGTTCTAAAATGATGAAGCAACTTGTGGATCCTCAGAAGGCTGGAATTAACATTTGGATTCATAATAGCAGAATTAAACATTCTGGTTGGTAGGAAGTTTGGGTTATCTACAGAAATGAAGCAGCAGAAGATTCCCTTGACTAGAAAAAAAACCTACAAAACAAGGTAATGTTAAAGGGATACTTAAAGTTATACTGCAAACTGACAGCCTTGTAGCAGAAGATACACTGTCATTGGGAAGGGGTGAAAGGAATCCAAAAACTCTTCTTTCTAAAGGCTGGTGTGACATGACTTTAATTTCATTTATTTTAATGTTTCAAAGTCAAATTATACCATACTCAGATTATACCATACTTATATTTAATTTGTTTAAACACTTGCATATTTATCATGCTCTGTTGTTGTTTGACTTGTTTTGCTTTTATTTTTGTTTTCATTTTAGTGAAGCTATTTAACTTTCTTGGCTCATTTTTGAATGTCTTCTTACTCTGTTTCAAAACTCACTGCATTACTTATCTAAACTTTAGCATTGCATGTTTGCACAAAATAGGCCATAGACTGATCTCTTCATATCCATACTGAAATTCTCTTTCATGCATTTTTTTTTTTTAGGAATGGAAATATTCAGAAGCATGGTCTTTTATCTATTTTGTAAAAGGCCAAAGCAAAAACTTGTGCAACACTAAGCTTTCAGAATAGGAATGAGAGGTATGGAGGATGGATGATGACTGTACGCATAACTGAAAGTCACAGCTCTTAAGAAAACAAAACCTGGAAATATATATATATTTTTCTGCTCTATTCCTGAAGTTTCTTTCCTCCTTCTGCCTTAGACAGCAGAAATGACACAAGACATACAACATTTTGCATGGTTTTCATAATGCTGTCAGCAGAAGCTTTTCACTTTCAAAGACACAAATCATTTCTCTCAATCATTTCAGTGGAAGAAGTATTATATACAAGAAGTATATATATATACAAGAAGTATTCCAATTTCACACGCTCGAAGTTACTTTACCACAACTCCCATAATGAAAGCTCAGACCTGAACCCAAAACAAAAATACACATTACCTCCTTCAATGGCTTCTTCATCAATAATTTTGCAATCCACAGGCACAGTTACACAGCCACTTTATTCTCTTTACCGCTTTCCTCCCCAATATATTCATAAGGTCATTTAGTAATGTTCCTGTTTGGTGTCTAATGAAGCTCTTTCATGCTCTCCTGTAACAATACAGGCAGACTACCCCCTTAATTTAGCATAACTATAGTAGTATGAGTAATCCAAGCTAAAGCTCCTATCTACCATAATAATTTTTAAGATGCTCAGTAATGCAGCAGTTATTATTTGATTTACCCACATACAGAAAGTGAAGCTCATTTCATTGCCTACAACATAATCAAAAACTGTAGAAACCTGTTTTAAAAGCAATCTCTTAAGTCTCCAGCAGACAACCCTGGCTGATAAACCCTGCTGATTTATATATTCTTCCCATGCTGATTTATAAATTACTGTTAAATTACTGACCACATGCATCCAGAATTACATGTCCCAGTACTACATTGGAAACCTATTTCATTAACTTTGTTCAGAATTATGATAACTTCGATCCATGTTTACTAGTGTTAAATCATTGCATTTATTCTTTTTGTTTCTTAAGTCACATAGAATATGACATGACACCCTGCAAGAATAGAAAAAATAAATTATTATGTCAACCAAAAATTTCACAGATAGATTCCATGTGCAAATCTCTAACAGTGAGATAATTTGCATTAGTTCGTTGATGCTCTCTCTTTGTTTTAAGTGTTTAATATCAGCAAGTCTTATTAAAAATAAAATAAATTTTTGTTTGGCATATACATTTCTGAGACAAGCATTAAAATCCCACACAGACTAGCTATACTGCTAAATGGAAAGAAGGCCTAACTATAGTATTTTAGTGTTCCTTGCATGATGCTTGTGTTCACTTTAATGTTTACATTCAAATTCACTTATCCAGTTGTTAGTCTTAAAAATTAGCAATTTTTTTGTAGCCAGCTTACTTATTTTAGATGTTTTGGTAGTGAATAATAAATCAGACTCCTAACTCCCACAGGAGTTTGCTTTAATGCAGACCAACTGAACTAAATTTAACAGTAAACCTCTTCTGTAGTGTATACAATCCAAAACCTTGCTGATGCCCACAGGAACTGAATGGAGATACTTAACATGATTAACTTTTACAGAGTGAATTTATAGTAATAAATAATAGTATAGTAGGCATAATAATATGCTCATTTTTCTATAGTAGTATGTGAAAAATATATCTTTAGCATGTGATAAGCACCCATTCTTTTGCTCGATTGTCTCTATGCATAACACAAGCATAGAGAAAATGGTCAGTGAAGAAAAAAGTAGTTGCACCCAATAAAAGTAGTAGCAGCAGAGCTGACTCACATGAAACAGCATCAGGCTTCTTGTGCAAACTGAAGATATGCTTTTTGCATGCAGTTGAAAATTACACAGATGCTATCTACCAGAGAAAAGAAGAGTACTTGCTGGAGAAGAAGACTTGTACAGTTAAAACACATCCAGGGTACCCATTCTTACATAAGGATGTAAAATCTTTCCTTATTGTTATCCAACATGCCTCCAAGAATACTCATGTTTGTAGTGGGGAGAGCTGACTACACAGTGTCATCTGTGGAGTAATGCACAACATTATTTAAATATTGTGAAGTGTTGGGAGTATCTGGGATGTGGCCAAGGGTGAAACACAAACCTCTTTCTCATTCCCAAGTTCATTGTGGTTCAGAGTCCCTAAATCTTGCTGATGTGAACTGAACGTAAGAACTCGCACTAGGTCACAGACCTCAGCTACAGAAAACGTAAGCTACTCAAGTCCAAGAGCAGTTAAGCATGGGCCTCCATTAAACTATACATTCAGAGCCCTTTGCCAAAAACAGAGTTAAAAGTGAAAGGATTTTTCTACAGTTCTAATATTTACAATTATTTGTACATATGTACATATTTATATATTTATTCATACCTGGACAATGTGGCATTAAAGGGAAAATTTTAAACTTACAAGTGAAACATTTTAAAAATGTATAATTATACCATGAAAAGAACCTTTTTTTTTTTTTTTTTTAATTTTATTGCTTGCCTTCCAGCCTTATGCTCATAATCACACTATTGCACGCATCTCCATATTACATGGAAGATCTACATATATATATAATTATATATGAAAATAAGGATATTTTTATTTTAATGTTCTAAGTAAAGTGCTCATTTTTTAACTACTGTTGATGAGAAAGGTTCAATCTGAGAGTTTAATTAGAGGGACTTAAAGGGATACACACCTTGTCAATGCTTCTCCCTTTATTTTGCTGACTTATTTTGTTGATGTCAACTCTGTCTTAACTATTAATTCTGTTCTTAAAATGCATTTGTGACCTTGGCATCTATACTGTCACACAAAGTACAAAACAGAACCACATTAAAAGCAAAAAAAAATCAAAAAAATAAAACAGCAAATGAAAGCAGTTTCTCTTTGTTGATTTTAGCACATTTCCATGTCTTAAGATACTCTTTTATTTGATTTTAGAAATATTTGTACAACTTTGTTAAACTCTGAACATACCTATTTTATGCACTATACTCAAATACTGTACAAAACTGCAATAAATGACACTATACGACTACGTATGTCTCTACTAGAAGACATCATCATAAAGGTGTATCTTTTTTAAAGGTCAACTAATAACTGCTAATGTATGTGTGAATCAAAATATTTTGGATTGGCCACATATACTAAAATCTAAATACAGTACACAGTTATTACTTACGTCATAATTTACCAGGCCTTTAGGGGCATAAAGAATGTTTGCAAAGGCTTAGAAGAAAAAAAATATATATATACTGATCAATATTAAATGTTCATATAAAATTGCAAATGGCAGCTCCAATTTTGTCATAATCGTATATATGAAATACAATTGATGCCTACTGATGATGCATGACCTTTTATTAAAAAAATAACATTCAAATCTTAGCAAAATCATTTCTAGTATACAAAGTTGTTGGAAATTTATGTCAGCGAAATGTAAAGTTGCAATTTACAAAAGCAGCAGTAAATTTTATTCATATGGACAATTTCCTGAACTTAAATCATGAATGCTTGTTTCCTTTGAAAAATATGCTTTCTGGGACAAACACAGGTAAATCTTTCAATGGCAGGTTTTAGCATATCACTAAGCAAGGAAAAGAGTATATTATATTACTGATAAACTTAATCCCCCAAAATTTGAGTGCTTTTATGAACCCGACAATAATATAATTAAGAACAAAGTCAAGAAGCAGAAAAATCCAACTTTGCTGAACCAGACAACCTGGTTTAGCAACATCATATAAAGAAAACAGTGAAAAGAATATGACTGGAAGTTGCCTGATATTAGAAATTTGATTAACACCTACTTTTCCCTGAAATCAATTGGAATAGTTTATTAACAACTTCAAACAGGACAGAAGTAAGAAACTTGTGGCTTTTGCCTTTACTATTTCTTCAGCCTAACTAGTATCCAGAATGGTTGTGAACAATAGAACTGTACGACCTCTGTACTCTTATGTACATGGGTACATGTACATTGTTTCATACTATTGTACGAAACAATTATACCCTTTTTAAAAAAATCACTTTTTTAAATGACAGCTTATTTCATTAAAGTAGAATTAGGTACTTTATAGAAAAATATCTTAACTTTAAATTAAAAAAATACTGTTCCTAAATAATTAAGTAGGATCATATCTTCATTTCATTGTATGGAGAGAATATAATTCTGTATATTTGAATTGTAGTTTAACAGAACTCCCCTGGGTATAACTTTTAAAGAGCTGGCTATATTCGCCATGGGTGGTATCTGTTTACAGACCCATGAATTAACACTGTGTCCCTCCTTTGGAGATACACAGATAAGACATCTATATACACTCTGTACATAATGGTTCACAGATTAGCAGTTATTAGTCGTACTGTACATAGCGAACAACCTATCTGATTAGAATGATGTTTTAAGTCCTCAGTGCAATTCAGCTTTTAGGTTGATGGCGCAAAGCCAAGTAAGACAGGCTCCCTGTTTAAATATGTAGCCCAATACACTAAATTAAAAGTACCAAATAAGACAGGAAACACTATTCTAGACATTCTGTCAATTTTGCTAACACTGTTGAATGTCTTCTTTGCTTCCTGTGGCTTCGCTTCTGGTTTTGCCTTGTTGGGTTCTGCAGTTGTAGCACTCTTGGAGATGGTTGGTAGCACTGAGTCCTTGGTAATATTTGGAGCATAGTTGGCAACAGCCACTGCATAGGCATTGTTTTTCTTAATGACAGACGCTTTTTCTTTTTTCTATTGGAAACAGCACGAAGTCAAGTATTTAATGTGTATTTTTTTTTTGTATTAGACTTAATAAAACAACATTTCAAATGTAAAATAAACAAGTGAGTACGTTGAAATAAGTGCCAGGAATATCATAATGATCAATTCAAATATGAAGAAACATGCTTGCAGTTTATCCAAAAAGAAGGTGCAGATAACATAAGAATGCTCTAAAAACATGGACATTGGACATCAAAAGCCTTGCTGAAGTTATATGAGTAAAGGTCTGTTACTGCGTTTGTAAGAATAACTGGAAAAGTATCAGTCTTACTCTGTTTTGTTTCTAACTCCTTACAACATAATTACAAGATCTTTAAAGTGTCCTCAGTTAAGAGAACTAGAGGATCTTCTTCTGATTTAAAACATCATGTATTTTCTAGTAATAGCCAATTTTATCAAAACAGTTTATTATAGCTGATTGGAAATCAGGCTGTTTCCTTAGAACTTACCTTATCATTCACTACACTTTTTCCATCCCAGGCCCATCCTCGTTTTGTGAAATAATTTACAGTTGCAAATTCAATTAATGCAGAGAATACAAATGCATAACAAACAGCAATAAACCAATCCATAGCTGTTGCATATGCTACTTTGGGGAGTGAATTTCGAGCACTGATGCTCAGTGTTGTCATTGTCAACACAGTTGTTACTCCTGTAGGGGGATAAAATAAAAGGAGATCAACAATTTTACTTGGATTTTGAATGTTAACAAAATGCAAAGCAGAAATTATGATGGTAGGTTTTTGAAACAAAATGGAAAATATTGCCTGTCTAATGTGGTGACATATTAAAGGCTGCATCTGGCGTTTCCCTTGAAGTATTTTAGCTCAACTTAATTGTCTAAAAGTCACTTTTTTTAATCATTTGAAGATTTTATTTACAGATATTTTTATTTGGAGATAAACATTCTTTTACTCATTTATTTATTTATTTGTTTATTGGCTATCAGGATAGGTAAGGGACAAAATTAACAATTCTTTAATGAAATGTTGTCTTTCCACTACATCTTAACCATACAGGTATAGATTCTCACTTAAGAAAGGTTGAAGACAGCTGCCTACCACACATCTTTGGTGGCTGGCTTCTGGCTTCTCTGCAGTGGCTACAGGTCTGGCATTTTTCCTGACAGTATCACACAACTTGCCATTTTTTTATTAGAAATAATGATTTCTTTTTTCTGCCAGTAGCTTTCTCACTAACCATCCAGCAACATATTTGAAAATGTAAAGAGGTTTACTTTTCATTCAGGTAACATAGATTTTTTTCTAGATTATTATATTGATTTGAAATGGTCAGATTTTTATATAATATATACATCACATGCATATGACGTCAGAAAATAAGACTTGATAATCCAAGAAGACTGTTCTTCACTGTGGCCGTTATTAAAAGCATTTTACAGTGCTTAATGAAAACCTAGTAAGAAGACAGAAATTATAATACAAAAAAAAAAAAGGAAGAAAGAGAATATTTTTCTGAATCAGTATTAGCAAGCAGAAACCCACGGCTAGACATGCAATCTCCATTCCTTAAGCAAATCAGTTCTTACAGCCCAGGCTCAATCATACTTAGACAAACTAAACTACTCCTTTTGTGGCACCCGCTAAATATGTCTCCAGAATGAAAAGCAATACAAAGAGATATACTTATCATAGATAGCAAACCTACATTCCATTGACAGGCAGAAATATTAGTAACAGCAAATCATAGCTTCAGCGAGTACAAACTCATAAAGTTGTTGTAATTGGATTCTTTGATTCCCAAGACAGAGAAAAGTTACTCTCTAAATCAGATCCTCCACTGTTAGCAATCTGTTACCAAGGTTCTGCAGGATCAACTTAGCAACCTATTTTTTTTTTTTTTTTCCCCCATTTTTAAGGACTTTGGAAAATGAAAAAGAACTGGCAATTACACCTACTCAGTCCTCTTCAGACTGTGCAAGTTCCATTCCTTCTGTAAAGAATCCTGTGTACCACAGGATGATGGAGAAAACCTAAGTGGACTCAGCCTCAGTGCTGAAATGTTGAAATGTTTCTAAAAGCCATGCTTCCAAATGGAAAACAAGGCACAGAAGCATCCCACTGATTTATGCAGTGTCCACACACTTAAGCAAACATAATTCACTAATTGCTATTTTTCAGCCTCCATATATGAAATAAGTAGATTTGGTCTGGAATCAGCTGTTACACTGTTATGATCCAAAAACCTATACAATGACAAGGAAGCAGCTATAACACTGTATTGTATGAAAACATGTAGACAAAGTAGTTCTGAAAAACTTATCATCTTATACTTACATAATACATGGCTTAATTTTTTCCCATACCTCAGAGAAAAATGCAGTCTATCTTACATTTAAAATTACCACATGCAAATTTTAACACAGGTCTTGAGCTGCTCATAAATCATCTTAATTACACAGAAGTATCAATGAAGTGATTGTTTCTCAGAGATAAGATGACCTTATCCATATATATACAGTTGCTAAGGTATTATTCTGGTTAAGTCCTGCCTTTTAGAATAAACTAAGCTTCTTGATGTTCCATTGCCTTCTTTAGAAACCTAATTTAAGATTAACTGCTCACTTTTTCTAGTCTCAAAACACCATGAATTTACATCTTGTCTTGCTACCAGTTGACAATTTCTCTAAAAATTTCAGCAAGCCATGCTACTTTCTCACTCAAATGCTAATCAAACAGCACATTGTCGGACAGTTGCCAATGTATTTTCATGTATTCCTTCATTCTATAAATTCAATGATGGTCAAGCTATAGCATTCATTTAACCTGAACTGAGTGGCAAAAAAAATTGGACAGAAAATTTAGTCTGTGATGCCTGTCAGCTTAAGAAGCTCCTGCATTTTTGCACTTCCTGTTCTTTTTTCAAAAGACAGATTATTTTGCAAACTATAGTTAATTTCAAAAAGCAGTATTGTCAAGTCATCATTAAGAAAAAGAACTGAATGGAAAAAACTTGTCTCATTGTGACTGCTTAACCTGAGAAGACTGAAAAATTATTAATATATAGGAATATGGTCGAATTGTTGTAAAATAAAATCTATTTATTTCACAGAGATTAACTTAAAACCCCACAAAACCCATACACTGACCAGATTTAAAAAAAAAAAAATAAAAAAATAAAAAATACAAATCCCCACTGCATTATCTAATTCATAACACCAGTGAACTAAAATCGTAATAAAAAGCAGTAAATAAACTGTCCTCTTACAATAAGAGGTAGTCAGAATATTAGAGGAAAACAGTCTTCTATCCTAAATCATATACTACTCTGAACAGCCTAAATAATTTCACAGTCTATGTAAAGACTGCATGTTATCTCACTATGGTGAAGAAACACCACAGTTTTTATACAGGTAAGAACTATCTTCTACAGCTCAGCATCCAGCAGATGTGGCACTGAATGGGTGTCAGAAAGACAAGGACAACATTATGTTGTAAGCAGCAACAAGCAATCATCCGTTTGTCTTTAAAAAGTGTCCAGAAAAGAAGCTTTTAATAGATCTTTTTGATAATATTTCCTTTCTCTGAAGAGGATCAAGCATTTTATACTTGGCAGTAAATATACCACATGATTACAACTTTTCTTCTCAACAATGTATGTCTGTAAAAGCTTAATATCTTCTAGCACTATGGGTTTATCCATTCAGGATGAGATTAGAACTATTTGATTGCCTAGGATTTATGGTGCAGCTTTTGAAACTTCATCTGCTCACTGAAGAGACAATATCCATCTACTGGGCTGTAAAATTCAACACGTTTCACTGGCACTAAATTTACATATATGAAAAATACCATCTCTGCCATATTTTGATGCCAGGATACGTGGATACCATTCAAGATGTGTTTAAAGGTAGGCAGATGCCTTTCAGCAATGTCTCTTACTCAACAGTACAGAGCACAGTACACAACAGCTGAAGAGTGAAACTGAAAAACTGAAAATATGTAACTAAAAACATAATGAAATTAAGGGAGCTGGCACATGCATACTCAAGTTAGTCTGTTGTGATGACTAGGTTTATGCCTATGTTTGCACGCAAAAATCAGCCTATTCCTTCAGAGGGACAAGTTATTTCATATCCTAATGTTATGTCTTGTTTATCAACTGATTTTTCTAATTTGAACAGATTTAGTAGTCTAAATCACATTCTAACCTTATTGTGTTTGGATGTGGACATCTCCTTTGAAAACGAAAGTAATAGGCCTAACTAACAAATTTCCAAAAGGACATTTGTGTAACAAAAGAAGTACTTCAGCTTTGCAAATCATTTGTATGAAAGCTATAATCCTATAGTCCTATACATAGTCCTTTAATATGCTGCTCTTTCCACAACTTTTATCTTTTCATCACAACACTTTGAAAATATAGACACAACTGTTGAAGAACATATCACAGAAGGATTAAGAAATGAATTATTTTTTATTAAGAAGATAATTCTATTGTTTTAATATTCCATTTTTTAACAGTAATTGTAAATGTTGACAGGTAATTAAATCACTCAATCTGGTACAAAAACGGAATAGATTAATAAACATGAATATAAAAGAAAGTAAAGACTCTTGTCCTTTTACAGAAACACAGATTACTGCTTAAACTTACTACACCAAGTGTAACAGTCCTAAGGCCTAAGGACTAAGGCCTAAACAAAAAAAGGCCTAAACAAAAGTAGATAACCTCTGGAGGTAGTGTAATTTTAAAGTATTATGTCGTTTGGCTACACACCATACTGTTTAAATGTATATATATATACTACTTCAGAATACAATACAGAGTGTAGGTTGATTCTGCCTAGACACAGCCTGGCAATTCTGAATAACCATCTAGATAAAGATTGCAGAAAATAGCTCAAGTGCCCTGTCCACCCTTCCTACTAAAGGAACAGCTCAAAAGGCCAGAAGCCCTTTTAAATAGCATGAAAGGACAAGACCCACAGCACTATCTATTTACAGAGAGGTTGCATTCAGCCAGTGGTTCAGCTATGTATACACATATAGTAAAGCTGGTGCATATTTTATTTCACTGTAACAATACTGAGCAGCGGAACAGAGATCTCCAATTGGGAATTGGCTTGGCCAAAGCTGAACAGCAAGTGCTGTGTACCCCAGCTTCCATACTGCTCTTATGTGACTACACTGTCATTGGCACAGGAGCTAGAGTTATGGCCCAGCAATGAGCTGGGAAGACACTAGTTTGTTGGCAGCCAGATCAGCCTCTAACCAAGTGGTACAGTTTAGCAGGTGTGCTTGCCCACTGCGTACCACTAGAATACTATGTTTACAGATAACAAAAATCCCTAATTAAGAAATTATAGCATGCAGGTTCAGAGCTGTGGGATAACTCTAAGGGCACAAAAGGAAGTGCGGCCTACGAAAGAAATAAATACAGGTGAGATTTATTTTTTTCCAACAAAATAGGAAAAAGAAACTTTGTACATACAGAATTGTTCAAAACTTAGGGTCTACCTCATTCAATTCCCATATATAAACAACCAGAGAAGAACTCTGAATTCGACTTAGGACCATTACTGTACATGCAGAATTAAAAACAAATAAAAATCTGCCTGTTTAAGGTCTTAATGGCGTTCTGTCTCAAAATATACATCAAGGTTCAGAAAAGATAAACCAAGAACAAAAAAAAAAAAGCACAGGGAAATGAAGGGAGCATAAGAATAAAATGGTCATAGAGTTCTGAATTTAAAATTCTACATCTTGGACAATGTACTAAAAAAAATACAACTTATATTTGTTCTTGCCTACTTCAGAGATCAAGAAATATAAATCTAAGTGCATTTGTTCTAACATTCTCATTCGTACTGTGTGTGATTTAAAACACATAGATAAATGTGGAACTAAGAAAACTAAATTCTGATTTTTGTCACCTGCATCTAATGTTGCTATTCAAATACATGTGATGCTTCTAAATGTAATGACTCATTAAAAAGGAAGTGAGAATTCAATAACCTGCATAAGATTAGGTTTGCTAATATTGCTGATACTAAATGCGTAACAATAAAAATATTACTAAATGAAACGGATCATAATATTGCACTAAATTAAGGTATTATGAATCAGGTTTATTCCTTTCTGTTAAAAAGGCAGTCAAATACTTTTCAATTTTATCTGTTAGAGAAAACACATTCAATGCTTATTTAATTAACAGTGATAAAATTTTCTTCCGATAATTTCAAGCAAAGTTGAAGCAATATAACATTAGGATATAATTCATTTGGGATAGCTTAGGTCAACAATATTAAATAGATGTCATAAAGGAAAGGGATTAAGGAGCTCAACAACAAAAAGAGCCTCGTTATACCAAGCCCTTAATGTTAACCTACAATTTGAAAGTACATTGCAAAAGAATAGAAAAGAGAAAGAAAAAGTAACTTGCAAACATGAAATACCAAATGCTAAGTGGTGCTTTGAATAACTGGGAGTTATGTTTCTTTGAAAGAACAGTACTCAAGCAGTTAATCCTTTCCAGGACTTGGTAACTCTTAAGATACTTTAAATAAATCCCACCAATTCTGAAAAACACCTCATCAAAACTAATGCTTTCTACTTAATCCTATTTTTAAATATTCTTATATTTACTATGCAATGCAGAAATGGGTACCTAGCAAGTGACCACTCCATATAAAAAATAAGTATGTAGATTCAGTTTACGTGACAGGGGTTTAGCAGCAGCGGGTTTTCCAGGGTGGCCTCTGTGAGCAGAGCCCAGCAGCTGCCCCATGTCAGATCAGAGCCAGCTCCAGCCACCTCCAAAGGGGACCAGCTGCTGGCCAGAGCTGAGCCAGGGAACGACACTGTGTGGGCCTCTGGGAGAGCAGACTGAAGGAAGAAAACTGCTGTGTAACAGCAGCTGGGAGAGCAAGGAATGAGAAAATGTCAGAGAAACTGCCCTGCAGACATGAAGTTCAGCACAGAAGTAAGTGCACCAGGCAGGGAGCAGCAGTTCCCCTGCGGCCTGTGGAGAGGCCCCTGGTGGAGCAGGCTGTCCCCCTGCAGCCCATGGGTCCCACATGGAGCAGATCTCCACGCTGCAGCCCGTGGAGGAGACCCTGGCAGAGCAGGTGGATGTGGCCTGGAGGAGGCTGCGGCCCATGGAGAGCCCCCGCAGGAGCAGGCCCCGGGCCAGAGCTGCAGCCCGTGGAGAGGAGCCCACGGGAGCTCATGGAGCAGGGGTCTGGGGGGAGCTGCCGCCTGTGGGGGACCTGTGCTGGAGCAGTTTGCTCCTGGGGGATGGGCCCAATGATATGCACCCATGTGGGAGCAGTTCTTGAAAAGCTGCTGCCTGTGGGAAGCCCACACAGGATCAGTTCGGGAAGGACAGTATTCCATGGGAGGGACCCCACGTGGAGCAGGGGAAGAGAGTAACTGTGAAGAAACAGCAGAGACAAAGAGTTAGGGACTGCCTGCAGTCCCCCTTCCTCATTCCTCTTTCCCCTGTACCACTTGGGGGAAGGAGATAGAAGAGGGTTGATAGGGAGGAAGGTGTTTTTAGTTTGCTTTTACTTTGTCTTTGTGCTGGACTGCTCATGATAGGCAATGAATTATATTAATCTCCCTATGCTGTGTTTGTTTTGCCCATGATGATAATTGGTGAGTGTTCTCCCTGTCCTTATCTCAACCCTTGAGCCCCTGCCATCATATTTTCTCCCCCTTTTCCTTTGAGTGGAAGTGAGAGTGGCTATGGTGGAGTTCATCTGCCCAGTAGGGTAAAACCACCACAGTATGATCAATGCAAGCTGTCTTGCAAGTGATTATATTTTATGCTGGAAGTAGTTTATTTTATTACCTTAGCTATGATATGGGTTTCCTGTATCACTAGGTAGAATCTACCTGAAAGCACCACCCAAACAAAGGAGACAGTGAGTACACCTGTGCAGCTCTGTCAAGATTAATTTAGTACAAGCCAGAAGACTCTACGATGCAATAGATGAACTTTGTAATAAAAACATGGATAACCTCACATTTTTATAATATATTTAGGCAGGAGACAAGAGGGTAATAGAAATCCCAGTGACAACTGCTGCCAGTATCTATGGAGAAAGACTGGAAGATTTGCCTTGGGCTACATGATTAGAGCAACCATCGGCAGCTTATGCTGACAATCTCATCTAGAGTGTAAAAAAATTTTTAGAAAACAGTTCCTGCGGCAACGTCCAACCCTGTGCAGAAGGCTAAGCATGTGGTGCAACTTCTGCATGAAGGGTCTAGGCTGCTCCATCAGGCAGAGCCCAGACACATCAAAAACTCACAGCAAGTGTCCTGGGTTCATGGTGCCGGGACAAGCTGGCCTGGAGGGGATGAAGCCCTGACTGGTGCCTGAGGTGTGTGTTTTTGTGGCAGTAAGAAAATACTAGAATAGAAATTGCTATTTGCTCCCTATAACCATTGAGCTTAGTAAATGTAATTCAGATTTCATGTTACTGGATGGTGTGGTTCTGTTCTTGCAGCCACCTTACCCAGTTTCTTCAAGACACAGGCAAAATGATCACATATCACATTATTCACTAATACATGCCGTTCATTATCTAGATTATGCTAAAGCCCCAGCAGAGTAAAGCAGCAGGGTACTATGCAAATATTACTTCTTTCCCCAGAACATAAATTAAATAAAAAATAAATGAAGGACAAGAAACAGATATGCAGGAAGGGACATAACATTCCAGGGAAATTATCCTAGTGTCTTGTTATTGGTGATAAGTAACAGTTGATTGTAGGAAGAGAAGATGGCAGATTTTTTGGACAAACCAGCTACAGTCTCCTAAGCATATGGGAGGGGGTACAGAAAAGGGCAAGGACAGAGATAATAGTAGGATTTGACAGTGTACTTGCAAGCCTAGCAAACAAGAAGGTGCAGGAAAAATGCATTAACAGATGTATTTTGTTATACAGAAATGGACAAATTGACGGAAGAATTTGAAGAAAGAAAAAATATTGTATCTGCCTTTTAAATGCCTCGAAAAACATAGTAGAATTCTGGTCCCACTAAAACTACTGACCCATTTCATCTGACTTCAGCAAGGCTCATGTTCAAACCTGCAATTTTGATTATACTTTGTGTGTCATTTTCTCCACCAGGAGAGACTTTGAGTGCTTTGCTGTGCATCACTTAATACGCATTTAAGTTTGGCCTATTTTTTGAAGAGTGCATGGTGTTTACTGATGACTAACGATATGATCTTATGCAGCATTTTTGATGTCTGGTTCCACATTTATTTTTGTTCTGCTATTCTTTTTCTTTAAAATCAAACAAATTAAAATAGCTCTAAATTGTATACATATAAGAAAGATTTTGTTTTGCTTTAATTAAAAAGAGAACAAAACGTTCATGTAAGACAAACACCATCATCCTGCACTGCTGAGGCTGTTCACTACTTTACAGTACATTCCAATATAATAAGTGAGAAAGATTTGCCCACACCCCCAGAAAACAGTTTCTTTTAAAGAACTGCAGTTTGCAAAGTTTAACACATTCAAATAATTCAAGTCTTTAATTTGTTTAATTTAAAAACTTATTTAGAAATATTCTTAACTATTATTATTAACTATATATTATCTTCTTAACCAAAATACTTGGGTAATGTAATATCAGTGTAAGAAAGACATTTCAGCAAACACTGGAATTTAATTTTAAAATGGAAACATTATCATCATCTTCCATCCTGTGATTTTTGTTTTCTGTTTAAAAGAGTCAAGGATATAAGGACAGTTTTCACATGTTCTAATTTCAAAAAGCTTCAGGATTCTCTGCAGTTCTGTAAGCTGCTGTTGAAACCTGTTTGAACTAGAAATAGTATCACATTCTACAAACAAACTTGAACAAAAAAGGCCTTTGCCAAGCAGACTTCTGAAATGGTTTCTCACAGCTTTAGCTGTTGCAAACAACATGTGCTACTTGGTATACTCACCAAAGACTGTTCTGGCAGGTACAGATTCTCTGTTCAGCCAGAATGACACTTGAGAGAGAATGACAGTCATGATACAGGGGAGGTAAGTCTGAATGACAAAATAACCAATTTTTCTCTTCAAGTGAAAATGAGCCGTCATTACTGTATATTCACCTAAGGTGCCACAAACAAACAAATACAATGAAAAAAAGGGTTATCATCCTAAGAAAGTCCAGGTCTCTGGTAAAAGAAAGTTTGTTATATTTATGTGAACCAAATGCACTGGACTTAAATTGCACAAAATTTACTTTGTAGTACGATATATAAAAATGTTTTTAACTTTGGGTACAACTACATCTTACTCCCACTGATATCCAGGAAAGATCAGTGTTCAGGGACTTGACAGGAACTGTTGTATGCCCTGAGGAGAACTTCAGTCCTGCAGGCTTTTGCACAAAAGCAACCCTCTGCATTCACACAATCAGAGTGCCAGAGAATGGTTTAGATTGGAAGGAATCTTAAAGATCATCTAGTTCCAATCTTTTTCCCATGGGCAGGGATGCCACCTGCTAGATTAAACTGTTCAGGGCCCCATCCAACCTGGTTTTGAACATCTTCAGGGACCGGGCATCCACAGCTTCTCTGGGCAACCTGTTCCAGTGCCTCACCACCCTCTGAGGAAGGTAGGCACGATAAGAACACACCAAGTCTACAATCAGAAGACAGTCGTGGTGGTCCATCACAGCCTTGCACATGTAGGAGCACAGTTTAGAACCAGGTAGAATAATCCAGTGTTTAATACTAAAAGAATGATGAAAGGGAAAAAAAAAAAAGGGGGGGGGGGGGTTGAAACCAGCATATTTTACCACCTATGACAAAAAATTGTCATTTACCATCTGAAATTAAACAATTATCCAAAGCTTGCATTAAAAACATTAGGATTCAAGATTGAGCTCCATTTAGCATAAAAAAAATAAAAAAAATCACTGAGGATTTTGCTTCTAATATCATTTGCTACTTATTAACTTACAGAGAATCAGAAGAAGTGGTGTGCTGCTGTGAGCTCTATGTACCATATATTAATAAGCTCTGGCTGATATCTCACATCTGTAATTTTTTTTGTTGATGTTGTTTTGTTTTGTTTTTAGTAGCCTTCTACCACCATCAGCAATGCCTATGTTCTGTTTAGCCAAGTGAGTGCTTTTTTTCCTCAGATAGTTTTTTACTAACCTGTACTGGATTTAACTGTCTCTTTTCCAATTGTTTGGCCTAAAAGATCATACTGATTCAATCTTGAACCATCTGGTGCCACCTGTACTGAATCTGAAGCATTGTAAGTCCAAATATATGTCACTTCTGAAGTTGTGTATGCATCTGTGGGAAATAAGATATAATATTTTGTCAGTAATTTAAACCAAACAGCTTCCATGAAAACTTACCAAATTTGAAAAACTACTTAGTTACCTTTCAAAAATAAACCCCCAAACCTAAAAAAAAAAAAAAAAAAAAAAGCTAAAAAGATATATTATTCTGTAAATATAATAAATATAATATAATAAAATATGGTGAAAATATATAATTTGTATGTATATATATATATATAAATATACACATTTTACTGGTAACTGAAATTCATACCTAAATATGGCAAGATGGGTTCTCTGACAATGCCCTTAAAAGATTTTAGGAGCTCTGTGCATTGGTCTGTGTATCCTCTTAAATTTCACTCCCTATCATTACATCTATTTGTGGGACGTGCTGACAGTAAGCAGGCTGCTTCAATACTCTGTCATTGCATTCATGAGAAAACATATATTTAGCTTAAAGTATGTCAAAATAAACTAAAATGGAAGCAAATCAACACCGAATTTTAGAAAGCACTAAAGCCTCTCCAGGAAATAAATAAATAAATAAATAAAATTGGATATGTGCTGCAAATTTTTCCGGTCTAATACCCTTCTAACTAAATGCAGTATGAAGGAAAAGGGTAAACCACTGATGGAAGAAATTGTATGTTCATTTTGATTAACTGAGACAAGTACATTTTAAATCTTATCCATATCTGTACTGAAGTGAAAAAGAAAAGCAACATTTCTGCTGGGCTGCAAACATTTTCATTCAAGAAATCTCTGGAGGTCCTGAAAGAAGCATATTCATGCAACTAGCCATAAACTGTATGACTAAAAAAAAAAAAAAAAAAAAAAAGCAGGGTGGTAGCATGCAGAAATTTTTAATACTTCACTTCAAACTATTCAGATTCCCACAAGAAGACCTCTACTTTAATGAAAATCAGTACTTTTTCCAATTGCCAATATACCCCTTATCCTCTCCACTGTTAGACTTTTTGATGAGGATGAAGAAAGGCAATTTATTAAACTGCAGCATCTCCAGTACATTCACCTTGGCTCTTCTCTTGAGTATGACAAAGAAACTGAGACAATCTTGCAGGCTGATGATCCTCTTAGCAGAATGTGGAGAGCTGTGTCATATATCTACCACTGGCAGACTTGCCTCAGCTAAACCAAAATCCTCAGGATTCTGGCTTAATTTCAAGACTATTTATCATTCAAATTATATCCCAGAATAAAAGCTGAAAAATGTATAGTGGCCTAGAAATAAATTCTAGATAAAGAAATAGAAATGAGTGAGACGCTATTCAAAATGACCAGAAATAAGTCTTTTTTGTGCCAATTGGCTGGAGCACAGGTGACTTCACTGAGAAAAGAAAGACAGCTTTTCTAACATCACCATCACATTTCTCACAGTTTGAATTCTACTGTTTGATAGAAATGCAGAAACCATGGGCAGAAAACAAAGAACAAATTAGTAACCAAAAAAAATAGGGGGGGGGGGGGAGGAAAACTGTCACAAGAAGTCCAGTATACCTCGTCAGAAGGGTTTCCAACATAGACATGAAGATCAAGTAATGCTATGAAATCTCTGCTTGGCCTGAGTATCAGTTTCATTATTATGTTTGTGGGTTTGTTTTTGTTTAAAGTTTTTTTGAGACTACACGAGTATTTTTCTCCCCCCTATCTTATAAATCAACAGTATCTTGCTGCACACACACACACACACACACACATATATATATATAAACATTGTTAGACAGTAGCTAGTTTGGGCTAAGATCTCTGGAGTTACCTATTTATGTTTCAGTATGTAACATAAATTTAATATAATATTTAGGGGAAAAAAGGTTTCATGACAAAAAATATCACTAATTCTAACCATATTTTATCTCTACAGCTAAGAATCCCCTTTTGTGTGGCAGCATAATCAGAAACACAGACTTGGTTTAATTTGCTCATATTTTTACCACCAACCCCACCAGCCTCCAGGGAAAGGGGTTACATTTGGGTTATGGAAAGACAGTTCTCTGCACAGTTCTCTGACAGTGTTCATATGGTGAATTTTGTTAGTGGCAGCCCATCACCTGTTTTGCATCCTGTGGTGGCTACAGTTAATAGAACAGACAGAATTTATTGGTATTAAAATTAAACAGAATTTGTTGGCATTAACTAATTTACGAACAAAACAAAACAAACAAACAAACAAACAAAACACTATGCTCAACACAGCAGAGAATGTATACAGCCAAAGAAAAAAAAAAAAAAAAAGAAAGAAAAAAAGAGAAAATTTTGGTGTATGAAATCCAGGAAATACACATATAATGAAATTCTAATTCACAAAGAAGAAAAAGAGACTGCTATATAGGTGAATGAAGTTATACTGCTGTTAAAAATAATACCAGTGAGATCAAAGTCCACCTATCTAACATGATGATGTGCTAAGTGCAATTTTTTATCACAAGAAGCCTTTTGTTGCCTTCATTGACTAAAAATGTAAAAATAAATATCATTAAAAATAAAGTGAAAAAAGGCTTCAATAAAATGAAAACAAACTTTCTTCAAAACCTTTGCTGTGCTCTTCATTAATACAATATGTACATTATACACAGGCTGTGTGCACCCAGGTCTATACTCATCAGTATGGTTTGCATGCAGATCACCGCAGTGATAAAACAGATGCATAGCACTTATTGTTAAATAGTGCCCAGATAGCTTTAAAATACATGAAAAGACAAAACACTCATTGGAGAAAATTGATTTCCATATGTCAGGTTACAATTAAATAATAATAATAATAATAATGTAGTCTTGTTTTTTAAACCTCTCTTGTAACTATTTTTTGAAATAAAGTGATGCTCGAGCAATGTTAGAAATCAAAAACTATACTTCTGGTTATATACTCACAGCTGCCAAATTTCAATGGGCATGAATGAGCATCCATAGGGAAGTCCTCCAAGTGCATTGGGCATTCAGCTTGGACTGTAAGCCTAAAAGGCAAAAGAGCACTATGCATTTAAGCCAGCAGGACAAGAAAATCAATTCAACAGAAATGAGCAGTTAATGCTGATTTAGGAGATGAAACCGAAATGTTATATTAAAGTAATTAAAATTTAAATCAGCTCTTGCTTCCTCCCTTTTATGTATTCCTTTGGAAAGCATTGACTTATCACATCAGAAAACTAAAACAGCTGACCTCAAAACTATGAGGAATGGCCATTTAAATGAAAATATAAAATATGTAACTGCAGGTTGTTAAGAACAGTCATTTTCTTCTCATAATATTCTGAGGTACATGTGTGATTATATGACTTTCAAAAGCTCATTACAAAAGCACATAAAATGCAGTTAATTTGTCAAAGGACTGTGCTCCATAGTATTCTGATTTTTTTAGAGTTTGATTGGAAGGTGTAAAAAAAAAAATTTTTTTTTTTTCAAAACACTGCTGACATTCATTTTCTCTGTTACTATTGATTACTGTTTTTGTTTATTTATAGGCATGACAATATGTTATCAATGCATTTGTTTTTGTGCATTTGGTGAAAAATTCCCAGCAGTATCACAGTATAAAATATGTGGAATAATACAATGAAAACTAATTTTGAAAAGTTTGAATGAGTTATGACATACTTTTCTTCCTCATTATTTGTAACTCAATTAATTAATTAATTAAAGTTCTTTTTCTCCTTTCTATTCTGTAAGTCCCCTTTGGGTGAAGATTTTCTCTGGACTTTTTCATTCCTCTTCATCCATCCTCACATATCAGCTACATTTTCCTGTACTTCCAGTGGTTCACAGTCATTGTATTCCCCACTATATTTTGCCCTCCTTCCACACAAAAATATTCTATGTTTCTATTTCCCCATTCCCCAAGAAAGAGCTTCTGAAATCAAGGGGTGAAAAGACAGAAAAAAGTCAGCAAACAGCTGAAGGCACAGGAAAGAAGTCACAATATTGTTTTAAACAGAAAGAGATAGAAACGGTTTCTTAAAATCCATGCAATGAAGGCTGTTTAGAAACATGAATCTCACAGCCTCAGAAACATACTTACAAGTCATGAACTAATTAGTTAATTCTAATTGAGTTGACCCACTTTATTAAAAAAATAAAAACAACCGTCATAACAGTTTCATAGAATCATAGATCATAGAATTATAGAATGGCTTGTGTTGGAAAGAATCATAAAGATCATCTTAACTCCACCTCCCCTGCCACCCGCTAGACTAAGCCCCATCCAAGTGTTCCTATGTGTCACCATACTCTGAGAATTTCCTCCTAACATCTGATCTATATCTTCCCTCTTTTAGTTCAAAACCTTTCCCTCTTGTACAGTCATTATCTGCCCAAGTAAAAAGTCACTTTCCATCTTTTTTAAAAGCCCCCTTTAAGTATTGAAAGGCTGCAAAGAGGTCTCCCTGAAGCCTTCTCTTCTTCTTCATGCTGAAAAACAGTTTCAAACAGTATTTTTTATTGTTTATAGTACATAATTAGAAAACCTTTTGGAGGGAGAGAAATTCATTTAGTTTATACAGAAACAATTAGAAATATTGACTTGAGCCCAATACCATAACTAGGGTTCTCTATTTCCAGCACACTTTTCTGAACCTTTCCAGCTACCATATAATTCAATATGATTAGCAGCCTACCTGCCTACACTCAGTACTACAAGAGCTTGGGAGCTGTACAGTAAATCGGGCTTAAGGGATGCCAGTATGGCTGCATGGAAAAGATTGCACAGTACACTTTTTTTTATTATTTTTTTTATTTTTTTTTACAGCTCACATTTTTATATCTTACTTAGGCCAGGGATTTTATGTCTCTTTTCACAACCAATTAAATTTGTTAAATAAAAGGAAAAGAAATAAATGAATTCAGGACTTTCTGGAAATTTGGATAAAATATTTCCAAAAATCTCATATAGATAGCATTATTACAAAAAGAGTAATCAAAGAAGAAATCAGTTTTCTGATTCAGAATCAATTTTTATAAAAACGTTGCTTATGCCTACACATACATGATGTTTACAATTTTTAAATAAATTATTTTCCAACCAAATTTAATATATTTTACCAGCTAAATGTTCATCTTAGCTTCTAGTCATGCCAGGAAGCAAGAATGAAAACAATAAGTAAAATATTGTAATTAGATCTAAATAAATAGTTATTAGCAAGTAGGCTATATTTTCCATATAGTTCTTAGGAAGAATTTGAGGATGTATTAACCCCTTTCACTTCCTTTTAACATTCTTGTTGACACTGATCTCAGTAATAAAGTTTTCTAATGGCTCACATGGGCATTACATACAATGTGTGTAGTAACAGGCAGAGGTCATATGCTTGTTTTATCCTTCTAAGATGGAGATTGTAAACTCTTGCACAGTAATTCCCATTTGAAGGCCTCAAAGCACTTAATTCAGGTTGTCAGTATCTTTTAATATGCTATACAGGTATAAAAATTGAGGAACACATAGGAAAACTGATCTACTCAAAATCAACCAACAGACTTGTAACAGAATTTGAAACGAAACATACATCTTCCTAGTGTTTTTCTGCTGGGCTACAGATGGAACGAAGAGGAGTCTTCCTGGAATCTTATTTAATTGTTACCTGGAAAAGTCATATCAATAAATAGCATGAGTAAAGAACAGAAGAAAAGACATACCTCATGGTGTACAAGAGAGTTCCATCATCTTGTATTCGTAGAAGCTTGTTTGGCATTGTCATATTATGAGCCACTGACTTTTTCCCATTGTGAAAAAATGTATCTGGTGTCCAGATTTTGCTGGCCATTAAGTTGTTCAATCTAAGAATATTCATTGGGCCCTTAAACTTTAATCTCTCATCCTTCCATCTCTGACGGAAGAAAACATCTATTGTGTACTCCTGTAATGGAATAAAGATATGCTTTTTGACACAATGAAAAATGTATCTGCTTTTTGAGGACCAAAACAGAAAAGCTGTGGTTGCAAAATTCCTTTGGTAAGATTATGTCATGGAAAAACAACAATCACATGAAATTGTATAATACTGAGAATAATAAACAGGAACTCAAAGTACTATTGGTATGACACTCTCCTTGACAAGTGCTAAATGTTGTTTGTATGTCAAATCCTTCCAGCATTTAGATTTCTGTACATCATACATCTAGTGTCCGTGACAAAGGTAATTTCAATAAACTTAGCTTTTTACATTAAGAAGTAAGAAAAAATCCACAGAAAGATACAGCGTTACTCATGTAGCAGATGCACCTGTAGGAGAATAATCCAGCATTTCAATAGCATGGGGAATGGCTGAGACTGGAAGGAAGAAAACAAGCCTATCCATAAATTGTAAAATATATGCAGGCAGATGGGTATAAGGAAGATCTTTGGAAAAGGAAAAGGACCTATAGAAGTATAGATTTTATTAGCAAAAATACTGAGATAAGGAGCAAAGCTGATGAATAACAGGTGACCCACACACTGCTGAACTGTCTGCTTTGACGCCTAATCTTGGGAAGGAAGGGGAAAAGTATGCAAGCAAAACAAACTGATGACCTATACCAGATGCCTGTGTCACACAGCACTAGATATTCCATCTGCTATTTGTTTTTGCTTTTCTAAATAATAATAATAATAATAATAATAATAATGCTGATTAAACATTGATAATGTAACTTCATTAACTTTAAATTGAAGCTGTAAATGGATTAGTGGTTTGTTACTGTCAGCACAACATATAAATTGGAAATCAAGGACCATAAAAACTTTGTTGGAAATAAACTGCATTCTGTGTACCAGCAAATGTTACCTTGGAGCATCTTCAATTTTGTTGGACAGGTGCAAAATGGGCCTATGATTTCAAAGCATAACTATATTACAAAAGCCTGCACTATTAAAATTACTCTGCAAATGATACAACTTAAGCAAACCATCTCTGAGAATGCTATCTTTGAATGGATAAGTCCTAATAAAATTCTACCAATATAAAATATTCAAGTTATTTCCAGACAGAAGTGATTGGAAGGAACTTAACAGTCCTCATCACTTCATGCTGTCTCCCTTCTGTGCTGAGCAGACAGCAAGAAGTGATAGCCCTTCTCAGTTCCTTTTCCTCATTGTCTGATTTTTTTGGGTGTTCCTTTTGGGACCCAGCAGTTGGACTCGATCCTTGTGGCACCCATCCAACTTGAGATATTCTATGGTTCTATGACTCTATTATTCTCTGCAAGCCCAGGAGCTGCAAGGGTCTTTTCCAAGATAGAGACAGAAGCTAAGAAGATCTTTATGTGGAATAAAGGAAAGAAAATTCTGTTATCTGAAAGATCATGACTGGGGGAGGGGAGAAAGTGGTTGTAATTAAGAACTGTGACAGGTGCTTGGGAGGATCCTTTAGGAATGGTATAATGAGGTACTTGTAAACTCGCCTGACAAAACACACAAGCCCAGTTTTTAGCTATATCAAAAGACCTTACATTACCATAATGCAATTTTGTAATTTTTCTAATTCAAATTAGAAATTACTCAAACAAATATTAAACAAAACTAATACTACCATACATTGAAAATTAATTTCTTTGGATTTCTTTAACATCAGTTGTTACTACCTATAATAATATTTTAGTAAACATATCTGTAAACAGACACTGCTTCATGACAAATAATTTGCCCATTTCTCTGTAACAGACCACATTTAATAGTCCTGCTTTATTTTCTGATTTATATGTTGTTTACTCTGACTTAAAATCCCATTTTCAAATTCCAAGTTATCTAGCAGTTCATTTATGGACCAGGGAAAGTTACAAAACACATAAAATAATGGAAGAACAAGAGCAGCAAAAACTGCATGCTTGAAGCTACAGCAAATATGAAATTTGTCTGGGAACAGCAGCTAATTGATGGAAAACAACTGCCCCAGAAGCTTCCTTTTAATATCTGTCTGAGGGACTTTGCCAATAAATTCTTGCCATGCATGAGAAGATTGATGTTTGAGGTATACAGAAGTGGAAAGAAGAGCCTGAGGGAGTAAGTCTTTTAAATCCCTCTAAAATTCAAGAGAAATGAGTGATAAGTTCTACAAGTTCCTTTGAAAAATATCTCCTGCACATAAATGATTAGAATATAAGTTTTTGTAATGTGCCCATCAAAAAAGAATTTCAAAGGTCCCACTTCTTCACTGTCTTCCATCATATATAAAAAGAATTACTGGAGATATGAAAGAGAAAAAGAAAGCAGACATGAAATGACACTAAATCAAAACAGCAATACTTAAAAAAAAAAAATAAAAAAATGCACATCTGATGTCTGGACACAGCTTAGGACGCAAAACAAACAGAAGAAAACCTGATCTGCAGACTTGAAAGTTTACACTGATAAATCCCAATTTATCTACAAGTAATTCTGTTCTCTCTATTGGCATATTTCCAACCAAATCATGCCAGAAAACTTTGTTTGACAGAACATCTGATTTAGAAAATGGAAAGAGGGAGTTACCCAAGATCTGGTGTGAATGATCATGAATATCACCTCCTTCCATTCATCACAAAGCAATAAAATCCCACATAGCTCTTACCTGTTCTTCTAGACATCAATGCATTTGCAAAGGAAGTATTGGGATCTCAATTTTATACAAATGGAAACTAAAACATTGAGATGACCTTAACTTGTTTCAGTCCATTTACAGAATGATTACAAAATGCAAAGTACAATCCATGCCTCTTGAATCCCAGTGCTGTATTCACTCATCCATGTTCCTTCCTGAACCAAATCTATTCTACTTATGACCACAAATACCACTATGATCACCGTGCAACCAAAACAGGAAGCTAATAAAATATTTTGAATCTAATCACTACGATATGAAGTCAGCATTTACCAAGAGATTCTACATAAATGTTATATAACCATTTCCTATTCCATCTACATATAATTTTGTGGTAAATGCTGCGTAGTACTTATTTGCCAATCAAAACTAGCATTCTGTTAGAAATGCAAATCTGGATTATAGAAAAAAAAAAAAAGACTCAAATTTATACTTGATATTCATTTAATACAATATGCAGATATTCTCCTATATGACAAAAAGACCACTATGTCTCTGGACAGTACCAAACTCTTGTCCAGTGCTCAGTACAATATCTCCACAAAATCACAGCAGCGTACTTCCAGAAGTACAAAGGACTTCTGTGATCTCTTCTAGACAAGCAAATGGTTCCTAGTGATTTATGTCTGAAATGGTGCTTTTATAGCTGGACTCTAATACAGTACAATTAAACATAACAATTCAAGTATGTATTATACCAGCTTACACTTAATTTTAAGGAGAGGATGAGATTCTGTAATAGTACTGTAATAGTACTAAGAAGCACTGAGGCTCTACTAGTTCACTGGTTAAAAGAATAAAATGGTGAAGGAGCTGCACTCTTCTTGTAATGCATCGTAGTTTTGCACAATAGTATGCACAGTAAAAAAAATATATATATTAGTATATCTGAGGGAAACTTTAACTGAGTATAAGCAATCTCTTCTCTTTATATGACAGTCATCTTTTATTATTATTATTATTATTTTAATTTATTTTTGCTAAGGCTAAATTTGTATGGGAAAAGCTCAAACAAAAACAAAATCTACTTCCATCCTCTCAGATAATGGTTTTGGGATTTTGGCAGTGTTTTTATCTAGAGTAAAGATGGAAGTGTTCCAAGCATCTCAAAATTGCAAGTGTCCATTAGCAAGCTGTATTGTTGTGAAGCAGACTGAACATTTTATTAAATAACCTCCTGGAACACAGCATTTTTTTTAGTGAATAGTTCAGGCCAAAGTTCCTCAATCCCTACTTGTAAAGATTTTTCTGAGTAAACTCTAAAATGTTTGGCCTTTTCTTGTCAACTGTTGAAGCTGTCAACTGACACACATATATAACCATGAAAGCAAGCTTTAAATACTATAAAATAAATAAATAAATAAATAAAAACAGGTAAATAATACTAATAAAAAAATAAAAGCAAAGGAACTGAAAATAGCACATATTTTTATTGATTGCTTAAAGACAGTCAAAAATACTGTAGTTAATACAATGGTAATATAAACACAGGACATTCATGGACGTAAATCTCGAATAGCTCATAGGGACTTCATATTAATTTTTACACAACTTGTTGATTTTATTTCTCCAAAAGGATAATTCATATCTACCTTGATGCAATGCAGTATGTCTTTTAGTTTAGTTTAAAAACATTAACAACATTATCATGAGACTGATATTGTTGAATACTACCATGGCAGGTAAACAAATATCAAAACCTCTTCCAAGAAGCCAAAGAAGCAGTTTTAAAAAAGCAACTCAAAAAATGCAGTTGCTCAAAGCAAACTCATCTGCTTGGCATCTGAGCATTTTGGATACATCTGAATTTTTGTTATAATTTGATATTGTGTGTTTGAAGAGTGCAAATGCATAATGTAAATTCTGCAAATTAATTTTCCAAACTTCCTCAATAAGTATTTAGATCTATCTTAAGTATTTAGATCTATCTTTCAAATTAAAACTGAAATCAGCTTTACAGCAGGAAGAACAGATCTTAGTTTTTATTCTTGGTCATTTAATTTTCAGTGGGATAGATTTATCCATGGTACAAATGTTATACACAAGGGCTAACACCCAACAACATTCTGTACAACCCAGTAGTTCTTGGAATACACAGTTGGATGGTGCTTGTTTTGTCTTGACCTTGGCCTGCCTAGAAGACTGGACAAATATTTCTAATATGGACAAATATTTCTAATATGGACAAATATTTCTAATATTTCTAAAATCCATCATAAATAAAGCATAAATATTTCAAAACAAACAAACAAACAAACAAAACAAACAAACAAAAAACCACTCATCTAACAGTATTGGGACTGAAAGATTTCTGGATGTAATTCACTCTCACAAAATCCCTCAAAACTCTAGTCACAAACACTGGCTACTTGGGCTCTGTAGAAGTACTAATAGTACATTAGCCATGTATCTAAGAGTAAAACTTACTGCACAGATGTATAGAGTCCATTTGTCCTTTTCCAAACTTTATTTTCTGATGTGTATAAACCACAGAACATAGACAAAAATAGCAGACAGACAGATACTCCTTTTAGGTTTTTGAGAGAAGCGGGTCTTATACGCTGGTGAATAGAAATCTTGAAAGTGTTACAAATAAACACCCTCAAGGAGCAGGGCTGAGATTTGAATGGCACTGTTCATTATTTTTTAACAAAATACTTAACAGCTCTATTAAAATCTCAAATATTCTCTTAACAAGCACTACATTTCAAACAAACCTTCATTCATTTTTAAATATATAAATGTCTGCTAGATATTTTTGACTTTTAATGCTATAAAGAAAATGTGGTATATTTCTAGGGAACTGTAGCAAGCTTTTCCTCTGTTTGAAGAATTTATTTCAAGTCAACTTCAGTCATTTTTATCTAAGCATTTAATCTAAATTAAGTATTTGAAAAAAGTCTGGAAAAAAGTGTTTAACCAGTTTGAATGATTGTGTCTAAGGGAAGAAAATGTCTTCTTATTTATATCCATTTATGAAAAGGTGATTCTCTGAATGGCTCTTTCTCTTTCCATAGATCTGATGCAGAATGAACTCTGAGTCTAAAATAAGCACTGAGGACAGATAAGAGAGGAATGGGAAAGATATAAATTGGGCTTACTTAGAGATTGAACAATATTATTCACAGTACTGTCACTGAAAATACAAACATTTCTCATTACCCTTTCTAGTTCAGACATGGAGAAAGAGCAACCCTGAAACACAATGGATACCTGGTGCCAGGGACAGGAATCCAAATAGAAAGTACATTGGGAGCTAATATCAGTGCTTGGGCACAGTCTCTGACAAATGGAACTCTGATATTTATCCACTTGACAGGATACTGCACAGGAAAACAATGCTTCCTAAGAGGATAAAAGGACAGAAATTGTGCAGACCATCATGTGAGGTATCCTCCTTAAAAACTGCCTATGGATCTCCTTGCAAAGGCAATGATCTTGGCCTATAATAAAAGGGAATAGAGCTACCAATTTACTGACTTTTCAGAAATATATCCATGATAAAAAGACAACCTAGAAGCTCCCCAGTGCCCTAGAGAATGAATTGTATTTACCATTTCTGTTTGCCTTTTAGTCTTAATCTACACTTCTGTAACTGAACTAAAATAAAATCTACAGTAAAATAATTGCTTTACTTTTTTTTTTTTTTTTTTTTTTTTTAATCCTTGGGAAAAAAAAAATCATAATCAAGCATTCCCTTATTCTGTCTGGACCACACATCCCCTCTAGAGCCTCTTCGCATTTATGAAAACGTACCTAATAATCAGGTTTTGAAACAGCTAAGACATTACCTTTCACAGAAAAAAAAATAAAATAAAATCTGAAATACAGAATGGAATTATGAAATCTGAAAAGCAGACACACAAAAATAAATGTGATCTGGAGTTCAGCCTCTTCTCTGAAGAACAATCCTCCATTGCAGCAAGAGGTGTTATAACAGTCCTTGTGGTCATTTCTGGTTTGACCTTCAGTCTTCATTAAAAATTGTGTACTGGCTATATTTGAAAAATCGGAAATGCATCTTGAAAGTTTAATTGCAAATTGACAATATGAAAGGCTGTGTTGCAATGAACTTGTAGGTGGTCTAGGTATAACCATCTATGCAGAGAAATGGTCATGTTTCTCAAAGCTAGAGTGAGTGAAAAACAAGTCTCTCGGCAAGAGATTAGGAAAAAATATTGTGTATAAACACAAAGAAAAGATAAAGACATAACCACAGTAAACAAAATTCTCCAAACACAATAAAAAGCTAAGGTTAGAGGTTGAAATATAAAACTGTAAGAAAGCCTGTTAGTTTTAATATTAAGCAAAACTGATATAAGTCCTGTCACCTACTAACTGTGTATTGTAGGGAAGTAGGAAAGACAGTTCCCAGTGATAATTAGAAAGGCTGCTGTGAGGCAATACTTTGCAAAAGCTTGGCAGAGTTTTCTCCTCAGCAGACCTCATATAAAAGTTCTCAGTGGCTATATGCTCTGTCTTATATACAATAACTGTTGCTGGAGGAGCAAATAAGCTTTCATTTTTTTATATATATTTTTCCTCTCAAGCAGAGCAGCACTTATCTGGGAAATTATAGAAGCCAGAGTGTTAGGTGAGTCTGGACGGAAAGTAATTCTGAGAAAAATCTGTAAAAGTAATTTGCTTGCAGTACTAAAACCAGAGCTATTGGCATATCTATAAAGCTATGCCAGTCTATCAGACTAGGATAAATATCATTTACTAATTTTGAAAAAAAAAATAATAATAATTTCTTAAGTTAAATCATTTCCATTTTGTCATCCTGGGGACCATATTCCAACCAAAATTATCTTTCACTTTAGAATGTTCAGAAATGAAATAATTAAAATTAAAATTAACCTTACAATTCTCCTTAGAAAATTAAGAGATGTTTTGTTTTTCAATTGTTCTGTTAATTTTGGGGGGTTTGTTCTGTTTTGTTCTCTTTTGTTTTGTTTTAAATAATGCAGCTTTTCTTCTCCCAGGCTAATGTCAAAGTAAATTTGTATTACTGATCTGGCTGCAAGCCCATAAGGCGTAGCATCATAATACTGAACTTAAACATTTCAGAGAAATAACATCTCAGAAAGACAGAACAGTGAAAACAAAACCTGTTTAATCCTATTTTTGTTTTCCTTCTTTGATGCTCATCAGTTTGAAAAAAAAAAAAAAAATCCTGTTGTATATTGGCATTTTCTTTGACATTACATACTGTGGGTAATATACAATAGCATTTTTGTAACAGAGATAATATGGGTGCAGCCATATTTTAGTCACAGCAGTTCACTTGAATTGCAGTTTGCAAAAGAGTTCTAGCAAAGATTAAACAGATTAGGTAGATGACTATCTGGGGCAGAACAGAAAGTAGCATTTTTTATTATTATTTATTTAGTCAAAATGTTAATTCAGGAGGATCAAAAACTTTGACTCTAAACATATTTGCAGAATAATCTGAGCTTCAGATTTTACCTCCTGAATTTCTCAACTACAACTTCAGCTAGTCTAAAAATGGTCAGAGATCAAATTTGCCTGGACTTACCTCTTTATGTCAATTACTTCATGCTACTGGAAAAACACAGAGAATTTGTATGAAATCCTACACTCCAGCAATCATACTGAGTCACAGGCTGTACACAATAACATATTATCATTAATGTGAACTACTGTACCTAGTGAGGAATACAGAAACCTCACAAATTCCTATGAACCCCAAACCAGTTAAGGTTAGGATGACATTTTATCAACTTTTTGAATCAAAACTGTTATGCAACAACAGCGTCCTTAGAACCAATCAACCTGTAATTCTACCTGTAATTTTCAGTGTGCCACTTCTCTGTTCCATGCTATAATCACATATCAACCATCTCCAACAGTAGTGAGTTCCCTTCCTGTTTTCAATAAGCTTTCTTCCTAAGCACTCTGGCTTTTCACAAGATGCTAACTGCCAAAGATAAATAAATAAAAAATAGAAGGAAAAAAAAAAATAGATAATGCAAACGGGTCCAGTCATATGTCTGCTGACCTTCTTTGTTAATAAAAATCCCAGGGGAAGGAATTCTGCTGGCAGCAGTGACTATGAAAGTTTTGGACAACAGCAGTGCCCAGCTTGAAACCCTGATGGGACTGAAGGCTTCATTTAACACTGGAACAATGGAGAACCTCAGGGGCTGGAACCCAACCTTCCTAAAAAGCCCTGCAATTCAGTTTGGGCTCCTATGAAGACTTCGGAAGACAAATCATTTCAAAATGATGTAATAATTAGCTACTTAAGTTAAATTAACCCTGAAACTTGTAGCAGTAGGTATTAAAATGTTCTTATCTACTTTTTTTTTTTTTTTTTTCAAATAAACCTCCCCATTACAGTAACAGCTGCCATTCTAATATACTACAGTCTGCTTCGATAATACCTCTGAATACAGCAGTTACAGTAGTGACATCAAATGACCTGAGAGCTTACTGTGTTGTCATATCTGCCTGTGTAAATGGATATCCAGAGTTCTCCATACATTTACACACTTATGTCAAAAGTATTCCAGGAGCTTGGTCAAGGAGCTTTTCATTAATGCCCCATTTCACCACAAGTCACCTGCACAGCCTTTGATATATATCCCTGTACCACAAACATCACATCTTTAAACTTGGTTTAACTTCATCTCCCAATTTTTCAGGAATGCTGTAGATGTGAGGACTGTGAAGTCATGCTTTACAGGTCAAGTGATGTTCATATTGCCTTTGTGTATAGTGTGGATACCCATTTTTTATAATTCCTAATAAACAAGAATCAATTCAGAAACTTAACATCATTAGGAAAAACACCTCAAGAGAATTAGTAACACATGCAGTGTCAAAAGAAAACAAATATTCATTTTTTCTGTGAAAACAACTTTTCATGTGAAGCATCAGTAATTTATTCTTCACAGTGGAAACAAAGCTCAAAAAATGAAACCACCACAAAAATAAATAATTAAATAAATAAAATAAAATAACAGAATGTATTCTCAATAGCTATGATTGCTAGTCAGTGAACGAATACCTTTAAAAACACACACTGTGCTATAAATAATATTTAGTTCCATTGCAACCTAGCATGTAGAATCAAAATGCTTCCTGTTTTGTATGATGCATAATGTGAAAGTTTTCACAGGAAAAAAAAAAAAAAAAAAAAAGTAAATATAGACTGGCTTTAAAAATATTAATTTTCTTATGCATATACAAATATAGTGTGTTATATTTCATATGTTACCAATAATGTTTAAAATTCTTCATAAATAATTTTATCACTTTTTCACCACAATTACACATAACCTGCTTTCTGTATCTCACTTAGTCCTATGTCCATTCATCTGGTATATGTGTCTTAGAAACATAATAACCCAGATACTCATAGGGCTCTCATATTGTAAAGGACCAGCAGAGAGTGATAACGGCAGCTAGATGAACTTTCTGATTATGTCATTCTTCCCTTCTTTCCTATCAGAGGTGTTTTATCCATGAAGATCTTTCTCACTAATGCAACACATTCTCCCTAATCTGCATTTGATTTGCAGTGAGCCTACAAAGAACCCCTTGTCTCAGAGTATTTTTCCAATGCTGTTTTCATGAAAAATTGTGATCCAGAGCAATATTTTGATATTTTCTTTCTTTATAATGTCACTGACTTCATTTAGATGGTTCCTGCTAACACTACTAGATCCAGGGACTATGAAAACCTTAAGCGCTCAATAAAAATTATAACCTCTTGGTTTGGGGCTCGTAAGAATATCTGGCCAGAAAATCTTGCTTCCCTGAAATATTTTTTCATATATTATCATTACAGAAATTTTTGCTAAAAGTCAATTCACAAGGTGATCCACTGATGACTACGTTTATATGAATTTCATTAAAAAAAAATCCATAAAAAAAACTTGCCAAAATAGTGGAAATTTTGATAAACCTTTTTTCCACAAAGTTAGTTTACTAAACAGTGCAAATGATGCAGGACAGATTAGTAAAACCACACAATCAGTGCTGAAGAGCCAACTTCCAAGCTAAATTTCAAGACTATTTTTGCAAACTAACTCCAGACAAGTCCCACATTAAGTGTGCTTTTTACAGTGCACTTTGCAGTTTGGTTTCATCCAAAAGGAATTCAGTTCACCCACCTCAAGACTGCTCTCAGAATATGAACCATAAGTATAGTCAAGGGCGCAATAATCAGGAGATTCACTGGTACAAACTGAACAGTTAATACAGATGTACTTATCATCTAGGGTCTATAAACCAATTTCCATCTTTGGAACTTCTGAGATTTGGTACTTCCTGACTTCAGGAAAATTGCGCCTAATCTTCCCACAACAAATGAAAGCAGAATACAACTTTAAAAGCAAGATTATAGCATATCTCTTTACATCTTTTACCACACAAGCAAAAGACTCAGAAACTCACCATATCTGTGTCTGAAACAGGTCCAAAACTGGTCACATAGATGTTAGTGAAGACTTCAGTAATACTATCTGATAAAAAACAAAACAAAACAAAACAAAACAAAAAAAAGTAATCACTTTAAATCTATAGTACTTCAAACTCTGTATACAAAATTATGCAACATTTTGAGCAAGTTTATGCCCTTATTTATTCCTCTGAACCAGAATCCTGTGGTAAATACTTGGGGTCTCTACCCCACTTAGTTACACTGTGATTACAAAGAGGTTATCAGGCAAGAGTTTGTCCCACTGTGTAGTTCATTTCAGTTAAATGACTATACAGCTATCAGAAACTACATACATATTTCCCATATCTCTATCAGCATAAATAATTACACTGTATTGGACTGAATGAGGTAGTGCAGTTCTAAACATGTAATGACTTTTTTGCAGAGGTATTATCTCTGTTTTTGCAGATAATTCCTATTAAAGCCTTTCTAGTTCAAGGCTGTTTTCTTCATCCTGAACAGGTTTTTTCAAAGCCAAAGACAAAAAAGACGTTACAAAACAATTACACACTACACCAAATGTAACACTCGACCATGTTCTATGTTTGAATTGGGTATTTTTTAAGTGGCATGCTTTAACATAATAGTTCTTTCCCTTGATACATGATGATCTTGAGATACTGCTGTGGTACTGTAAACAGTGTTAAAAAAAAAAAAAAAAAAAAAAAGTGCTTCCCAATCACTGGAGCCAGACAGCCATGAAATCAGAATATTAAATATTGTACTGCAGGGAAAAATAATTGCTGAGCTTTCTGTCTTCAGTTTTCAATTAGACTCAAAACTGAATGATATTCGCTAAGAGGGATAGCACACACTTGCAGGAAATTTCTCACAGCCATTGCCAGCTGCTGTCTGCATTCAAAGCAGTAAACACAAGGAATTCTTTGCCTTAAAGCCAGTTGCTGGCTGGATAATAAATATTTGAATACAACTAGCCGCACTTTGACTCAACCCAGAATTTTCCATTCCTAAAAAAATACATGCCTGTGACATGACTTATCCTGCTATTGTATTATCATTTCTATATTTAAGCATCATATAAAATGTATGGTTAATACTTTTTATATTGCTAAAACTACCTTTTGACAAGTATGTGGCACAGACAGATTTTATGTGTAATTGTACTGAGGCCAATAATCACTGCCCTCTATTGGAAAAAATCAGCAGTACTCACCCATGACTGGAGAAGCTCTACCAGCCACCAGGCAAAGGCAAGACTGTTCCATGTGTGGCTGCACAGAGAGCAGTGTATTATCAAATAGATGTAGCTGCACCCAAAGCAGAGATGGAGGTGATACAATGCTTTCAATGAACTTCTGGAGCATGATGAGAGCACACTCCCACACTTCCACTTTTAAGGAAACTTGAATTTGCTTCCTTAGACCAACACTAGACACATATTATTTAGAATATAAGACTTGGTAAAGCCTTTCCTCCAAAAAGAGAACCTTCTTTCCAGGACTGTCTTTGCTTTTCAAGCAAATAAATAAGACAGACTGTTACTATGTGTCATTCAGGCACTCTGAAAGTTCATTCCCTGCATATCTTGAGAGTTGTTTATTTGTGTGATAGAGATCTCAGTAATTTTTCCTGCAGCATTTACACAAAAAAAAAAAAAAAAAAAAAAAAAAAGCAGAGTTGATTTCTACTCCAAAGAATTTAGAAACTAATTTTAAGTCAATGGACAACAGAAAGTGCTGTGTCTGTACCATTCTTAATATTCAACACACATAAAGTATGCGTCTGGCTGAAGTATGATACTGAAACAGGTACAGTTCGAAAGACTAGTGACTGCATGGTGCCTGTGGGAGACTCTCCAGAAAAAGAATTATTCTCTCCAAATGATTACCTGGCACAGGGTGAGATGCAACGGAGAAGTGACAAGACAGACTACTCTTCAGGGGGTAAAACAGTGCTGCAGGGACTAACTGTGAAATTTGGCCTCTACTGTAATGATAACACACAATCTTAATTACAATTCCACAAAAAACAGTGCTGTTACAAATATATGACTGACAATCAAGTATTCCAATGGCAAAGAACCAGGGTTAATTTCAATTAAACTGGTATAATCTGAAGGAACTCTGTCAGAGGCAAGAAAATCATTTGGCAAATCTGAATCTGTTTCCTTCCCCTTCCCCCACTCCCCCACCCCCCCCCCCCCCCCCCCCCGCAAAAAAAAAAACATGGTTGGAGCATGGTCCTCTTGTAACTTCACCCTAATGATACCTGTTGTTTGCATCTGACATACTATTTGTCTTTACAATTTGCATGTAGTAAATTAAAGGACATAAAATCTTAATGTTTGCCTTGCATTTTAAGTTTTTATATTAAAAAAAAAATAAAATCCTATATCTAATAACATTATTTCTGTTTCTGGATACTTCTGGATCAATCCTGCCATCAGAAATGAGCAAAGAAGACTGAAATTGTTGAATTGTTATTACAACAGCCTGTAGATTCCTCCTGTTGGTGTGCATTAACCACTTCAAATCAGGGATCCTAATTATCCTTGAGTCAAGGACCAAGACTGAGGGAGAGGAGGAGGAATGGATGGGGGAAAGAAGAGGCATGCTATCCAGAGATTCTCAGCTGTAAGAGCTTCATTTTAGGTCATCATAATTAAGAAAAGTACTTCAATGCATATAAAAAGTACTGGGGCAAATTCATCCCTGATAGCCTCAGGAATGAGAATGAATACAAATTATCCATAACTACTATTTTCTGTCTGCTAAAACTGCCTTTAAGCCATCATAGCTCCAGGTAGTGGTGACAGCAGTAAGTTTCAATGCAACCAGTTACTTTTCCCTGAAGTGAGGGTTCATCCTAACTGCAGGCACTCCACCAGGCTGCTTCTCCTCAGGCGAGAGTCACATTGCAGCTCAGAATGAAGGGAGTGTGCAGAACATCTTGAAACAGGGTTATGAAGAGAACAAGAGAAGTTGGAAAGTTACAACAGATGAGAAGACTGAGGGAAAGGGAAGGATAAACAAAAACAGAGCAAAATAAGATAATAATAATAATAATAATAAACTGAAGAACAGAAGAACGGAAAAGAGGAACTGGCAGACCCTTTTCTGCCTCCACTCAACGTTCTGCATATTTTACATTTCTATTCATATCCTACATACAAGGAAAATGGTCCTTAAGAAGCAGAAATGTAATAAATCTTGAATTATTCCAGTTATAATATGTTAATGTTAGCAGACTGAGCCTTGTGCCTCTTCATTTATTAGTTTACTTACTGTTACAACAAAGGTTCATCTGAATTACAAATTTGAATGCAGTGTTTTGTAATCATTATCTATGTAGAAAAAAATAAGATAATCCCTTTTTTTTGCAACAAATATTCTAGTTTTCACTTTGAATGTATGCATGCTTTTCAAATAAAGTCTGAATTAGAGCATATCATTTTGTCCGACTAGTAACTTACTGAAAACAATTCAGATAAAAACAGACAGTTTCAGAAGACTTTCTGATGAGAATTCATCCAGCAGGCACTACAGCTGCAGGCTTTATATAACTCACATTCTGTTAAGAACAGCACTAGTTATCTCAGTCTCTCTTAAATCACTGGAGATTCAAACAGTTCTGTATCATAAATACTTCTGCAAAAGCCAAAGGAATGTACTCAGCTAATGAATGTTCAATGCAACATGCATTTGTGTACACATCTGCAGTTATTTTTGTGAGAAAAAAATAAAGTCAAGATTTTTCCAGTATAAAGTCTTTTTCTTAAATTGATATGTCAACACCTCACTGAAAGGCCTGATTTTTGAAAGTGCTTAAATCAATGGAAGCCTAGTGCTTTTGAAAAACAGTCCAGCTTTTAAAGAACTGTTTGTTGGGAGGAGTTGTGGTTAATATTTATAGTTGTGATCTCTTAAGTTATTCTGAATCATTTCCTTTGAAGGCTGAATAATGAACCAGGAACAGGAAAGGGTAAAAATGTATTTTTCACTTCTGATGCTCCCATTAAGGGGTAAAAGTCTCAGATGTAGAATATGATATATAGATGCCAACATTACACAGACTGCCCTGAAATTCAGTAAATATAGCTCAGCTAAAATAATTTTTTTTATTATATATATATATTTTTAATGAAAGTAGCCATAGCTGTTAAAAGAGAAATATAGTCTTATCTGACTTAGCTTAGGCTAATTTCTCAGAAGGCAGAAGCCAAAAGTAGCTGAAAAGAAATGGATAGTTAAGAATAAAGAGATGAAGAAACGCCCATCCTAAAAAAATCAGTAAATGCAAGATGCAAGAACTGTTAGGATCATGTTTCAGATGATTCTCAAACACTGGTTTCTTCTGATTTGCTTTCCTTATTTGATCTGTCATGCTATCAATATTGAAAACAAACAAACAAACAAACAAACAAACAAAAACAAAACAGGAAATTAAAAAAGTATTAAATATACCAAACTGCAGAAGACTTATAGATCATATGTATTCTTAGCTGGGAGTTTTATTGTGTGTTTGAATGCCATTTAGGATTTTATAAACTTTAATTATAATAACCTCTCTCTGAAGACAATAATTCTACTATCTGCGTTTTTCCATACTTGGGAAGCTGAAGCTTTCTGATGGATTAAGCAAAATATAAATAATATGAAATATAGGTGTTTGCCAAATCTGGATTTAGCTGTCCAACATTAAATATCCATATTGAAAAATGCTCACTGACTTGTCTGAAATTGTAAAAGGAGTTCAGAGCCTAGCTGGAGTTGGTATCAGTCCACTTCAATGCACCAGCTCTCCTGTTCTTGGGATACCCTCTCTGGTGGTATGAAATACCACCGACTTGTTCCTTAGCAGAAGAGCTGGCTCAGCTAAAGTAGATCAATTGGCAGAGAATTGCAGTGGCTGAAATGTAAATCAATCACAGGTTGAGTAATGCAGATGGTCAGAAAAGTCCTATGAAAAGGTTCCTAGATTGGGTTGGAATTTTTATGTATTCAAAATTTTAGTCATAATACTAAAATTGTAAGTTCAGGGTTTGGACAGCTAAAATAAAAGCCAATCTGCCTGAAGTAATCAAAACTATCAAAAATACTTATTGGTGGGACAGAGCTTTTAAAGTATACATATATATAGTTCTAATGCATGGAATGAAACAATTCATCTTTCTCTTAAAAACATTATTTTAAATGTAGAGTAAATAGTACCCAGGAGAACAGCGCAAGACTGTAATTGAAGGGCTGCTACAGCATGCATAAAAATTTGAAAATGAAATACTGTTCTTTAATTACATCAACAAAAAAAGAAAAAAGATCAAGTTGGAGTGTTGTGGGAGACTTGATGGAGGATTTCTGAGTTTTTGTGGAAGTGTTGTCAAAAGCTTGACGTTAGTTTAATTATTTTGCAATTAAAATTATTTAACTGGAATTGACATTGTTCTGACATTGTAATATGGTCTCCAAGGACATGCTTGGCAGTGTTGCCCAAAGGCTTTGAAATTGTCATTCGTAATACAAGTCAGGAATTGCACAGGTGAAACAGCCAGGGTCTTAATCCATCAAACACTGTTTGAACTCAACATGCTGCCCTTATCTGACAAGCTCTTTAGTGTGTCTATCGACAGCTCAAGTCACTCTCTGGCTGCAATAGAATGAAGGGTCAAAGAAGGTCAAGCAATCTGGAGCCATGGGAGCAGTAAAATCCATAGGAATGCAGATATTTCAGAATACTGTTATGCCAGTTCTTGTTTATATTTTTGGGGGGCGCTTTATATGACAGTTTTATCTAGCCAAGTACTTACCATCTCCATTCATTAACCACCGTTAACTTAGAACAGTTTCAAAGCTTCATGGACATACACAAATACAGTTGCAATTTGTAAACTGAAGAGGGCTTTGCAGAGGAAGCAACTTCACTTCTCTCCTTGACATGAGTGTTTCACTTCCAATAGCTTCACTCTATCCTTGATCTAGTGGCAAGACAATTTCTTAATACATGGAAACTCCTCTTTCAAATCTCCATCTTTAACAATGTGTATGTAGAGTGCTTACCATTAAGACCTAGCAATATCTGCAAGAGTGACTGTTAACAGTTACTCTCTTTGTTCTCTTTGGTATAAATGAAAACAGAATCAGGCCCTGTATTTTATGTCTTGTGGTGTTAACCAAAACAAGAATGTGCTCTCTGCTACTTTTGCAGCAAAACAGTGGTTTGTTTGAACACAGTCTATAGCAGTTTAACAGTATAAAGGATAATCTGACAGTAGCCTAGAAAAGGACAGATGTTTATGGTCCAGACAGACACTTTGGGCAGTAGGGCAGGAACAATAATCTACTACACCCAGTAAGAGATGCCTTTTCTTCAAGAGATCATTGAAGTTTTATTCACATATAATCCACCTGTGTTACGGATTAAAGAACTCCATCCTCTCAATTACTTAGTAGGACATTAGTGGAAAATCTGAAGAAAGGAGGAAAACATATACTGAAGACATACTTGAAAGACACAGGAACTGACAGCCAGTAAGCCAACAGACACAAAGAGACTTGCCTCTGAAGAGCTTTTATCAGCAGACATTGTATCATACAGTTGTGATGGTTTCGCTTGGGTGGGTGACCGAGCTCCACCACAACCGCTCTCTCACTCCCCCTCCTCAAAGAGGAACAGGGAGAAAATACGATGAAAGGGGCTCAAGGGTTGAGATAAGGACGAGGAGATTGCGCGGTAATTATTGTGATGGGCAAAACAGACTCAGCATAGGGAGATAGTAAGATTTATTGCCTATTACGAATGAGCTAGAGAAGTGAGAAACAAAGGAAAGAAACCAAAAGCACCTTCCCCCCCCATCCACCCTCTTCCACCTCCTCCCCCCGAGCGACGCAGGGGAATGGGGGAATGGGGGCTATGGTCAGTCTATAGAAATTCTTCTCTGCCGCTCCTTCTTGGTCACTCTCGTCCCCTGTGCTGTGGGGTACCACCCACGGGATGCAGTCCTTGCTGAACTGATCCAGCGTGGGCTTCCCACAGGCAGCAGTTCTTCAAGAACTGCTCCAGATATGGGTCCGTACCACGGGGTCCATCCCTCGGGAGCACACTGCTCCAACCTGGGTCCCCCACGGGCAGCAGCTCCTGCCAGGTCACCTGCTCCTGCGTGGTCTCCTCTCCACGGGCTGCAGGTCCGGCCCGGAATCTGCTCTGGCAGGGGTCTTCCACAGGCCGCAGTCTCCGTCGGTGCAGGGCCACCTGCTCCACCGTGGTCTCCTCCACGGGCTGCAGCGTGGAACCCTGCTCCACCGTGGTACTCCATGGGCTGCAGGGGGACAGCCTGCTTCACCATGGTCCTCACCACAGGCCACAGGGGACTTCTGCTCCGGCGCCTGGAGCACCTCTCCCCCTCCTTCTTCACTGACCTTGGCTCCTGCAAGGCTGTTCCTCACTCCTCTCACTCTCCCAGCTGCTGTGTGGCGCAGTGTGTTTTTTTTCCCTGTCTTAAATATGCTCTCACAGAGGCGCAAACAAAATCACTTATTGGCTCAGTTCTGGTCGGCAGTGGGGCCCTTACCAAACATGGGGCAGCTTCTAGATCCTTCTCACAGAAGCCACCCCTAGGGCCCCCTGCTACCAAAACCTTGCCACATAAATCCACTACAACAGTAAATACACAGCTACATGTAAAGACTGTCAGAGACCCTACAACGGCCTACACAGAACTCATGAAGTTGGACAACCTTCCTCCTTCTGGAGAAAAATATATGACTTTGTATAACATTTTTCTGGTATGCTTTTAGCTGACGTCTTTTTTAGGTATAGGTTACCCACAAAATGTGCACAGAATGAAATGTAGGCATATCTGCAATTCACATAATGTGATATTGTCTCCACAGTCAGATAATTACTGGGATTTGTCCTGCATGTAAGATACTGGTGCAAACTGTAAAAGCACTGTTTCCACCTAGCAAAATAAAAATTAGAAGTTCTCTCTGTGCTGATACATTTACACATTACAAAGATAATTTACACATGTATGTGACAGATTTGGGCTTTAACTCTCACTCAAAAAGAAGAAAAGAACATAGATCACATATACAAATGTTATCCTTACTAATTTCTCTTCTCTCTCTACCAATAGACCTTTAATTTACAAATCTCATTGCTTCAAGAAGCAAATTAAATATATTTCCAAAGGGATCTATAAATGAAAAGCTTAGATCCAAGTGATATTTGAGGCACAATTTTAACTTTATTGTGGACTTCCTACTCAAGTTTAAGAAAGTCACTGAAGGGTAGGGCTAACGACAGACCTTGGTGCCCAATTATCCTTTTAAGTACATTGAACAAGCTCCGCAAAGCTGTTTAAACTTCCAGTTTCCACTGAAATCAATAAAAGTTAATCTGAATGTCTCAGTGGTCCAGATCATAATGACTAAATTTTTCACTTATATTTGTTCGAATTCCCCTTAGTCCCAAACTCCTGTCTAACATTGTCAGTACCTAAAATTCCGTGGCTGCTTATATTTCCACCTTAAGGCAAAAATATCCTGATGCTGCCAAGCAGCCTAAAGAACTGGCTCTCAACCAAGTCCCATTGAGTTCCTCAAACTATATATAATTACAAATTTACTGGGCCAGAAAGACACTTAGAAAAAAAGTAAGAAAACAAGCAAGAGACTGATTCCACAGCCTAGCAGTACTCATGGGATGTAGCAGACAGAAACTGAGGTTTCTGCTCAATATCTAATTATCTATACAAAGCAGATCAATTCCTTTCAAAGACTGAGGAAACATGCCCTATGTTAGAAAATTCACCTTTGTGGCCAAGACAGACCCCGATACACAGTAACTTAGTTCATGTCTCTGCTTTACATCAGTACAAGCACATGACAAAGGATGCTATCTCTCTCCCAAGTTTTCATCATCCCAAGCTGTCAGCTCATCTCACAGCTCTGTTTTCAGGAGATGAGGAATAGCATGAGCTCTAGAGGGGGCACAAAAATGTGGACAGAAAAAAGTAGAGATTGGTAGCATTTTCCAACCCAAACTTAGATTTTTCACCTGTGTTGGCAAGAAATAGCTTCTGCTGCATGCAACTCTTCAGCACTTTTAATAACTTATCTTGACAGATCCACATTGAGTGTATTGGCTTTTAAGCTGCTTTTACAGACAGTTAAGGGTAGGTCCACATCATTTCCAAGGTGTGACAACGTCTTGCTTTACCTGTGTTCCACAAAGGAAACCTGAATGTTTGAAGCAATTAATTTCACTGTCCATAAAAGCTAGGCATTGCCAAATCTAAGTATATATGGGGCAAATTGGCCAAAGACTGTGAATGGCTTTACGGTCCAGCAGTAAAAAATATAGGTCTCACTCTGTGCTCTGATACATGAAACATCCCTACTGGAAGGGATAACTTTCTCAGAGCAACCAAAAGCCCTATGTCTTGTTAACACAGTTGGAAAGTAGGAGACATAGATTCAGATAAATTTTCTAAATCAGGTAAAAAATAAATAAGATGTTTAAGCAAGTATATACTGCATTCCTGATGAGAAGTACTATCTGGAGCAACCCATATCACATCAGGCCAGCCAATGAAACAGTGTCTATCTTGAATACTGCTTCTACTGAAGCACAAGAGAGGGCTTAAAGCAAATCAGAAGTGCAAAAACTAGATACTCTTGGACATTATTGTTGGACTTCACAGACATTTGGCACCTCAAGCAAGATTTTTACAATCTCAGAGGTATCAACTGCCAAGTGATTAAAATAGCAGTTAATTACCTAGACATATTTCTGGATTTTTTCCTTATTCTTTAAACCATTTTACATTAAGGCTGTGTAATGTGCCTACAAGAAGTGTACTGAAGGACTCAAAAGTACCATGGCTGAGTCTCCAAGCTACTTTACAGATAGCAGTGTCTCCTGGAATTTCCTCTAAAGCATACTCTGAGAGTACTCCCAGAGCTTGGATTAAGCAGCCTCCAATTCGTCTTTTATGGTTGCTCGGGCAAAAGAATTCCTGGCTGGCTGTCCACAGGACTTTCAGAACCTGTTCAAGCTTCTATATGTGGACAGGTGTATATATATGGCACAGGATTTTCATTTATTATTAAATTAACAGTTTTGTACAGGCAGAAAATACAAAATGTTTGTCTTGGCTACACAAAACAGTATTATTATATTTTTTAAAATGATGGTAACATGAGTATAATTAGAACCAGTGAAGTCCCAATTTCTTAATGTACATATTCTCCTAAGCAGATACTTTGGCTTTCTGAGAATGCAGACAGCATTTATCACAGAATCTTAAAACATTTAGTTAATTTAAAATTAGCTTTTTATGCAAACAAGATTATCTGTTCATTTTTCTTATGGTCAACTGAAGACAAAAAGCCTGGCAACAAGAATATAGAATACTCTAACTTCTTTAACACCCCACAGGCTGAAAGGTATTATTCAGGATGCGACCATTCCTTTATCTCAAACAACAGGCATTTATTTTTCTTCCTCTCATCTTTATTTAATTATTACATTTTCCAGGAGGAAAACTGTTGTTCAGAAACTATATGAGGCAATGCAGTACCAAGTTCACATGTAAAGATCTAGTATAAAGAAGTTAATGGTTTGGTACTCAGTTAACACTGGGAACACTGATAAATACAGTCAGTGAAATACCATGGCATACCCTCAGGATGACAGAGGGTTTTTATCAACACAGTACTTAATGTAAGGCTCAACCTTCTGCTTTTTCTCATTTATATACTCCACACTACTGTTGCTCCTCAACTTCTCATGCAAAGGGACTTTTTTCCTTATTCTTTGATTCAGTGTGGAAAAATATTAGTGACTTCAAATAATGAGAATGAAAAGGTGTCCACAGCAGCTGTTAAATTGTCAGTGAGGAAATATCTAAAACATTAGACTGATCTACTCAGGACAGGGATTGTCCCTCCAGCCCACATCTAAATTCTCAAAGACAAATAGACTATCCTTTCTCCTCCTGCTCTCTGCTGTTCTGCTGAAAGTCTCTCACACTAGAGGGAATGGAAAGGGATGACACTAATCACTCCCAGTATTCTCACAGAAGTAGTCTGAAGAATCTGTTATTTCAAGACAACTAAAAATGGATGCAAGACAGAAAAATCAGGGAATGTGTAGGAAGGTAATTACCTCTCCTGGATGAGAGAATTAGTGCCGAGCAATGGACACCAACAAAGAGATGAAGCATTCCTAATGACAGGAAAATCTTTCAGTCATTTATTTTTTTTCTGCCATACAGGTATTTAAGAGATCAGGAAGATGTCTTTTTGAAATTAAAACAAAAACCATGATAAATACAAATTAGTAACTCCAGGAAACTACATTCACATGAAAGATCCCAAATGCAAGAAACCTTTGTACACTTCGATGAAAAACAGTATGTCAAAAGAAACAGCATTTAGAAGTCATCTTTCCAGCTGGAATGTATTTTCTGTATAAACTTCTCCATTCAAGTCAAATCAGTGTTAGAAATTATAGGACCTGTAAAACAGCACAGTATTTGGACTTGAAGATGTGGGTTTGTTCCATCACTGGATGATCAAGTTGGACCATACTTCCCAGTTATTTCACCCTCGTGTACCTTTAGTACTTACTCAAATGGAAAGGTTACCTCTTTTGCAAAGTAGTCCATGTTCTCCAATACACTTTCAGAGTCACTGCTCTGAGAGCCATGATGAATATATAATGGACATGCATATTTTATAGCATACATCAGTTTTTAACCAGTAATTATTGAACTGTATGTTAGAATATAATGATAGTCAGTGGTCCACTGCACTGAATTTGGATTGCAATCAATTCTAATAGCCATATAATTACAAGATTATGAGATACATAACAAAGTTTGTACAAAACATAGAGTAAGCAGACTGAACATGGGGCATCCACATTTTTTCCTGCACAAGTTGCATATCATGACTTTTGAAGCAGGATTTCTACTGGTTCAACAAGAAATGTATGCACAGGACTACATACAAATGTACTGACAGGCAAATTAATGTAATTTGGTCAGATATAAGTAAATTCAATCTCTGACAGCAGCTACACAACTTAACTAAAATGTTTCATGTCCTTTGAGGTGCACAATAATCCCAAGCAAGAGGGAGATTGATTTATACTATTTTTCACAGAGCTAACTGCTCTAATTATTAAATAGCTCTCAACATATGGCAAGGAATCATGGAATTTAAATTAAGAGTTATTTGCTACAAAATAATCATATAAATGGTTCCCACATAGAAAAAACACTTTCAGAAAGTCAGCAGAATCATACTATCTTAATGTAAAGACAATTTCATAAAAATAGCGTTCATGTATTTTGCATTAAAAAGCAAACTGCTATTAGGTTGACAGTGGTAAATAAAAATTCCTTCAGCTTGTGATTAATTTAATTCATGTATAACCTGAAAAAAACAGACATTAAAATGTGTTTAAAGATTACCCTTGACATATTAAAGTACCTTAATTCTTCTAATCAGAATATATTGGACTTTTGACAATATTAACTCAAAATCTTCTACCAATATTTTAATTTAGCAGTCAAATTCTACAGCAACACAAACTTTATCTGATATTGCTGTTTTTGAGACAGAGTACTCACTGTTGAACAACATTTATGTAGGAAATTATGCATATCCTCAGGTAAAACTGATTTTTTTTATTCCACTTCCAAGTTTTCAGAATGTATTAAAAAAAAAAAAAAAAAAAAAAGATTCAGCAGTCTTAATCTGACAGTTTTTTCAAAGCAGACAACTGCCATTTTATCTATCTACTTCAAGAAATATTGAAAAAAAAAAAAAAAAAAGTAAATCCAGTATTAATGTACAGGCAATTACAATGTCCTGCATGATCCTTGTTGATGACATAACTCTCTCTCTACATGCTACTAATTCTAGAAATTGAATACACTAGTTTGTGCATTGAAAAGATTATTCTTAAAAATGGTCATGAAATTGTGACTCTCCATGAAAACAGAAGCATAATATGTAGACAGCAATATTGCCAGAAGCAACAGTCTATCACAGGCCACTAAATAACACCAACAAAAATGTACCAGCACAAAAGGAAGGCCACACAATTTGTGGGTAGAAAAGGATCTTTATTTTCTATCTATCAAGGAAGCTGCCTTTGCCTCACTCTCAACCTCCTTAATCGGGTTTTCTTAGATATGAAATCTTTCAGGAAGCTGGATGTAAGCAACCATACCTGGGAGGAGGCTAAGGCAAGTCTGAGTTTCACACCACAAAAAAATCCAAAATTAGACAACTGCTTCTGTACAGCACAGCAGGTCTGGATCTGGGTAGAACTGCATTTAGATGGAGTGACATAAATTGATGGAATTTTGATAAAGAAGAGAGTTAGGTATTTTCTAGAAGAATGCATGAAACGGAGTCCTCAGACTGTGAGGTAGATATACTCCTAGTTTGATATTCAGAAGGACAGAGGGGCAAATATGAAGAAAAAATACAGAGAGAGAGATGTCAAAGAAAAAAGGCAGATCTCCCTCAGGAAAACATTTGAGAAAGAAAAAGTTTAGCATGTTCCTCGGTGTTCCCTGAGGAAGTGCCAGGCTTCAGAATGCACAGACAGCACCGTAAAATTTTTCAGTTCTCCATACGCTGCCTATCTAATGATGACAAAGTATACTGGGGATGTTCGATGAAATACAATACCTCTCCTCAGAGATACTTCTTCCCATATTTAACGACCTTCAGGACTCTAGGTTATTGTGATGGTGGGAAAAAAAAAAAAAAAAAAAAAAAAAAAAGATGTCTATAGTCATTTTTAGACTATCAGTCAAGTACCAGTTTCTGCTGAATGTTGACTAATTTAAGACAAAGACCATATGATGGATGTATCCTCTGCATTTCTCCAGACCTTAGTAACAGGTCAGTCTCATGGCAGCTTTTTCTGAGGTGCTAAAACACAGGAAATATAATTAAATATATATTTGCCATTAGATGCTGCAAGAACTAAGGTTTTTAAAAAAAAAAATAATAAAAAAATAAAATCTTTTTTGTATGCAAAGAAGCTGAAGGAGTTCTGATGTCTATTTAAGTTGCCATTAAAAATAAAATGTCGACTTTTGCTAATGAATTGTCTTGAAAGAGATAGCTATGCACAACTGTTTGCTTAAAGATTGGTCACTGTTGCATAACCAAAAACATAAACAAAACAGTGATATCGACTCATACACTGTATGATGTATCTACTATTTTTTCTTAAATTCAGCGTATTCATATGGTCCATTTTGCCAACTCTCTGAAGGCAGAGTTACTCCAAATATTGTCAGCGTCCTACATATGCTCTGTGAATTTTTATTTTTAGATCAATGCTTTTATTAGCTGCCGGTTTTTCACCAAAACTTTTAAACCTTTGTGTGTTTATACAGTTGAATAAGAGATCTCAACAGCTTCCTTCTTACATTCTTCAGTTGGCACTCTATTTTGGTATACCTTATTAAAGAAAAGATTTGACATGTAACTTTCTCTATGTCTACTATACAAAGAATATACAAAATGGAATACTCCAAGGCTACATCATACCAATAAGCATTCCTGATACTTCCTGATATAGTTTGTAAGTACACTTGCTAGTGTAAGCCAGAATACTATTAATTTTGTATTATGAAATGGGTCTTTATTGCTACAGAATAACTAACGTGGTTTTTGTTTGTTTGTTTGTTTAATTGTAAGCAATATATACATTGATTTCTACATTTTAAATTCACTCTAGTCTTGGATAAAATCCACTGATAAAATCCATGAAATTCATTAAAATCTAGTAAACATATCCTGGATGAATTTCCAATATACTTAAATATTTCTGAAGATGTTTCTGAGTTAGTTAATTAAACAATACTTATGCTTCTAATTCAAATACATACCTGGTATCATTTCATAAGAGTAATAAGAATTTTGGAATAACAGAAATGCAATCCTTTGATCCTTGTCTATCAAAACCAGTCAACTGGAGTAAAAAATACATCTGTATTTCAGATAGCAAACTGATTGCAAGATTCATTTAAAATGGTAAAAGTTCTTACAGGGAAGCAACCAACAGTAGAACACCTCAGAGACCAGCAAGGCCACTGAATTGCAACAGTTTCTCAATAACCTAGTATTCTAGGTATGTATTACTAACATATCATTGGGAAAAAAAAAAAAAAAAAAAAAAAAAAAAGTAATGTTTGTCTTAGCCCATCAAAACTGTCTGAAAAACTAAAGAATCCTGTCAGTCTGATTTACAACGAGCTACAATGAGCCCCACAGAAATTTGAAGATACTGCAGTATCTTCTTCCACATTTTAATATCCTTAATAAAGTCTTGGTTTCATCAGCAGTATTTCTAGTACTATAAGCAAATGCTGATACTTTGCCAAGAAAAAGTAAATAAAAAAGATACAGAATATACATGTAGAGTGAACTGGGAGATCTTTTCAGACAAGTTCCTTTTATAGGCGTATAAACTTTACAGCAAAATACCCAGATTTTTGGTAAACATTGTGAAGCATAACATTTTGTCACTTTGCACTGTGCAACACTTTCCATAATTGCAATACTTTTCACAGTTGTAAAGATTTTATTTTCACATCTTCACTGTTGTTTTATCCACAGACTTCCACCTTGAAAAAAAAAAAAAAAAAAAAAAAAAAAAAGCTCCTCAGCCAGTATCCTATTCTGTAACATTTTCACTGGTTTGTTCTTCAGTGGCACAAAAGTTTCTTAGGGTTTTTAACCTTCCAGTCCCATACCAATTTATTCCCTAGATTATTGTTATTATTATTATTATCAGCAATTCTAACATAAATTAATCTGAGTTTCTCAATGACGCCTCTGAATGAACTATTAGGACCTAATTAATATTATGTGAATAACTAACAATAACTAACATTATGGCCAGACTCCATGTGAACCTTAAAGAAAAGCATACAGTATTTACACTTTTGCATCCCAATATAACTACATATATAGTGGGCTTTCAGAAAATGCAGCTGCTGCTCTGAACTACTCTGCACTACATACAGGCAGAGTCATTACCTTCTCCAAAAGATTAAATTGAAGCAAAGAAGCACTAAGGTAGCAACCAGACTGAGCAAGGGAACAGACTGAGCACATGTTCCTTTAGAATCAGTAGTGAAACTTTCCTTTAAAAACAGTAGTGATAGCTTTCCTGTAGTGTTCTGCAACAAAAAGAGTCCGAGGGCCTTCCTTTAAGGTGCTCTGAATGTGTATCAAGCACAACAAGGCTACCAAAAACCTCTGAAGTTTTGAATTCTTGGCTGAAGGACTGTTAAAACAGCTATTGATGTTTCTGAAGCTGATTAAAAACTCTCTGAATCATGGTGACATATAAATATACTGCCCTAAACTTAGCATATTCCAGATTATCAGCATATGATGATGGCCTTGCTTCCTGGCAACCGAAGACATATGTATCTCTGATACATACATATCTGAATGCATATAGCTCTCCTGATATTGAAAATGAATTTCACTGAAAAAAATATTTCTTCCTTTTTAGCTTGTATTAGTGAGCACATCATACAACTTTTAATCAGTCTGATTTTCTACACTACTACACCAATTCAAGGCAACAATACATCCACCACTACAAAGATGGATGATCAAGCCCTTAAGTGCTCACTGTTCACCATCTCTCTCATAACAATAACCAGCAATAATTCTCAGTTCTCTTTAGTTTTCCTGTTCAATTTATTTCTAAAACGTTGTGAAAAAAAATAATTCTGTATGTTTCTAACTAAACACAATGGAGATTCTTGTTTAAATCAACCAAAACATCTGAAAGTCACCTCGCAGTGGAGATAGATCCTTCAAAATGGGACCTCCAATGGTGTGTAGTTTCCACCTACCTACTGTCTGATCTTTTCCAGTTTTTTGAATAACCAGCATTTATCTCCAATGCCATTCCTGAAGTTGGTGAGATTGATCACAATTTGTGGAAAGATTCTCAAGTGGTATAAATTTGTGTAGCTATTTTCAATGACAACACGTTAATTGAAAATTTATCATCTAGGCTGTGAAGTCCAGTCCTCTGTCTTTTCTTCCTACTTCCCACTACTTTTTTTCAACATTTACATTTGGTATTTTCTAATTAACTCTTGTATTCAATCATATATTTCAAACATGAGAAAGGAATGCGGGCTGACTAGCTTATAGAGATAGCAAGCCTATTGAAGTACCCAACATAATATCAAAATCCTAGCACCATCTCCATTACTTATCCTTTACTTCTCATTTCTGTATTTAAAAAGAAGCTACCATTTAAATAAAGAAGTATGTTATTGCTAAGATACCTAATCCAAACAAGTATCAAAATATTACAAGAAGGGATTACCTTATTCTATGGCTCAGCTTCCTTTAATCATGGCTGTCCATAGGGCAGAGGAAAGCAGACAGAACATACATAATTTAATTAGTTCCCAGTTTGAATGTAGCTGTATCTCAGCTTCAACATTCTGTTGTCTCACTGTTTAAAACTCTAAAGTCTCTTTTGTTCCCTTGCTCACTTTTAGTGCCCATTGCTTGTAGATTGCTTTTTTGATGTGATAATAAAAATCAAAGGATTTAGAAAAAAATTCTATCCAAGCTTCTTACAAATATTGCAGCAAATAAATAGAAGAAAATACCTTCATGATTTTCAAGAATATTGTAAACAATGGAACTCTTTATGGCTTGTCATTTGAATGGCTGTGTTTCTTTCAAAATAGTACTAATGTCATATTTGTTTTGAATAGGAATCTGTTTTGAAACAGAAGTTGGAATTTATTTTGATTACTAAACAGAAATTGCATGTGAAGTTCAGGTAAAATAGTTCATGTCAAAAAATGTGAGGGTAGTCAAGACAGTTCCAGCTACAATCCAGTGTTAATATGAGTGCAGAGAAAATTTTATCTCCCTTTGAATATCCTTATGCATATCCATTTCAATGTAGTACGTCTGAGTATTATTTAAGTGGTATGAGATGGGGACAGTGCAGTGTCTTCCTTTCCCTACCCACATCCATTTTGCAAGCTTCTGCATTGCTATAGTGATCATACATCATTCAAGGATCCCAGATGCTAGGAAGACTTTCCAATAGCCAAAACCTGTTTTATGAGAGCGCTGCATCAACAGTAAACATTAAAGCTTCCCTAAGAGTGCATATGAAATAATTCAGTTCTCCAGTGTATCTTTGTATCAGTAAAGCACCAAGTTACCCATTGAAAACACTCACAAGAAGTCTCACTGTAAAATCCATTATAAATCTATCCCTAAAATCTAGAACAAATTCTCAAGCAATTATTTATTTGAATTTATATACACCCTCTGAAAAAGCCTTTACATTTCCATTTTACTTATCAATAATTAGCTAAAATAGCCAATGTTAAGCTAGCTCTTTTCATTTTTAAAAACATTTGTGAGCTGAGTAATTCTTTACAATGAGCTGAATTTTTCTATAAGACATCTCTAAAAATGTCTTTCACAACAGGTGAAAGTGAGCTGGTGAACAACTCTTGCTTTCAGAAAATACTTTAAAAGAATCTATCTCAGCCCCTCGACTGTTCTGGTGTACCACGCGTTAGGCCAGATTGTGATCTCAGTCATAGCAGCCTAGGAGGATAATGCAAGCTGCTATGCCAAAGCAAATGCTCTACTAGTTTCAATTGAATTATTTCAGAATCATATAAATGCAACTGGAACAGAATTGAACCTAAGGATATGAAATTAATGACATGCAGCATGGTCAAAGTGCTGTAGTCTATGCAAAAGCACTTTTAGAAACTATCAGGACTCACTAAGCACATAGTGTCTTTAAAAAAGGAAAACAGAATACTAATTTCCATTTTCCTCTTTAGAGTACAGGTTAACAAAGAAAAGGGAATAAATTGCTACAAAATTTCTGAAATAGGAGTCTCTACAATTATTAAGAATTATCTAAAAAAACGTTGCTTGGCGTGTTTTGTATCATAGATTATCACGACTGAATTTTACAAGTATTCTTTTAAACTATCCGAATCTATCCATCCACAACTGAAGGACTCTTGCAGATTAACATTAATGCATCATGAATCATCACGGTTTAATATGCATGACACAGTTTCATTTCACACATGTTCTGCATGGGTTGATTGCCATGTATGCCAGTACCAAACAGATGTTAATTCTTTAATTTTTATGCTCCCAAAGTATACTTTAATTACCTAGAAGGCCTGGCAAAGAAAAAGATTAAGATATTTTGAAGTAGATTTAATAGAAAATATAAAATAAATATATGTTAGCAAATTTGTTTTCAAAATTCATGTTATAAACAATAAAAAAATAATATTCAAAAGAACACGTGATATGCAAAGGAATTGCAGACTGCTCTCATTAAATAGCACATATTTTTTTCTGTAAACAGGAAAAGAACTTACCATTATTTTTCTAATAAAAATCATGATTACAAGCCCTGCAAATTAAACTTAAGCTTGTGATATGAAATGTTTCTGCAAGTTACCTGCAAAGCATTGTATGTTCATATTATGTCTAAGTTCTTAAGATCAAGTATTTTGCAGAGAAATTGAATCTCCATGTAAAATATCATTATATGGATCCTCACATCTACAGTGCTGTAAGTCTCTTTTTATGGATTATGTAAATAAAAAAGTCCTTAACATAAACTATTTCACAAGTCTCAAGTGTATCAGAGGACAGAACTGAAAAAAATGAAGACATTTCAGATTAAAACTAATGTAAAATGAGAAAGCTGTTGCCAGCCAGTGCTAGCTCCCACTTTATGCTGCGTCAGATGCAAGTCAAGATTCTCCAGAACTAGAACAGCAGCAGAGCCACAGGTCAGGATGGAAGAGTGTTTGTTAAAACTGTGAGCTTTAACTAACTCCTAATTTGATCAAATGGAGTTTCTTGGGGTAATTTCCATGGAGGTCACAGCAGATCTCTAGCTTTGATCCTGATCTCACTGAAATCAACAGGAGCAGCAACAGCTCCCAGGAATTTTGCACTAGAATTAGCTTTAGTAAGCTGAAATAGTACCCAGGCTGAAAATTACCATTACCAAAACTGTTATGAATAATAATAATAATAGTGTTATTATCGATGTATAAATATTTGTTACTCAGTATAAATAGCACACAAATAGTAACAGTAGGCAAAGTATTGTCAAAAACAAGGCATCGTGCCCCTCCCCATACCGTACAGATCATTCTGCACAATACTTGCAACACCAATTAAACTCCTTGCTTGCATACTTGCATGAGCTGGCATACAGCTTGAAAATGATAATGTGAACTGACATTTTGGAAAAAAAAAAAAAAAAAAAAAAAAAGACAGACATGGCACAAATGCAGGGATTTCTGTCCTCTAGTACTCTCTCTTTCCTCCCTCCCCCTTTTTTTTAATGACCAAAGGTACCCAGGAACAAATTCTATTCATGAGTCAAACCCTAATTTTAAAAGAAGTAAAAAACACAACATTTCCGTTGGATTTACCAGGCCGAGGAATGAATCTAAAATGTGAATTTTATATACCATACAAAACACTTGTGCATATTTCTGAAAACATACACTTGTCACATTGCAGAAAATCAAGCCTGTGTTTGTAGCTCAAAAAAAAAATCCTGACTGGAATAACAGATTTAGATGTTATTTTTGTTCTCATTCCATTTTACTATGTTAAATCTCCAGATTTTTTTCTATTTACTTAAGATAAATGTGTGAAAGTGCCTCCTTTCCATTCATAGATGTTAACTTCCTCAAACTTCAAATGATTCAACTGTGTGAATATAGATTTATAAATAATTTATAAAAATACGTATCAGTTGTTAGGAAAAAATATATATATATCACCACATAAAATCTGTACAGTAAAACTGGCTTTTTAAAATCAATCTTTAATTGTTTCTTTTTTTTTACCTCCTAATCCAGGTCTAAGACGATTATCATAACCATCCAGAAGTCTGTCTAGAATTCTTGTAAAGATGGTGATGTTATTCTTAGCTTCATCTTCCAGGGAGTCAGCCAGCACTGATCTAAATGGACATTTTACATTTTAGAAAGTGCTAGTTATGTTTTAATGTACACTCAACATTCAGTGTTTGCCATCTGGCCTTGAATATTTATCTTTTTTCCTTCTAACACAAAGAGTGCAATTAAGAGTCTACAAATACACAATTTATGTATAACATGGTCAGAAACATAACTTCATCACTTAAAATTTCCTGGTAGTGATTCTCCAGTAGACTCTACTTCTATCCAATATTACATCACAGTGAGGCTGCACTAACACATTTGGCTGTCCAGGTAGAAAAGCCTGAAAGAGCTTCCCAGGTCCCAGTGGCATGTCACTCCCAGACTGATAACCTGAGTTCCCACACACAAAACTGTTTCCTTCCAGCTCCATCCTACCAGTCCGCACCTAAGTGTACTCTCTCTCTGGATAAATCCTGTGGATATGCCTCCACCCAATGGTCATGTTAAGTACATGACCAGAAGAACTAACATGAGGGAAAACTCCAGCAATCATGCTCAGGGAGTCCTCTGATGTCAGTATTTGGTGGGTGGGAACAACAATGCTGACTAGCAAGCTGCAGGATAGCTGTGGATAGCCTTCCTGTTTTTAAAATGCTGTTTTGTTATAAAAAACACTGTCTGGGGTTCCACTAGATGCAGACAAACCTTATAAAAGTTAGATAGAAAAAGCAAAAACATATATGTAGTGTCAAGAAGAATCTATAGGTCATTGATAGCTGCAAACTTTCCAGACAAAGAAAGAGATGTTCCAGTATTTATGGGTCACATATTTGTAGAATAGACTAGAGGCTGGAGCACGAACCTGCTGCCCAGACAGCTATGGTTAGGAACAGTCCTCCCAAACCTGGACACCCAAACCAAAGGTTTTGCATACTAGGAAAACCCTGCCTTGCAGAAACCCTTACACATGCAAATGTTACTGTAGCGACAGTTTTAAGTACTATGCATGTGAAATGCACAAGCTCATCTATCGTACCTACTTAATACCAGAGCATTAAGTATTAAGGAAGCAAAGCATCATTTGCTACATGCACTATAATTTATAGCGTTTTTAGCCATTTACATGTTTAATCTGAAATTTTGAGTAGTTATCATCCCTAAATAATCTACTGATCAAGCCATTCTGAATAACTAATTACAACATATAAACGAGCATGTTTTCTTCCTACTCTAAACCAGAAGTGTGCTTAGGTGACATTTTCTTTCAAGCAAGATATAAAATGATTAAAGACATGGCTTTTTGTTGGTCCCCAATTCAACAGCATGGAGGAAGTATTTACATGTAAATCATTGCAGTCTGTGCTTTCCATTACACAAACCACATAATCAACCCAAATCAGATAACTTATAACAAATACCAAAATATCATGTGTGATATTACTGATATGTGAGTTTATTCTTAATTACTAGATGATTCACATTTTATTTTTAATGTATTTCTGTGCTCTAAGTATCTGCCATTTTTAAGCTTCTTTTTCAGATATAACAGTTTTTTTGAAGTCAGGATACCATAAAAAAAAACTAGATCATACAATTGTATCAAAATTAGGGTTTAATCCTGCAAACTTTACTCAGGCATAAACTCCTTAATTACGCAGGTAGCCTCTTTGACGTCAGTGCGATTACTCACTTGAGTAGGGTTTGCAGGATCTGGCCCACTGTGACTCAACTAATACTGCACCACTGTTAGGTATAAAGTGAAATAGGAAATATAGTTTCAGGAAATGTTTTGTTCACTAGGAAATAGACAAAGATGAATGTAGACATTTTAAATCATCTGAAACTTGCATTATTTAGCTTATGACCAGTACCATATTAGGACGAGACCTACTGCAGTGAGAACCAAAGCAAGTAAACCAAAGTTACAAACTACAATTTAGGGATGTTTAGGGTCCATGAGAAACACAAAACTAATTGTATGATTAAAATTGCTTTCTCTTACGTTGTCACTTTAGAAATGGGGAACTTCAAACAAAATAAAAAAGTTGATTAATAAATGAAGCTATTGTTTTATTATATGTGATTGTGAAGTTGTATGCTATCTCCACCTAGAGGTGTAAAGCTTAAGTATCATTCTGAATTCTGTTATGTTGACCGAAAAAGAGACCAAAAAAAAGACATGCCCATATTTAAAAAAAAAAAAAAAAAAAAAAAAAAAAAAAAGACATTATTTCAGACTGTGATCTGCTATTTGACCAGAATAATCTATTTCTCCATCTTAACTGTTCTGTATGGTACAGAATCACTGTGATAGGGTAACTCCAATATATCTTTAAGAATCTGATTTTACAATAAGGCATTTAAAATTTAGTTCTTCTCTGACACGATGAAATAAAGCAGCAATTCACAAACTGCTTAAGGACAAGTCGTTAACGTTTATATTATCCCTGGACTGCCTTCTCCCACAGCATTTGCTCTGGAAACTATGCAATACTGCATTCGAACAGCTAAGAGAGATTTTTATTACATTACTATACACTCCACTTCAATAACCTCTCACACAAGCTTACCCTTAGAAGATCATAACATACACGTTTGCAGCAAATGACACAATTAAACATCCCCTCACCTTGTTGGTAGCCACACCAATAAAACGAGAAGAACCAACTGCATCTTGGAGAGTGCCAGCTTCCTCTTCATTGCTCCTCTTTGCAAAACCTAACGGTGCAAGAAAAACACAAACCCACTCTCAGCTACAGTCAGGCTCCGCCAGGCAGCGGTTTCAACTTAACCCAAGGAAAAAATATGTCACTTTGGTGGAGAAGGGAAACCGCCGGCTTATTTCTGCAGCACTTTTCACTACTAGCAACTTATTGTATCTCCATCTTTCCCAGCGATCCTGCTCTGTGCAAAGAGGCAACGTATGACCAAAAGTGGCATGTGAGCAGACGCATCAGATGCTTTCCTCTTCCGTAAGCTGAAAGCCCCAAGACGAAAAAAAAAAAAAAAAAAAAAAAAAAAAAAAGACGCATGTATAAAAAGACCGGGGTTTAACCATTCCTCGCCTCTCTACGGCACACCGCAGCCAAGGGAGGGGAGCCACGGGGGTGTCACGGGGCTCGGCGAGGGGACCGCGGTCGAGCCACCCTCAGCCGAGCGCCCACCGCCGGGGGGGCAGCCCCCGTTAGTGGCCACGCAGTGACCATTAATGGCCATAGGGCTACCCGCGGCCGGCGGCGACCCCCAGGGACCCTACCTGGGAGCAGCCGGGGTGGGAAGGGGGGGCTTCAGATGGGGAGGGTGAGGGAACGGCCCCCCCCCGGCCCCGGTGCCGGCGCGGGGGCAGGGAAGATGCAAGTCACCCTGCCGAAACGGCCGCTCCTGACAGGGGGGCTGCGGTGGCCTCGCGTCCGCAACGGAACGCCACCCCCCCAGAATAAATAAATAAATAAACAACAAACAGCGCTTTGGGTGGCCCTCCTCGGCCTTTCGGTCGCCGCTTGTTGAGCGCGCCGTGGGTACGGCCTGCGGTGTGGTGCGGGCAAGTGGCCACCCCCCGGCCCCCTGTCATCGCCATTCCCTTCCCCGCCCGTTGGCACAGCCTAATTGAGATGCGGAGAGAAGAAAAGTCTGTCATTGCAAGTGAGCGGAGGGTGCATGCAGCCAAGACAATGAAAGGAAACGAAACTCGCGTTTTCTTTCTTTTTTCTTTTTCTTCTTCTTTATTTATTTTTATTTTTTTTGGCATTACTTTCTGTTGTGTTGTCTTTTCAGTCATGCTGCCCTCCTTGGTAATGCGCGATCCTCCTTCAATAACAGCCAGCCCTATGCTAGGATCCCTTCCCGTGAATTTTAGGTTTTCCAGTGCAAGTGGATGAGGACAGTCTTGACAAAGATAAGGGTTTATATTTAGAGTACCCTCACTGTTAACTTGAAAAGAGCACCAGCAATAACATTGCGTTATTTTATTATTTATTTATTTTTTAAGCCAATGTCTATCTCCTTTCCTTTCAAACCATTAGTTGCAGAAAACACAGTTCTCACTTATCCTGTTAACATTGCTGGCCTACCTGTCTGTTGCACTTAGAGTGAAGAGTTTTTGCTTGCTTCTGAATCATGACCAGTTCCTGAATGAACATGTGAAATTTTGTGTACAGACATGGTGTATGTGGGGAGGAGCAAAAGGAAGAATTGTTACTTTTTTTTTTTTTTTTTTTTTTTTTTTCCCAGTTATCTATAGAATCAACTGCAAAAATCTGGGGATTTAGGAATTCCTACTCTCTGCTGTTTTCCCTCAGTTTCTTGCTTCCTAATTGTTGCTGATTGCAACCAGAGGTCCTCCTGTTTTCCTTCTCCTCTAGTGGCTGAGCGACTCCACAGCAGAGCCTGAGACAAAAGAAGTAAGAAAGTGCTTGGGCTGTCAGGTTGTTCTGTCTCTTCCAGCTCTGAGCTTTTTTCATAACCTGCAGCAAGACTGGGACAAGAGAGGGAACAAGCTGGTTTTCTTTGATATTAAATAATCAGTAAAATGACGATGGTAAGCACACGAATGCAAAAACTGCAATCTGAAGATCATTCATTCTTCAGCCTTCTCACCCTGGGCCTAAGATCCCATGGCCTCATGTCCGCTGATGTGAAAATACCCTCTGCTCGCAGTTCCTCATTATCTAATCAGGTATCTGATCACCTCTGCAGTCCATCTCAAACCTTCTATGGATCTGCCTGTAAGTCCTCACATCTTAGGAAAAAGAACAGAAAAACCTGGTTGTAAATGATTCTGCAGAATTAAGAGCTGATACTAAAGGAAACATCAACCCTCGCACTAAAGAAAACTAGCTTGAATTACTTAAGACAGGGTGACCTCACAAATATCAATAAGCAGAAAGAAAACTTCATTAAAAGTGAAGAGCCTTTCTTATTAATTCGAAATATGTTATATAATAAAAGCTGAATATATTTTTTCCCCACAGGTATTCATGGCATTCCTTCCCAAAAGTCATTTCAATTAAACATAATACAAAATTGGATTCTGGTCTTTGTATGTGGTTTGCATCAAAAAATAGAAAAACATGTTTATTAAGGAAAACAGTCACAGTGGCTTCTTGTTGCTATGATAGCATATTGTAATTCTTCAAAAGCCACATGGGGCAAGGTATGTACTTATAACGAGTTTGTGCTCAAAGCCTTCCCCCAGAAATATGTGCTGGGTTTTAGGCTCCAATCACACTTATTTACTGCTGATATTCCTAGAGATTTAACCATAGTTTTATACACTGAAGTCACACTTCAGATAAAGCACATACCTCAAAAGTATTAGAAACTTGAAAATAACTCCTTATTCCTATTCTCAGACAATTTGGACAGAGCTATGGGGCATCTCAAGTTGCACTGAAGCTGAGTACAGGGGCAGGTTACTGAGGCAGTACATGAGAGGCAATCTAATTACTACCAGAGAGAAGGATCTTTATGATAGCCCCACATGCTTATAGCCCACGATGCTGATGAACTAGAAAGCACTGGAGGAGAAAAAAGTGATATTGCTGTGTTTTTAATGTTTTGTTGGGTGGCATTCATGCCTGCCTCGGGTTTCACAAACACCAGATATGTTACGACTCATTGGTTAGCTGCAGAGCACTTGGGCCCGCTCAGATCCATGGTCAACAGGGAACTCTCTCTTCCTTTCTGCCTTATTATTTGCCGAGTGGTATTGAATGCTATTTCTGAATTTTAGTTAGCTATGAGTCATACGCAGCATCCAGCACATCACCTGGGTTGGTGAGACTCTCCTGAGCCCTGAAGCAAGCACCCTAAAAGGTAGAGAGTCATATTACTGAACTGAAGATTTGAATGCATCTGCTGGAAGACTGTAAGTCCACAAAGAGTTATCTCCAGCATTTATTTTAAATTTTAATTATTTGTAATTTGTTAACTATTTTACTTAAAGGGCTTTATATATTTTCTGCTTTATTTGCTGGTACATATAACTAGAATTCAATCCCTATTTTGATATTTTAAAGTATCTTGTAATAGGACCTTACATTCTATTATTCACTCACCAAGGATCTCAAAGCTCTGCACACGCTGATTAATGGTGTTTCACAATACCTCTCTGAGATTGGAAAGACTTCCCCTGTGAGGACAAATTGAATAGCAGTGCAGGTATGTGACATTTTATAAGTGCTTCTTCCAGCTTAGAGGTAATAGAAGCAAGCACAGGGGAGGTGAAGGCCAGGTTAGTCATTTTCTGGATTGCAAAACACTAACTTGACTGCTTCCTTCGCCTGTAAGAATCATTTAAATGAAATGACAAAGTTACTCCATCCTTTGGGCAGAATAAATTACAAACAGTACCTCACATTTGTAGCCATTAGGGAGGTGGCAGTAAACATCTTCAGTTGTGGACATAATCAAGTAATGGAAAGCAGTGGTTAACACAGCATGCAGATCTGGGGTATGTTTAGGAGTACACTAGTTCCAGACAAAGTTTTTGGCAGATTGAGGCATCTGGCATATTGGCATCATATACTTTGTGTTGCCTGAGAATAATCTTCACCCTTATATCTAGGCCAGCTACAGTCTTACCTGCAAGGATGAAAACAATAATCATTGGGATGTGATAAAGGTGGTGCATATATGTGAAAATTGAAGCAATATGTCAGAATTTTTTAGATGTAACATAGCAGCAGATTTTTTATTATTATTTTTAGTATGAAGCATGCTTTTTTATAAATGTTTTAGTCTCTTAAAAGGCATAATACACATCTGTCAATCAATATGGTATTCATAGCTAGAAAGCTGTTTTACATATCTAAAATTTGTATATGTAATCAAGATGCAATTGGCTATGCAATTTAAACATGTATGCTATTTAATTTTATTTATGTGAATTATGACAAAATAAAAAGTCAAAGGGGGAAATTAGTTTTCAACCGAGTCAGTCCCTAGATTGGTTCCTCACATATCTACATGGATGCTAATTGGAGCAGAAAGGCATCGCTTCTTTCCCTTTCTTCCAGGATCATCTCTGTGTTATGCCACATTGAACTGACAATCTGAAATAAGAAATCTGTAAGAAAAGAAGACCCAGGTCTCCAACACCCCTCCAGTCACTGACTTTCTCCAAGAAATTTCCACAAACCCTTCAGAGAGGTGGTATCATTTTGAAATGCACCATTCAGCAATAGATGCTATAGAAGAAGCAAGACAGCAAGCCAAATCTTATGGCTTTATGTGGTGCCCACTCTTGTAAGTGCCTGAACAAATTTTAATCTTTGGGATATTCTGTTCATCTATGAAACTTCAAAACCAGGAAAATTTTCTGTGCTTATTCAAAAGCCCTAACTATCACTCAGTCTTCAGCTAGGGTACCGGATGAAGAGCAGAAGTAAATGGCCAGTGCCATCTTTAATTCAACTGTTTGTAATTGGCTTTAAGTTACTTGCCAAAGCACACTGGGAAGTTCAGAAGATTAGGAAACTAATCTGAGCTTTCCCAGATTCTCATTTTACATGTTGATGAGTGTTTTTTTCTTTTCTTTTCCAGGACTATACATTCCCTATATTTGAACCTTAAAAAACATATCAGGATTTTCAGTCTTCTCCAGATACACCAAGATCAACACAGGGAATGATCAGAGAGTCTTTGTCATCTATCAGGAGCAGCGAGACCTGAATCATCTTTTTAGAGTAGATCTTCCTTGACAGGACAAACATAAGGCAAGCAGCAGAGGGCAAAGCAACACATGCACCCACTGGGACAGGAACGCTCAGATGAATAAAATTGGCTCATAACTCTTGGTCTGAGTAAACGGAAGAGGAGATCTGCTTTTATAAAGAATGATAGTTTTCTTCAGCTACAAATCCCTGTTTTCACATCTATGCAGAACTCACATATCACAGCAGGCTGAAAGTGATTTTACAACAAAACACAATCTTCACTCTGGGTAGCCAAGACAGAATGCAGAAAATGCAAATATATTTTAAATAATTTCCTAAATGTCTTTCCATTTGCATCACTAGTATAAATTCAGTCTATTTTATCTTTCACTTCTTCACTCAAATGTTCCTTGGACTCTGAAGATGTTTTACATAGAAAGTAATGCAAATTGATTATGCATGTTCCTGGTGTCCAACTTGGGGCGAGTAGAGCTTGTTTATTAGAGGGACATAAATATTCCACATTTTTAAAAATCAGCATGACAACATAGGATTATTTGGTTGTTCATTTTGCTTGAAAATATTTTGAAGTTCAAAGAGAAATGTTACTTTATTGCTACAATGAGCCTGACTTTCAGAGAAGGTTTTACAGCTATTGGGCCAGCTATGATGTGGAAGATGGTGAGGGTGATGAGGCACTGGAACAGACTGCCAAGAGAGGCTGTGCATTCCCCATCCCTGGAGGTGTTTAAGGCCAGGCTGGCCAACCTGATCTAGTGGGTGACATCTCTGCCTGTGGCAGGGGTGTTGGAGTTAATAATCTTTAAAGTTCCTTCCAAGCCAAGCCGTTCTTTGATTCTATGATCAACATTTTATTCATTATTTATTTATTTTCTGGGAATAGAAAGGAAGGAGAGACACTAGACCTCTGTCATTTTGTGTTTCCCACAAAATTGTAATATGGTGACTTCACAGTCTGTAAGTATGAGGAATCATTCATCAAAGTCTGTCTTTACATTTGGAAAGGCCTCATATCCCCTCTTCACTGGTCATCCTAAATGATACTCAATGCTCTCTTATATAAATGACCAAGGGATTCGCCTAAACCTCAAGGTTCTTCTGAAGCGTTGTGCTTCTGCACACCTTTTCCCCTCAGTGACAGATTTGGAGCAGAAAATAATTATAATAATAATAATTTGTATTCCTATTAAGAAAGCACTGAAATTTTGAATAAAAAATAAATAAAAAATAAAAAGCATGTTTTGTGGAATCCTGATAAAAAATTCAGCCCTCACCCTAATTTTAGTAATGCTTAAAAGGCCAGAATCATTTAACAGCCCAATAACTGCTCCTAGTCAGGAAAACATTTGTTGCTGAACTGAGATTACCTTATCTTGGGTGGCGAAAATCTGCATTTTAAAAATGATTCTGCCTCCTGGAACTTCAAAGAATTTCGTGCTGTCTTTGACTAGTATTAGCTAAAACACAGATTAATGTCTTCTGTCACTAACCATAAACAATCCAAAGACAGTTCTAACATGAAGTGTTGTGCCTAAATTCAACAACAAAAGCATTGCTCCATAATACACAAATGTAGCTTCTTAGTCTATGGAGTCTAGATTGTAAGATTTAAGAGGAAAAAAAAAAAAAAAAAAAAAAAAAATGAATGCTGTGCTATGTCTCATGTTTGTTAAAAAAAATATAAACCACATAATTGCTTGTGGATTTAGCTCTAGCCTGTGACAGCTTGCTCACAATTTGCAAAAAACATTGAGCTATTTATAAACATATCTGGGTTAAGTAATTGCCATTATAGTATTTTTATGCATTTAGAAGAAGAATTCAGCTTTTCTGCACACTGCAGATGACATTACACAGAATGTAAATTAGATGATGGTGAAGAAATTTGCATAAATGAACTGATCAATTTCAATACCCTCTCCACACACTGCAGTTTCCTAGAGGGTCACTTGCTGCATCAACAGATACAGAGATAAGGAAACTCCCTAGCTGGGTAGGTGGCTCCTGAGGAGATGGTTAGGGGGGTTCTTAACCAGCTCAATGGGAGGAGGTTAAAGTACACAATGATGTACAAATCAAAAATGCTCCTAGCATGCACCTAAGCTGGCAGTATGGATCCTATCCCCCTTTACCCCTACCACCCCCACCCCCCTATGTTTCAGTGCAAGTAAGTGCCAAGCGCAGCCCCCAGAAAAGCAGATTTCAGCATCCTTCCATCCAGCCACATTCCACTAGTTACATGCTTTGAGAGTGCCCTGGGCTGAAATAAATAAATAACAAGATAAAAAGATGGCATTCAGTGTTAGCAGGCTATATATTCTTTCCTTTCCTTTCAAGAAATGAATCACCAATGAAACAGAGATGACTCCCTAAGGGAACCCAAAGCATGCCTTCTCTTTCACATGCAAGTCTGCAGTAGCCTTCCATGCTCTAAATGGGGAGAAAACTAGGCTACATTTTAATATTCATTTCCACAACACTGAGTCAATACTGCCTGTGAGTGCAAAGGGATTTTTAAGGAAAAATAGAGCTGCCCTCATATCTCACTAACATAGTGAGAATGTATAAATAGTTGCACATGGCAGATAATTAGGTTGTGTCAACACAGCATTGTACTTGCAAGCATCTGGGTAGCAACTGCTTTACAGGAGAGCGTAAATGAGAGGCTGCTAGCAGAATATTTTGCTGCTATCTACAAAGGAAGTGTTGTGCTACCCAAACGCTCTGGACAGTGCTATTAAAATCCACCACATAAAAAGTGGGCCATGGGCAAGATTTTATGAAAAATCAAGACTGTCTGAAAAGAGACTGTTATGCCTTTTTAAATTGATTCTGAGCTTTGTGCTCTGCAGTTTCACTAATGGACACTACTGCTGAAGACCCTGGACAAGAGCCACACCTCAGCCTGACGAGTCCCTGATGTGGGTGGTCAAAGTTGCACACCAGCTTTTGGGAACACAAAAACAGGCTCTCCTCTCTTTCTTGGTGGCCAAAAAAGCAGGTTTCTCTGTGCACCATCGTGCTACAGAGGTTTGCTCTGGCACGTTGTATGTCCTTTTTTTTTTGCTGGCAAGACCCAAGGGATGCTGTGGCACAAGGGCAGCTCCAACAGCACCTCATCCCATCCTCAGGAATACAGCACTGCCTCTGATGAAGGAGTCTTTTAGCTCAGCCTGAATTGCCACTGTATCGTGAAGCAAGTACGAATAAAAGAAGTCTCAAACACACCTTTTAGCAAGAGCAGGATCCTCAAACACACCTTTTAGCAAGAGCAGGATCCTCCCTAGTGCTGGCTCTCACTAAAAGCTTGAATCTCTTTGCACAAACACCAAAGGCAGAGGGCAGTCACCTAGGATGCAAGAGACTGGAAAAACAGAGAGGAAAAAAAGTTTTTTTTTTTTTTTTTCATTATTATTACTATTATTTTTAATTTGTCAAGCCACATAACTCCAACTTTTTACTCCACATTCTCACTCCCTTCTTTTGTTTGCTTCCTGTTTGTTACAGGCAGTGGTTTAACAGGAACTTCATATCCTTGACTATTTGTGCATTTTTAATTATATGTTTGTCCAGAATTAATTCACCCACAGATATTTAGCAGCAGGTCTGTCTTTAATTCAGGTTTAAGCATAGGCTTCCTCAAATTTCTTCTTAGCAAAACTAAAAACCAAATGGATCAAATTGCACAAAGAGACTATAAATATTTTTTTTTTCCTTAACTATATATCTCTTACCCAACTGCCTTCATTCTTCTGGGTGACTTTATTCTCAGCTTCCTGAGTTTTCTACCAGTCTGTTCCATTCTAAAGAAAAAATAAAATAAAATCATAGGCTTCAATATGCTTATCTGTTACACCATAGTTTGGAAAAATGAATATTTCAAAGTTAAATGTTATTCTGTACTTTTCATTTCATTCTGTGTACATTATTTGAAATGGAAAATGAGTCTTTGATGTTCCATCACTGAAAAGAAACTGAAAAAATATTCTTGCAATGAAGAATTTTGTACTTCACTAATACACCAACAGTACTAAAAACATATGTCTCAAAAGCAGTGAATAGTACATGTAAAGCCATGTAAATCTCCTCAAATGACACAACATGATGCTATTTGGCTGAAAAAGAAAGAGTAGATATAAATTGATCCTGGATACTATTCCCACATATTATTTAAAGAATCTCTGCTTGCTTGCAGTTTTCATGACTATATTTTTTGCACTTCAACTCTCATAAAAATGCACAACACTTCTGTCTCTTTTTAAAATGTTAATCTTAATTGCACTTTGTTACTACATCTCCTCTAGTTGTTTGTATCACTGCATCCAGCAAACCAAGCTGTAGTGTTAAAATCTCAATCATCACAGCAAAATATCAATCCTCTTGACTTCCACGAGGCTCATTATTCTTTCCAAGAGTCTTATCATTCCAGAGACTGATTTGAAGGTGAGTCCTCTAGATATGTTTCACAGAAGAATGGCAGAAGAATATCACATTATTCCACCCAAATACCTGAACCATATTTGAATAAGTTATGTCTGAATAAGACTATCCCTATCTTGCAATTATTTGGGAGGTACCAAGAAATGTGAGAAAGTTTCAGAGTAGCTCATGCTCTGCTAACAATGTAGACTTTGGCAGTATGAGCTACAAAAATTGTTCAATAAATTGGGCACTTTTGAGATGTCAGGATGAATATATGACAGGAGGTAGCATCAGCTAACCTTAGTTTTAGTACTATTAATTCAGGTTTTTCTGCAGATTACACTATATTGGTTGTATCAAGATGAATCCCTCCCACAAAAAAATGTATGATGTTCATACAGTTTTTATGAGATTTATTGCAAGACCAAAGTTTGGCCTTTGCTCCACAATCTCTGTTTTATACCTGTTATCTGGTGGTATATGTAGAGGAAAATTAGTACTTTATCAACTTTAAAAGTGGGATTTTCTACATGTATTGGTTTTGGAATTATCCTGAAGTATTATAAGATCATGGAAGGACTATTAACATAATATATTTATACAAGGACAATGTATATTTAATCAGTACTTAATGGTGGTAATAATAATAGGTTTCCCCATGGAGAATGACAATATGATTTTCAACTTCCTGAATTAATAATCTTGCAGAATACTGCAGACCATTATTTCACTTCACTCACATACAGGAAGAAGAAATCTTTTTCCATGCAAGTAAGGAACCCTCTAAAACAAATCAAAGATGTGGGCAGACAGTACAGAGAACTAATTAACTCAAGGCGAGTAACCCAGGAAAATTAATGTTGAGTTGGAGGTAGTTCAAAGACTTCAACGGTAACAGTTTAAAATGCAGCATTTACGGCCTTGAGTAGTTAAGACCTTGTGAATGACTACATTCTTTTCAGGAGGCATGAAACTTCAAAGGCAAGGGGAATGAAAATAAATCTGTGTGTACAAAGTGATAGGAAAGAAAAAGAAAAAATCTTTTGTTGTATTGGTAGAAGGGCAAGAACTCTTATGATCCTCAAAGACTACTCAGGAGACAGAGACCACTACTGCTGCAGTATGAACAGAGCCTAATGGGTGAGATTGTCGAAGGAACATGTACAGGAGTCAGGGATGCTGAGTTGCTCTTAGGTGGTGTGCCGGGTGGCTGCTCCACTCTGTCAGAGTCCTAAGTCTAGTGTGTCCCTCATTTGTAAATATCTTCTTTTAAACTGTTGCTAAATCCAATATACATTAATCAGAAATAGAGAAGAAAGATGTTTTTTTATCACTGATGTAAGGTGGCACCAAAAAACAAATGTGATCCTAAGGCACACCAGGAAGTTTTTTTTTCAGAAGAAAGAAAACTTCAATACCTTTGTGTAAGATTCATGTGTGACCCTATCAGGAATAATAAGGATCAGGTTTTAAACTGCTGTTTGGGAAGGAAGAAAGAAAATTTGGAATATGTCCAAAAGAGATGCTGAAATGGCGATGTTACTGGTATTGCAAAAGACAGAACTTACCTTCTTGTGCCTACGATAATGAAAACTGAGGCAGGAGGTGTGAAGAGAGAAAGGAAAATATGATAAAGTGTCACTAGAAAACACCAAAATAAAGATTAAAAAAAAAAACAAACAAACAAAAAAAACATATTTCTGTTGAAGGACAAAAGCAGGAGAGCAAGAGTGGGTATCCACAGGTCCTGAATACATGCAGTTCAGATAATAAAAGATTTCCAGCAAAGTGGAACAGCAGCAGCAGGAGACTGTGAGAGGTACAAACAGCCAGTAAGGAAAAGGGAGCAAAGCAGCAGTTTAAACAGAGATCTCCCTTCCCTGGGCATTTACTATTTTTGGACATGTTTCTCATTCTTTGTTCAAACTTTGCAAATATTGATTGGAAACCTTTTTTTCATTATCTTCAGGAGAATAGTCTACTGAAAGAGAACATTGACTAGGAAAGCTTTGGCAGGAATAAAGTGTTTTACCTCTATACATCTTGAACATTTTGACACTATTTCTTGGTGGTAGAAGAAAAAAAAAATGCCAATTTTGATAGCAGTATCTTTATAGTATACCTGGAACAAAATTGAGGAGCACATCTTTTCATAAGAGTCTACAAACACTTTTGAAGAGTGTCAATAATAATAATAACAATAATAACTAATATTGCACAAGTATTTAAATACCACTACAGAGTGGTTCTTGGACAGAGTCATCCTGGCAGATGGTTATATATTAGTATATTAATATATTAGCATATTGATTTCACCTCACACTCTGTGTGCATGAAAACTCACACTGTCTGCTGGTTATGGTTAAAAAAAAAAAAAAAAAAAAAAAAAAAAAAGTTCTATGTCTTGGCTAAACATCTCTATTAGGCTAAACATTTACCTTATCTACTCTACAGTTTTAAATGCAAAATGACTTTTTTTTTTTTTTTTTTTTTTTTTTTTCTCCAGGATTTTTTAGCTGGTTGAGATGAACTACCTTCTTCCAAAGGACATAGGAAACAGAGTACAGCTGATTCCTTTGTTTAATAAGCTTAGGATTTTCCTATAGTGCTCAATATGGATTCAGTAAAATTGCAGTTTTATAACTTCTAAATATATATATATGTATCTATTTGTTCTGAATGCCTCAGAAGGGTATACTAAGTGCTTACAGAAATCAGAAGTAATTTTGGTTTCTCTGGTTTCATGAAAATGCATGTACGGGTCAAGAACAAGTTTGGAGATTTTCTCCCAAATAGAAGACCATTTTTATGAAAATGACAGAGTATATTTTCAACATAATATTTTAATAATATAACATCTTATTACAGCTTTACTGTACTATACAGTAAAACTATACTTACTATATCACTAGAATGTTTAGCATGTTACTCTTTATGTTTTTTCTTTCTGACTCACAGAGTGAGGCATGATTTTTTTTTTTTATTTTTTGTTATGTGTATCGTCTATATACACTACAAAACTGTGGTTGATTAGGCTTGATTTTGATTAAGCTGATATGCATAATTCATCTCCATCTTAAAAAGGATCAAGAAAGTAAAAAGTGAATGAAAAAGGTTAGTAAAATCATTGAAGAATTAATGGGAGTAGAATTCATACCCCTCTTACTGTACCAGACCTTTCAAGAGCAAATGGCAAATGTATTCCAACCACTGGCAAGCAAAGGATAGATAATAAATCTCAGAGAAATGAGAAAGGTTAATAGAAGACCATAATATAGAAAGAAAATTATCTCATGAATTCAGTTAGGAACTTTGATATCTAAGGCTAAAAGTAGAAACCAGAGGTTCAGAGATACCTGGACATAGAACTGCATGTCACTGAAACAAGAAAATGTAGAACACAAATGCTTTATAGTACAGACACATCAGTTGTACAGAGGTGGAAGAAGGACAGAAGTATTTACTGAAAAAGTTTGCTTACTTTTGTGTTGGGTACTGTTGTTTTGCTATATTAAAACTAGATTTAACATTCACATGTTTCTACAGTGTGATCATCTGACAAAGCCATTCTCAATGTTCAGGAATCTTCCTTCTCCTCCTTTCTTATAAGGAAATGTATTCCCCTATATTAACTCTAGAGCCTTCTTTTTCAATCTTTATTAGTTAAGATATCTAGTGATAAGACTAAATAGAGAAAACAAAAAAAGGTTGCAATGACTTTGGGCTGCTATTTATATGGGATTTAGTAAATGGAGTAGCTTGCAAGCACTATCAACTCACTTCCCGTTCCTCACCCAGCATTAAGTACTAGAAATTCAGAAAAGTTTGTGCAAAAAAAAACCTTCTGTGATTTTATAAAACATGACACCTTTCTTTTAAAGAAGAAAATGCAGAGATAAATGTGTTAGGGTGCTCATAAAGCTTGGAGGTAGAATGCATGCATTGCAGGTGAAATCAATCAATCCAACAGAGTATCGGGATAAAATTAAAGGAATGTCTACACGAGCTCCTGAAATAGCTGTTCACACACTCACCAGAAGAGGGACTGCTGAAGCCTGAGCGAGTCCTGTTCTGCCCGGCAGAAGCTGTGTTAGTTCTCCACAAGAGGCACCTCCAGGGCAGTGCTGCTGCCAGTTAAAAAGGTTTGCTTTTATTACTGAACCGCAGAGGTAAAGCAATCCACTTGGAGATTCAGAAAAGTGCACAAATTTTCAAAAAATACACACCCCAAAAATAATACTGCATTTTCCCCTAACAGTTGAAGGGATTTATTTAGATTAAAAATGGCAAAAGCACTTGCTCCAAGACTTGAATGAATTGGATATGCTGCAATTACCATACAGTTGAGTCTCAGCAGTAAGCAGGTTATTTGTAGGAAGGCTGACACCAGTTGCCAGCTAGTTGCCAGCTTTCCTCTCCCTTCCTCTACCTCTGATACCCTCCAAGCAGGCCTTTGGTCCTCTCTAAAAACTCCCATTCCATTTAACAAAAGCTCACTGAACCACTAGATCTTCTGATACCTGTGAAAACACAACGATCATCTGTATAATTTTGTGTTTCCAATAAAGGGCTAAATTTTACAAGTACAGCTTTGAAATATATCCTTTTATCATCCTTCTGTCATTCCTTTTGTATAATAACCTAGTGCAGTTTGGTTTCAACTTTTTTCAATTTGCAGACCTCCAAAAACCTCCCAGTAGAGATATCAGGTGAATTTAAACCTACTAAAAAAATTACATTTCATGGTTACATTTCTCAGACCGTTAGGCATCCATAGATTTTACAGATCAAAAAACATCATAATATCCAAGCCTTATTTTGTTTGTAACCAAGCAGCGAATGTGTCCTGTAGCTCTAATTGCATTGCTTGATTTCACAGTTCTGCCTGGAGGCAGAATCACAGAATCACACAGAATCAGAGAGGGGCGTAATTCCCACTTAAACAGCATGAAATTGGTGAGAACTGGGCTACATTTACTGAGCAAAACTGTGTATTTCATCATCAGATCTTTCTCAGTGGTGATTCATTTGAAAATGAATGCATAAACAGAATATCTTCCTTCAGTAAGCTAGAGTCTCGTTATTCTTATCAGGAACAGGAAGACATAACAAAGTCAAAAAAACAAGGTAATCTCTTTCACTTTCTTTAGGGCAAGATGAGTTCTGTTCTGAAGAGCAAATTCCCCCTCTGCAAGAGCACTTGGCACCTGAATCTTACCCATTGGTCAGATCTGCTGAAGACATGCTGATTTACCCCTCCCATGACGGCATACCAGTTACTAAGCTTTTTACTTGTGGTGCCAGAGAAATTTGTCTATCACCATATAAAAAAGAAGACAAGCCTCATTCCAACTATAGGATTCCATGCTGTTATGTAGAAGCAGAAGCATAGGATAGAGAGCATGAGAAAATTCCTGAGTATTGAGATTAAGACCAACTGGGGAGTCAACCTGGAGAAACTTGTACAGGTTATCTCAAAAAGATGTGAATGGGAGAAAAAAGAAAAAAGAAAAGAAAAGAAAAGAAAAGAAAAGAAAAGAAAAGAAAAGAAAAGAAAAGAAAAGAAAAGAAAAGAAAAGAAAAGAAAAGAAAAGAAAAGAAAAGAAAAGAAAAGAAAAGAAAAGAAAAGAAAAGGAGTATTATCTGTAATTCTCACTCATATTCCTGAAGAAATTTCTTTATAATAATAATAGAGAAAAGTTAGGTTACTATTTTCTGCCCTATATGTTTCAGAATTTTTTAATTTGGATGAAGAGTAGTGGGTGTGGATGTTCAGGGACAGCTGCTCCAGTTGCAGGTGAAAGCTCAGCATCTATTTTATTTTCAGCAGAACAGAAAGCATGTAAATAGCTAGAAAACTGGAAACATGAAAATGTGTAAATATTTAGCTAAACTTAACCTTCAGGCTTCTCCCTACAGATGATAGACTCATTCCCCATTGCTGCAAATCTTTTCTATCAATGCATTACTTCAAATTAATATATACTATAAAATAAAGCCTTTATGTCTGAATTTCTTGTGCTGCAGAAAAATATTATTCTCTATCTATTACCAAAAAAACATAATACCCAAGTCACACAAAAAATTTGTGGAGAAAAAGTGCAAAATATAGTGTCTTATGCAACATAACACAGGAGAGTGTTGCATGAGAATACAAGCTGTGCTATGCAGAGGTGATTGCAATGTAAGCACTAGATTTTAAAAGTAGTTCACTATTGTACTTAAAAGACCAATTAACCCAACTCCTCATTCCCATGGAGGACTTACATAAAAATTCATTTCAGAATATAAAGAAAATGTCTCTCCAGCCATTTCAAACAGATTTAATCCCTTGTTAATTTAATACATTAAGTTAAGCTGCTGTGCCTATGATTTTATGTAAAGTTTTAATATGCCTAATAATGTTGAATGGATGTGTTAAATAACAAGTTTTTAAAATCAGCATGAGAAGAGACAAAATAAGCATTTGCTGTGCTCTTATTGCTCTGAACTTATATATCTGATTCTCTCATTAACCTCTAATTTTTTATGGTGCATTTGTGATATAGAATTTTTAAGGTGAGGGAAAAAGAAACAAGATTTTTTTTTTTCAATAAGTTTTTAACACATAAAAAGGCTTAAACAAACTTAGACAAATAGAGTTAAAACAAGTCTGAAATTTTATGAAGTCAAAGACACAAATATATCAGGTTCTCTTTCAGACCAGGTACATCAGTAAAGTGCATTAGTTTGGGGCCTTTTTTACCATTTAGAGGTCATCCATCTAAGTAGAATAAAAAGTAATTTAGTAAATTCAGCCATCATGGCCCAGCAGGAATCTTTTATCTCTTTGATTTCAAGAGGGATGACAGCTATTCCATCTAATGGATATCTTTGCCAGTGAGCTTTTGTAGTATGGACTGCACATTTCAGCCCTGGTATGTAATATTTATTTCCATCACAAAGTATCAATGAACAAATAAAGCACTGCTTTTTGTGCAAAGACCAAACTAATTATACAGGTTAGAGAAAACTGAGTTACAGGTAAAATAGTTTTAACACTATATCATGTTATAAAATTGTAGTCTGGGTTATTTTGCCCAGTATTCAGAGATTTAAAAGACAATTTCCAATAAATTAATTATAACATTTTTGATTAACACATCAAAATACCTGTCAGCAATATCAGTCACTCTATGAAATATCTCAATAGCTCAGTCATTGTCCTTGTCCTACTCAGAAGTCACTACCTTTTATGGTGTTAGCTTCAATACTAGAAAAAAGTTGGGAACATAGGAATTATTGACATTAGCAATCATTTCTTGCCTTCAAAGAAACTGCTTTACCTCAGAAAGAAAGAAAGAAATGAAACCTTTTCAAAGCCTTAAATAAATAAATAAAATAATAATAATAAAAGCTCTACTTCATAACATTTTTTCTTCAAAGAGTTATTAGACAGCTCTGATATAGGAAATACTATGCAGAAGTATAAGTCTATGGCTCTAATAGTTTTCACCCTGTACGTTTCGCCAGGATACTCTGAGAGTAAAGCTTTTCTTTTTCTCACATGTGAATATTTTGGGGATGTTTTTTGGTTTGGTTTGGTTTTGGTTGCTTGTTTAACCACTAGAGTTTGAAAAACAAAATTACTTCTGTCTTTTGAAATTTTAATTTCAGAAAAGTCACCAAAGACATTTTGAGCCTAAATTGTACTTAGCTACTGGTATGAACCTGGAACATGCCTTCATTATTTAATGCTCAGCTCTGGTGACCATGCTATGCTCCCTCTCATCAAGGACATATGTTTTGGCATCTTAATGAAAAACAATAAGCAAATGACTTTTGAAGAGATACTTTCTTTCATACATTTCTCAATCATCTACACTCTCCATCCATTCTAGATGAACAACTTTTAACATGGACAATTAATTAACATTTCTGACCTCTCGATTCATCTCAGATTTCTTGCTTCCCTTTCACTGTTGCACAGGAATTAATATGGCTAGCATTATAGTCTTCATGATGACATTAGTGGTTGAACATCACTTAATTGTGTACATGGGGAGATATCGCTCCCCACAAGTAATATGTCGATGGTGGTACCATGGGGATGTAGGAAGTTAATTTCTCCAGTTATCCATTGGAAAAGACCATTTTTAAGAGAAGAGAAAGAAAGTACATCAGAAAATTGCTGGTCTTCCAAATTGATGTTATCAAAATAGCACTTAGGGACTGATTTGTGATAATCTGGTGATTCACTGCAAAGGGCTGAAGGAACAATTTTCCCCCTGTTGACAATGATAAGCAAGAAAGAAATTTCATATTACTCCTGATTCACCTGCTAAATTTACTACTCATGTACTTTCTGTTATTGCTATTTTTCCTTTTGCTGTAATTAAAGTAACATCAGAGGAACACTACCTTCTGCTATGTCTCAATTAAAGTCAGCTTTTTCATGCAAACCCACCCAGGTGTTTTGCAAAAGGAACAAGAGACAGTATACTAACTCTAATACTGTTTCAAAATTTTTAGCACTTTTACTTTTTAGAGGTGCTTTTATCTCAAAGAACTGCATGTCCAAAGACTCATGAGAACTCAGATGTTTGTAGTTTCCTTGGTGTCATGTCCTCATTACTTATCTAACTGTTGTAGGATTGATTGTCAAACACAGAGGTAACTAGTACACAGGGTGCCAGAACATTTCCCCAAGGCACTTATTCAGTACTGACTCCAACAAAATCAGGCTACTTTGGTACCATCCCCTGCACAAGACTGACTAAAGTCACAGCCCTCAAATGCTTGCCTTTCTGCTACAGCCTCATCTGCTGGGGTTGACATAGGACTGCCTCTTTTTCCCCAGACCTGGCTTAGGACATGGAACTAATCATTCAGTCATACCACTGAGAAATGTGTCAGCCACAGGGAAGAAGAGGAAGAAAATAGCAATGACTGTAAAATCATAGAAACTAAGTCCATCTAATGGCCACTTCTACTGATACAGCTGTTTCCTTAAAGCCTGTTAGTAGTTTTGTTTTGTTTTTGTTTTGAATAATCCATAAGTTCATAAGTAGCCAAAAACCTGTAGTCTGAAACTTTTAGTTACCCTTTTGGAACATTTCTTTCTGGATGCTATTTTTGTCCTTCAGCACTAATTGCTGTCTGTGCAGCTTGCCATGCAGCTGTAATTCCCATATCTCTATAATACCAAAACAAATAGCTTCTGGACAATGCTAATCCTCCCTACTGTCATGGTGGAGATGTTATTGTCTCCTTTGTTTGGATATTTCCCTAAAAAAGTATTTAAGTTCATCTGGAAATTGTGCTGTTGCATTTCCCTAGTCATACCTTTTCACTTCTATCACCTCTCACCACAGATGCTGCTGCTGCTAATTTCCTATTGAGCATTAACATATATTTCAGGTTATCCTCACCACCAAGATCTGTAAAGCACAAAGCCCCTTCTAATATGAGAGAGCTGTTGGCATGGGGGCTGTCCTCTATCCTCTATGTCCTCTACCACCATGTGTTTTTTTTAACAGTGAACTCTATTCTAAAGAAGAAATTTGCTGAGAAAAAAAAAAAAAATCAGCACAAAATAACTTTCAAAAGTCAATGACAGTGACAAACCTATTTCTCTTTACCTTCAGTTACTTCTCTCTAGATGCAGTATTTACATTCCTTCTCTGTCACTGAACTTACAGCCACACTTTGCAATAATGACCTAATGATACTGCACTATGTTCACTTAAACAAAATGAGTTTTGTGACAACAGAGGATCTATGTTCTCTGCTCTGAGGCTTCCTTTGGCTGAATGACTTCTTCATTAGTCAGCCTTACATATACAAAGAATTAAATGCTTGCACAAATGATTTAAGTTAACTTTTAACTCTTAAGAAATAAGAGCAGTAATGATTTTTCTCTTTGCTACTTTTTCCATTAAGAAATGCTATGAATAATGGAAATGGGAAGCAATGGACATTGGGATTCCAAGAACAAGTAACAATAATAGATTCTCAGAGACAGAGCAAGGAGATATTTTCTTAGGGGAAAAGATAAAGGTGATGGGAATCCTAGGGGAAGAAAAAAAAATATGCTAAAGCAGCTTGAGTGCTCACAGCATATAACTTCATGCCTGAAAGTGTTAAGCCTCTAGGCTGAAAGAGAAAGCAAGACATGGCCTTCAGATATGCTATGGGAAAAATAATATATATATATATATTAAAAAGACAAGCATAAAAGGCAGCTTGTAGCTATGGAACCAGCAAGTAATGACAGTCTCCTTGCATATTTTGTGTTTAATCTCCCAAGATAAATAACAACACTCTGAAAACCTTTGATGCTTTCAGTTTTATTAAATTCCAGCAAGTTACTTTCCCATTGATCAATTAAATAGGCAAGACTGGAACTCGATTATATAACCCTGAAATGGTCTACCATAAATCAAGCCCTAGTTGAATAAATGTTTAATTACGTGTTCACAAACTGTTGTCTAAAAAGGAACATACCTACCAAGCCATATTTTTTTTACTTTTTGTCTGGAGAATCTGTTTCTCATTAACTGATTGCTAGCCACAATGAACTTTCTCTTGCAAATGATAAGTAAGAACCTGGTATCAGGACAGATTCTCAGCTAGAAAGATCCTATATTTCCATGATTCATCTGCTTCTGGCAGCTTGGAGAAAGGACTCCATACCTTGCAGGAACAGGATTCATTCATAATTTGAATGTGTACATTGCTGGCTTTGTTTATCCTGTATTGAATTTATTAGGTTCAGGGAACTCTTTTGTGAATGGAGTCCAAGACTTAGGAAAGCTGTACATCAAGATACAGGTAGTGAATCCATTCTTTCACAACTACCAGAAAAGAACAGGAAGAAAAAAGAAAAAAAAAAAAAAGTGATTAAAAAAGAAGGTGATTAGTGTTTCTTTTATCTATTGCCAGAAGGGAAGATGAAGCATATCCAAAAGCAAAAAACAAAAGGGAATGTGCGCCCCAAAACTACCATGACATACACTTTTTTTAGATTTAGTAACTAGTTGCACCACAGCCCGAGCACCTGTACTGGGTCTAGCTGGGATGTTAACTTTCCCTGCAGCAGCCCATACAGTAAAACCATCACAGCACCATGGTCCATGCTCTATTTATTAGTTATTAAAAAGCATCAGGCACCTGGTGTTTTTCTAGGTTTCAGAAATTTTTAGCCTAATGGGCAATCACTTGTAATCTGTAAGCTCTTGGTTAATATCAGTCATTGAGTTAACTGGGCTTGTTAAGGTTATCAAGCTGATCACAGAAGTATCTAGGACCTCATCACTGCTCCAGAGGGAGCTGTTCAGAGACTGAGCTAATGTTGTTCAAAGATAAAGTTACTTGGCATGCAAACCCAAGTTTCACAGTCATAATTTCTCTTGTGTTGATATGAAAATAAATATACTGTTAGGTGCTCTTACCATATCTTTTCTATTTGGCTTTTTTTAATTAATTGTTCTCTTGAGAAAAAGCCAGGAAACCCACATTTACAGAGTAGCTCAGTGCCTAAAGGATGACATATGATCATTGTCATCAGTTAATGAGCTACTGGGATGAGTAAGTCATAAAGGCTGAAAGGAAAGTTTATAATAACAAAATTTATAAAGCTTAAAAAAAATAAAATCAAAAATAGCCCATTAGGCAGAATCTTGATATGTCATCATCTATAACCCCAACTTTTCTCTGGTTAATGCATGAAGTACTTTAAAGGGAAAGTCATCCCCAGTTTTCTCCTGATCTTAAACTACCTTCTGTTCTAAAAACATGTCTTTCTGCAGTCAGTTAATTCCACTTGTCCTTCCTTTCATCAACCTAGTCTGGCAATCCTTCCCAGAATTCCTTTACTTAGAAGTGTCAGGTCTGGAACAAATTCAGCTGGTTCCAGATGCCATTACATGTACAGAGAACAGGCCACCCTATTACAGTAGCTCTTCACAATCAGTGGCATAAGCTTTAATAAATTTGCATACAGCTATTTAACTGGCACAGGCTTAAACTGCAAACTCAAAAACAATGTAGCAATAATTATAATTTATGATTCTAGAATCTTTATTTTATATCTTTCACCTCTGATTGTATACATGAACATATGTGGAGTGTGTAGAGGTTCCTACTGGAAATACTAATTTAACCAGAGATACCAGAATTGTCACTAAACCTCTATCTTAATATTTTGTCAAAGAACTATGAGGTGCATGCTCTTCTGGCTTAGCACTAGCCTATCACAAAAGAACCACATCCACTCTCAAACAAGGTGATCTGAGAGCAGTAAAACTGCATAGACAGGGCAATTTTAAAGCTTTCATGGAATAATAAGGGATTAGCTTGAAAGATTAGTTTCAGGGTCTTGTGTCAGTCATTAGGGGTGTGGGTTAGGCAGAAGGAGAATGGTCAGAACAAGGAACAGTATAAGATTTCCAAAAAGCATCAAGGACACTGGGATTATTTCCATCTTGCACATCTGTAATTAATGCTTTCTTGGCACGGCCATTTTAGCATATAGTAAATGAGACACCAGGGCTATTCTCACCCAGGTCAGTTTTGCTGGCCTTGGTAACTTGCTGGCTTCCGTCTGCTTTGTGTTCTTTACTGCTGGGAGCCAGATGATGGCTGTCCTTGCCTCAGTAAGGGACATGCTTGCATGGAGAAAAGGGAGGGAATACAGGTGCTGTGCATAATGGTGTTACGCAGCAAATGGAGCATTGGAAGGACTGTTGAAAACATCTGATTACTTTCTGTTATATTTTAGGTGGAGAGGTTTTATGTTTGCTTTAGAAAATTGGCTGCATAATTGCATATCACAATTTAAGAGAAAAATGTGGGTTGTGATTCCTGGTGTAGCAAACACCCATAGTTTCAGTTTCTGCACAGCTTCATGTGCTTACTATTTTGTCAGATCTGGCACATTAACAAGTTGATGCACGAGTGTAGAATAGTTTAAATGCCCATGCAAAATTCTCATTTAAGGATTCCCAGGATAAGAGTTCTCCTTTAAAAAGGATTTGAAATTCATTAGTATATGTGTCCTTGTCAAGGGCATATCAGAGGCCAGATAAGAGCATTCAAAAATTTATTACAGCTCCAGGGCTATGAACTAAGGTAAGTCAAAGGTAGATTTTAAATTTAAAAGTATTAAGCCCTTAATATTACTTTTGTAAGCTTAATACTTTCAGGCTTTTTTCAGCAGAGTGGAAGAGGACTGCATATTTTTTCTGAAATTAAAATACTTGTTGTTTATCCTTTCCTTTAGAGCAAACTTTTTTTTTTTTTTTTTTTTTTCTTTTACTACCTTTGTAGTAGGTTCCAATTCAACAAGGTACTCGGATTCAAGTCTACAAATAAGTACATGGAGTCAGCAGAATTTCTTGTGCCTCCCAGCTAAGGAACGTGTTTGGGAACAATGACGAATCCTTTCTTGGCCCAGACATGAATGTCCTAAGTAATTAACTAAGTTCATGATTGTGCTTATTTATTTATTTTAAGTAAGGAGAGGGAAATGACTCTTAAACTTAGAGGTAACCTGACACCATTAATGCTTCAACATTGCGTGTAAGAGGAAGAAAGAAAGAAAATCAGGACAAGAGTACATAGCCACAACTACAGGAAGCATCATCTGAGTGCTGTGCTAGGGCCTGAGGCTGCAGGGTGAAAGAGCCAGGACCCATTGCAGTTTCTTTCACAGATCTTTAAGTCTCAACTTGTGGCAGTAAAGACAAATGCACTAAGGTGATCTCTAGATCAGAGTGTGGTCACTGGGCTGAGGGTGATGGGAAGGAGAAGAAGAGGTGTATGATCGACATCCATGAATATGAGGCAGAGAAGAAGGGGATATGAGGAGGGGAAAAAATGGAGGGGAGAGGAAAAATATTAACTGCAGAGGCTATATTTACTAGTTTGATACCAATTTAATGCTACAGACATAATCCTAGTATAATTTTATATTCGAATGCATTCAAAGTGCCTATGATTTGCTAGAAAACTGATGGCTGCAAAGAAGGAAGGCAAAATAGGAGGGCGCAAAAATGTCATAATTTAATGCTGACATGGTCTAATTAGCCAGCTGTGATGCAGGCATAGAGTCTGTTTTTAGGCAAAAAATCTCTTATTTCTGGCTACATGTCATTGATCACACTACTGATCCAGCAAGTATCCACACTTTAAATGCAGAGAAAGGATTTAAGTACAAACCTTCCTTTATTCCACACATGAGTATCTCCACAGCAAAGCAGAGGCTGCATGCACAGTAATATGCACACAACATGGAGACTGGAAATGCATACAGTTAAAGTTTTGTTTATAGTTTCTCTCAGGGTAAAAGCACACTTAAGAGCCACTGCTTTAAAGACCACTTTGGGCTCAAGTACATTTCATGCAAGTGAGATTGGCTGGGGTGCACTTGCTATTTATGTTCTCAAGTTAAATCTAAGGTGGCACTATGGAAAAAACTGCTCTGTTGGTGAAGAATTCATTTAGGTCATTACATTAGGTCTGGCTACCTATTTGTTTTTATAGATTAAACTGAATGAGTAGCTTAAATTCTATTTACTTAATGGAGGCAGTCATTACATTTGTTTATTGAAAAAAAAAAAAAAAAAAGTGGTGGAGAGAAGAAGAGTTGACTTGCTTTTGTCAACTCTATTCCTATTAATTATGTTTAGACACCTTTGTTAATACACTAGAGATGCTATTAGGAAATCAGAAAAAAAATGAGTCCTCTGCCTAAAGGACTGCAGAACAGACAAGATCTATGTCTTCATGCTAAAGACTATACATGGAGAGAGGAGGCTGGTTCAGTGAAAGGAGGGAGTGGATAAATGGCAGATAAGGAATATGAGCTTTAAGAACACCCTTCTGAGCATTTTTTGTTGTTGTTTGTTTGTTTGATGTTTTTTAACTGAATACCAAACTACTTAAAAATTAATAAAATTTCCTTTAAAAACATACCTATTTTTGCATGACAGATGAAGTTAGACTTTTCCAAAATCTTTAGTCACTTTCTCTTTTCTCATTGTGCACCATGTATTGTTTTCTGTTTTAATACAATGGCTTTTTTTCAGTCCTAGAGAAAAAAAAAAAAAAAAAAAAGGTAGAAGTTCATTTAAGACTGTTATGAAAATTATGAGACTTCAAGTTGCATTATGAGACTTCTTCAAGTTACAAAGAATTATGATGCTTCTTGATTCTCTGTTTTATTTCTCTGTTATTGGTATTGGTTTGTTTTGTTTTTAATTCCAATATTCTTAAGTACTTCACCTAATGGGAAAAATAAGTCAGAAAACCACAAGGGTAAATATATATATATATATTTATATAAAATTGTTGACAAAGACAAATAAAGTGAATAAAGTAACTGAATAACTCTGTACTGTGTATACTTTAAACACAGAACAAAGCAGATGTCTAGCAAATTTGCTTTCTCACAGCCAAAGTCATTTAACTTGTGTTTAAGAGTGGAAAACAGTAAAAATAATTAATAGAAACAGATGTCACTGAGGCTACTTAAGTAAGGAAAACTAATGTGAAAAAGTACTTGAGGGGATATAACATTTAATAATGGATACTTATAGAGAACTTTATGTGTTCCAGGAACTGCACTTACAGTAATTAATCCTTAAGACACCCCAGGGAAATGACTTGGAAAGAAATAGTCTACAGGTCAGCTTACAGAAGGCCCAACAAGAGTGGGAAAAAGCTGTCATTTTAACATGCCCCGAACTAAATTGCAATCGGATAGTAGTGACAGAGCAAGGACTCATGAGGTTATGGATTTCTGTTCTGGATCCACATTGTCAAAAGTGGCAGAACAGTTATGTAGGAGAAAAGCACAAAAAAAACTTACTTTGTGCATGTCTGTGTCTTGGAGTTCTGTAGTCTAACAGGGTAGATATCACATCCTGAAGTCCCATAGAAAGACATCTAAAAAGATAAGGGTGTTAGTCTGTAGTTTTATTTCATGATTTTCAGTGCTATGACCAATGGCAATTTAGGCTGATTTCACAAAGTAGGAAGAACAAATTCTTTTTTTCAGAAATAGTGGGAGAGAAGTATATTTGTTTGCTTATGTATCGAGGGTGACACGAGAGCTGGCATGAATTGAAAAAGCCTCATTTTTTCTTTTATTTTCTTTCCATTTTTAAGTATCAGTGGTTCGTTTGAGCAACAAAGAATTTAAAACAAAATGGAGAGAATGAGAAAGAGAATAAAGCAAAATATAATCAGAAAGGGAAGAAAATTAATTTATTTCTAATTTTAAATTCCTGTATCACATATATTCAACATATTTTCCTTTTCATCCCAACAGACACATATAAGGAAGCATTCATCTACCTTACAAAGATTGTCTTCACACAATAGTTTTATGTGCTCCAATCTAAAAGCATTTTATTGTACATCCCAATTATAGACTATTATTTTTATTACTAGCATTGGGTAGAAGTAATAGACCAAAATGCCATTATACAGACAACAAGAAAATCATTCCTCCCAGAAACAACTTTCATGTTCTTTTTAATGGGATGCGTAAAATGTTATAATGAGAACCATTCTGAATTGCAGTGATTTTGCTTGTTACATTCCACAAAGACAACTTAACTTTCCCTGTTACATTCCGCAAAGACAACAACGTATACATTCTGCAAAGACAACTTTTTAATTAATTTTTTTTTTTTCAGTCATAGATCTGCACACTTCACCTTGCATGCTGCAGAAGTTTACAGTGATCCTTTCACTGTTCCTGCACAGGAGCAATGAATAATAGCTTTTCGGGGGTAATATTTTCTATCAGATATGCTCAGGCATTGCTTTTTTTTTATTCTGTTTTTCCATGTGACAGTCCATTCCTGTAGAAAAGGCAGAAAAAAAAAGCTACTATCCTGCAAAGGCAAAAAGTGACTCTTGAAATCCAGTCATGATGTGAAATATGGCCACTCACTTTCCACAACTTTTGTTCTACAGTGCTTCCCATACAGAGATAATAGTCATGATTTGTCCATGCTAACTCACAATTTATAATGGTACATATATGACAGGACCTTTCCCGACAGAGAGCGAGCAGGGGGGACTACTTTTGGAAAAACAAGACTTTGAATATGAGATTTTTTATTTTTACCAGTTCAACATATATGGTCTTTAAGAAATAAATTATTGGTAAGCTGGAAGTCATAAACCCTTCATTGCACAAGAGTAATGAATTGTCCTCCTAATCTAGGAAGATGAAATTCTGTTAAAGCCTTATATCGATTTGCAGAAAGAGCCAGGACTAGTTAAGGAATACAGTGGAAATATCTGTGTGAGGTTATTTAAATTCTAATTAATTTTAAGTGAATTTGGATGGAAAGGGTAGAAAAAAAAATAACCCCATGTAGCAAGAGAGATGAAACTATCCTGCTTATTACAAGTGTCCAAGTTGCCTCACAAGGGAGGAAGTAACATCATAGCCATGCTTAAGAAAACCAAGAATGAAAGTCTACTGAGAAAAAAAAGTTAGAAATAGGGAAGCTTTAGCTTTAATAAAGACAAAAAGGTCTTATATAAAAAGCGGCTAAACAAACAAACAAACAAAACACAGTCAAATCATCTTATGAGGAAGAACAGGGTCACTCCCAAAAACCTATGCAAGCTGAGATGCTGAAACAGTGCAAGAGGGAGCTTTAAGCAGAATCCATCTTTAACAAAGGAATAAAGATGACATACAGGAGAGGAACACCTCAGAGCAAGTGGTATACGTGACAGCTGAGCCAACTGTCATGTCCCTAGACTGGGTAATTTGGAGCAACAAAGGAAAATCCTTGCTGTGCCAAGACTGAGACAGAACTATTTATTTTTCCTTCTTCTTTTTTTTCACTTGTCTGACATCTATGTTTTTAAGTTTATAATTCAAGAAAAACTTATCTCATTATCAGCCTGAACTGAATGTGGTGATGAGAGCTCTCAGGTTCCTAGATGTTATGCAGGAGGTGCCCAGGGATCATCATTAAAAAATTACCCAAGGCACTTCCTTCCCTCTGGAGCAAAACATCAAAATACAGTGAGGACTGAGGGCAAAACATGGTTGTGTGAAGGATTTCTGAAATGTGAATTGCCAGGTTCACATAAAAAATATGCTTAAGAAACACATGGGGTTTAAGAGCTGCATCCTTCAAATGAAAACTAAAGAAAGTTTTAATGTTTCTATTTTATTTTATTTTAGGAAAGGGGTTCTCTGCATTACTGATCCCAGCAGTAATTCCTCTGGAGATGGGGACAACTTTTGTTTGTGTCAATTATGACTCTCTTGCTTTACAAATCTCCATTATGAACAGAAGGTTCATGGCTGTACAAATAACCATCTCTTCCCTCCAGACCTCTTGCATTTCCAAGAAAAATGAAACTCCTAAATAACTTGCTTAGGGCTGCTGATAGCTAAAGAAGTTCTGATTCTCATGTAAAGCATAAGTAAAAATAATCTCAGCATGAGTAGGCCCAGGGGAGGGCTCCTAGTCCACCTGCATAACATCCAGGTCCAGCACTTCACATTTGCTGCCATGTGTTTCTGCAGCACTTCAGTGCCATGTAATTCCTTATTCTGCAGGTGACAGATATTCTTGGTGGTATTGCTACTCTGTGGGCAATAAATCTCCACTCAGAATATAAGCCTGGGTCATGCTGCATGACAACTTCTTTACTTATTTTCATCACTGTAAGGCAGCCTGGCAATTATATGGAAAGTATGTTACCATGACAACACAGGGAAACTGCAGCATCTAAAAAAAAAAATTAAGACTGCAGAATTACTTAACATTTTATTCCCCGATGACTCTGGTATTCTGAGTTTAAAATTGAATGAAAAATCATAACAAATGGTGCCTATTTCATAAATAGTGCTTCCTACGCCTTTTAGAAGTAATTGCTTCTTTTCAAAGCATTTTATATTTTCATTTTTGTGAAATTATTGAGTACAGAGCTTAATGAGTAAAATATACCTTTATCCCTTGTCCAGATTTTTTTTTTTTTTTTTTGCAACAAATACCACTTGATTATTAGTCAAGTCAAATACAGTAATTATTTCAGCACAGATAATGCATAAGTCCCTTCACACACCTCCCACGTAAATGACTGCAGACAGCTCTGACAGCTCCTGTGTCCTGGTAAAGCTCTGGAATAGCACAAAGGAGTAGCTGAGAATTTACTTTCATAGGGTGGGAAGAGCTAAGCAGTCTGGAGCATGAGAACGAATGGAAAAGGGCAAGAGGGACTCAACCATCCATAGTCCAGATGGTGGATTGGTACCCACTGACTCAAGTTAAAAAACATTCTGCTTCTAACTAAGTTGCAACACGCTTACTGGCTTAGCGGTTAATTCAAAATTGAGACTCAGCTGTTCAGAGATTTCTTTGTCATCTAGGTCCTACAAGCTGCACAGGTTATGAATATTTCATGTCAGATGATTTATGTCCTTAATCCCTTTAGTCATACACATAGTGATCAGGAAGGCAACTGAGAATGTACAGTCTTTCATATTATTCTGCTGCTGGAGATCACCTTCTAGATCTAGGTTTTGTAATGATTTAATATAAGCCATTGCTGACATATCATTGCTATAAACAGTGGCAATACAATGAAATACATATACAGTATTAATGAAATTCAAATCATTTTTTTAATAGTGCTGTATCCCAGAACATTATATCATGTCCTTCTGTTTATAAATCTATTTTATGTCACAAACATGTTCAAAGCATGTTAGGCCACAGTTTAGTGGCCTAAGAACATACATTAAGTCCTTCTTTGGATAGAAATAATGATAAGCAAAGATGAAGTAGTCTCAGTTTCATGAAATCTTTCTCACAGACAGAAGGTAGGCAGAGTTCTTTCTGAGCCTTTTTCAACAAAAAATGGAACCACATAACATGGATACAAAATTTTAAAGAAGTACTCTAATGCATAAGTAATCCTCCACGCCAAGGTAAATACTCTGGGTTCAACTTTGTCTCATATAGTTCAAACACTGCATACAGGTTCTTTAAAGTCTTTAAAGTAAAACATCCCACCCATCCATTCACTGACATAGTTAAATAAATAAATAAATAAATGACTTCTGAATATCAGAGTCTGAAAATCAAAACAAAAGTCTTGCTGTTCAGTGTCTCTGACCCACATTCCACACTAATTAACCTATATCTTTCAATTAAAAAATATCTTGGTTCCCTAACAAGACGCTTAATTATGTTACCTATATTGAATTTCTGGAGTAGGTAATAAAGTCCAGTCTCAAATTTAAGTCTTTGTCAACACCACAAACCAATATGCTTAGCAGAGAGATGGTTAGGAACAGAAACTACAAATTTGCAAAGCATTTGTTCAATGAACTTGCAGAAGATAATCACCATAGCCTATCTAGAATTACCTGATGTCTAAGTGGGTACAAAAAACATGCAACAAAAGAACTCTAAATAGTACTCCCTTGAGTAAAATTCTAGAGTTTGAGGCCAACAATACAATGGAAAACACAATATTAGATCAGAAGAAAGGAAAGGAGGAGGAAAGGAGGAAATTCACTGAGGGAATGCTGATTTTTAATCCAAACAATAGCCTTGGTGAGCAAGAAGCAGAATGCCAGGCACAGCAAAAAGCAGAAGCGGCAGGGGGAAGAGAGGTAACAGAATGCTTGATGTTCTCAGGGAGTCTACTGATATGTCAACTGAAGCAACAAGCTGAGAGCTGTGAAAACAAAATGGTAAACAAGAACAGCAGCTCAATCATTATGAAGCAACAGCCAGCTAATGGGAAAAGATGTCTTGCTATCAAGGAAGCTAACTACCTGGAATGAAACTACCACCAAGCAAAGGTGACCACCTGGACCTACTGAAAAGAAAACAATAGCCTATTGTACATACCAACAAAATTACTAGAACTATTGAGTGGAAAAAGCAGCAAGAGAGAGCCTGAAGCTAAAGCTGCCGGAAGATCTTGGCCACGCTGCAAACATCAATTGAAATTAATTCAATTTTGACTGCAGACTCACACAGTTGTAATGAAGCATTCAACAATGAAATTGAGTGATTTCCAGGTGCTGGAAAATCTATGCCCATATTGGAGAAAGTGAGGTGTCGTCATCACAGGAAGCAAATTACTTACCAGTTCTGACTAACTGGTTACCATTTCATAGGACAGGATCCCATTCACACCCTGGCAGTATTTCCTATCATTCCTAGTCTCAGATAAAATTGTGCATCTAACTGAATAGAAGGGGGAAGGAAGAGTGACCCAAATGTTGCATCATTGGCTGGGATGTGAGAAGCAAAGCAGGTTCCATTCCCTGCCTTGCTGCACACTTTTGGAGTAATTTTTTGTTCATAGCCTTGCTGTGGCTTTCCACTGAGCTCTGCAGGTGATGTGCGAGCCTTCACAATGCATGCACTCTCCTGTACTCACACTGAAAGCATTATTATCTGTGAAATGAAGATAATGATCTTCCTTATCCTATAAAGGTGGGAACAGGACAGAGATACTATGGCAAAGAGCTAGTGAAATATTAGCTACATATATCCTCTTTATTTTCAGAATGCAAGCTGTCTGGTTTAAATTCTCATGGGTATAGGCTGAAGGGAATGTACAGCCACCTCTACAGAAAACATATGGCTGAATTCAATCTTAGTGTAAACAAAAATACTCCAAGTATCACACAGTTTCTTTTCCTCCTTTTTGTTTCACACTTTTTCAATAACTGCAAGCTATCATCAGAGCCTGTCAGAGCCTAAGTCATTTCTTAAGCCAAGCTATGCATTTTTAATGCCATTTAATCTTTTTCCATATGTCATTTCTTCTATTTCTGTTGCTCTTCTTCACCTGTAAGCCAACTATATATCTTGTAATTCACTCTCCAGTGAAGCCTGATTCATCTGTAACCATGTAAGGACAAACTCCATGATGAAATCTGCAGGAGAGACAGTTGGGAATAGGAGAACTTCACAGTTTCCCCTAAGGACATTTTTCCAAAGCATTCCAGTTCTAGGAGAACACTGTCTAAATCCTGTGGAATTAGCATAATAAATAGAATAGTCCCTAAGGCCAAAATTGCACATAGAGAAACCTGTTTCTGGACATGTTTTCTTTTGTGCAATATTCCCTTGTGCACTTATTCCTTTTTAAAGATAATCTTGAGAAGGGTAAATTGTATTTCATCAAAGCAACTACAGAATTATTTCACCCATGTTAAGTCAGATTTCTACATTGGCACTCTTATTGTATTTTTTTTTATACACATCCTCTCTTTTGATTCTAAATCAATGTGTTTCTCCAACATGTGACCTGTCTGTTTGAAAATCATGGATATGTTTGATATTTTCCAGAATTATGTTACTTTAGCAACCAAATTATCCATCCCTTAAGAGAACTCTTGGGACATCTCCTACCTCTCTTGACATATTATTTTTAATATATGTGGTAGCCTTTCAGCACACACACACACACACACTTTTTTTTTTTTTTTAATAAGCGGTACTACTTTTGTTCAAGCAAATGTGAATTAATTTTCTCAGTTGATTGCATAGGATGAGATAAATCTTTGAAATGAAATCCAGAGACATTTCATCTGCTGCAATCTATACAGCCACTGATTTTCTATTGTACGTTCAATGTAAAAGAACAATAAAAACATGCTTGGTAAAAAATAACTTCTCTAAGAATCAGAATACTTCCTGCTTGGAATCTTTTTATATGCTTAGAGATGTTTTTCCTTACTATTCTATTCTGCTTCTGGAAACAGAATTTAAATATAAGGAAGCCCTATTACTATCTTTTTTTTCCCACTTTCCTTTTCACCTCCATTTCACAAATCAACACAGTTAAATGTGGTTTCTTCCATTTCTAACCAAGTGGCAGGGGCTACTGAACCTTATTGTAGTTGCAGAGCCACTTCATCTCCCATACTCTGGTATCCTAGTGCCATGTACAGGCAATAGGTTTGGTGCACACCATCCCATGGCAGGATGGAAGAGATACAGGTGTGGAAGAAGACAAAGGAGAAAGCAAAATGAGCAGTTTATCTTCAATGGACATTTGAATTTGCACATGGAAGCCCTTCAAAAGTAGCCCATGATTTGTATATTTGGTTACCTTGTTCTCCAAAACTACACACCATAAATTCTCTAGAGTGGCAATTCCCCAGGCTCTGCTACATCTAGCTTTTCCTCACATACTCCCTCCTTCCCTTCCACCCCCAAAATTATTTCTGGATGACCCTTTCCTTTTTCTAATTTATGTGTGCACATACAATAAAGAAATTTTGCAGAGAATTCAATCTTTGCCATATTAAATTCATAATTAATTCACTCCTCTTCATTTATTAATGAAATAATTTCTTGCTAATGTTAAAGCTACTAGAAAAGGAAAAAAAGAGAAGTTTTGCAGTACATGAAGGTCTCCATCACATCAGTAAAGAAGGGTGTTCTGGGGGCCTACTGCCTAGAAAGGTCTGCAAACTAAAAAAATAAACACCAACAATTGTACATTTAGGAAAGCTGGGACTTGGCACTCCTCTGGGGTTTTCTGTTTGCCTCTTTCTAAATCCTCTAAGTCTGATTAGATCCTTAAGGGAAGGAATAGAAAAGAAAAGGAAAACCTCAACCATGCTGCTATAATCATCTTCAGAAAAATCTTTTTCACAGCTTCTAACAATGTGCCTCCCACCTTTACATCTGGGGCTAGTATTTATCTTTCCAAGACCAGGAAAACGGTTGTTTGCAGTTGACAACAAAATAACTTTTATGGTCATGGACATCCTGAAATAGGAAGCTCTATGTTTCAAGGGTCTAATTTAGGCATTATAAAGACAGAGCAGACTGCCTGACCCAGTGCAATGTTTCCCACAGTGGAGCAGCATGGCTTTTCAGGTTTGGATCACCTTTCCCCCTGACAGAGATCATCCTTTCAAGACCCTTCCTTGGGGACACAGGGTTCTTTGTCTGCAGTTTTCATTGTGCACAAGTGTGAGGACCTTGCTTATTTTCACTTTCCTGAATCATTTTATGTATCTGAATTCTTCACTATACCGTCTCACCATTACACTGCAGGTTGCTTCCAACTGCAGGTTGCTTCCAAACATAAGGTTGCAAGGTAAGGGGAAATGGGGGTAAGTGAAAATAATCTATTCTACTTGCAGACATGTTTTTTAATGTGGCATGTCTCTAAGCACAACTGTTGGATTCCACATGCCTCATGTTGTCTCTGCCCTCTTCTCTGATTGAATGTTACAAATTGATTTCAGATGGTGCTCAATCTTCTTTTCCTAACATTACGTTCTCATTTTTATGTTCTTTTAGAAAATAGGTCTTTAGCTTACTCAACTGTGTGGCACGCACATTTCTCAAACCAAAAATAAGGTCAACCAAGGTCATCATTATTAATGAAGACTATTCTAAAATTATGTAGCCTAGATGTTTCTTTTTTTTTTTTTTTATCAAATGTAGGACAAGAGTAAAGAGTACTTGAATTGACACATTAATGCAGGAGGGAGAGTAGGTGAAGATGGAATCAGAGTTATAATCAAAGCCAGGTGCATAAGAGCAGACTGCTGCAGCTATATTCAGAATTAGGTATCATTCAAGCCATCTAAATACATTCTGATTTCTTCAGAAGGTTTGGGGTTCATTTCTGAAGATTTGCATTGTATTTCCATAAACAAACACAGACACAAGCTGTAATGGAGAGATCACAGCCACTATTGGTAAGGAAACAAGTTTTTGGATCCTGAAATCCAGATTTTAAATTAGAATTGTATTAAGGTCTGAGTCAATTATATATATAATCATGAATGAGTCTTTAATATTATCTACCTATAGAAGAGAAATCATTAAATGTGATAAAATATAAGAAAAACTTAGTTATTCCATCAGTGTTGAACTCATGAAAGGAAAATATATATATATATATATATATAGTGGAAATTTTGCCCATTCCTTTAGAAAATCAAGGACATAAAATTGCAATACCTGGTTTCCTGCAACTTTAATTAGTTTTTGAGGATCTGATACTCCAGAACCCAGCACTTTTGTTGGCCTCCATAATAACAGATATCTTCCATAAAATTTGATGGAAGCAAGAAACCAGAAACCCACCTACATCCCGTTTATGAACTCTATATAGATTACGTTATTTCAAGTGCAAATGTGTATTTAATCAAACTGCAACATTGATGGTTGTTAACAAATATAATATTCAAGATTGGCATTCTCATAATTCCACCAGACTTGCACCAGTTGTTTCAAAAACTATGTCACTTGCTACCTATGTTACAGTCTCTCTTACCAAGTCTAGCTGGTTCTTAGCCACTTATATTTTTCAAATTTCTCTATACATCAAACATGGAATTAAAACTTTCCTGTATTTCAGCATACACTAACTGCTACCAGTTAATGTATCCTCGAGTATACATTGTAAAATGCCAAGCCTTCAGACAAAAAAAAAAAAAAACCTGAAGCATAATTTTCTACCACAGAGTTAAAAGGTTACCTTGAGAATACCCATTCCAGCAAAGCATTTGAAATTGTGTTAAAATTCAAGGAACTGACAAAAGAAGAACATTGAACAGCAAAAAATTGGTCCTGTTGTCAGTACTGCACCGTGTTCAGTTCCCACAAATTCTTCTCTAACTTGAGATCAATAAGTTTCCTATCTAATGTTGACATGCATTGTTTCTTTTGAAGTTCTTATTCAAAGATTAAAATCCATGGGCTAGAATCTGCTCCCAGTAAATTAGAGTAAACACAAGTTAACTGAAACTATTTCTATAGACTGCATTTGAAATATCTCATAAGCAGGATGCCTTCCCACATTTGTTGTCTGTGAAAGAAAACTGAAATTATCCTTCCTTCTATTCCTGTTCATGTGATACTCACAGACAACCTTCCTCATACCCTTCTATTGATGGTCTCTCAAGCTTTTTGTGGCCATTGCAACTAATTTGGTGCCTCTATTTCTTCTCCATTTTTGGACAAGTCAATAAAAGAGCATGAAAATAGCCACTGGGTTGAGGTTATATAGACCTAGCAGCAAAACCATCAGACACAAGGACAATTTGCAACTTACTGCTTCAGAAAGCAGCCAAGAAAGGACAGCATTTGTGTACCACACATTGCTAGGATAATGGCAGTGTTTTCTTGCCAAGTACTGTTTGTTACCAGAACAAAGTCCAATTACATGGTGGCTAAACAAATTTCATTGTTCCTAGATGAAAAGATTCAAACCTGATCCAAACAGTAGTGCTTTATCAGTTTTCCGAAGTAACATTTTTATTTTTCTTAAAAAAAAGTTTTTTTTTATTTTTCTTAAAAAAAAAAAGTTAAAGAAATTCAGTAGGGATCTTTGAAAATATAGTTAGTTTAACCAAAAATATTAAATGTGAAAATAGTACACGAACTGCTAACGCTTTATAATTCAAACAAGTATTTTATGTTTTCCTCAATATAAACCAGTTCCTCACATATATCTAATTTTGCAGACGACACCAAGTTAGGTGCGTGTGTCAATCTGCTTGAGGGTAGGAAGGCTCTGCAGGAGGACCTGGATAGGCTGGACCGATGGGCCAAAGCCAACGGTATGAAGTTCAACGAGGCCAAGTGCTGGGTCCTGCACCTGGGGCACAACAACCCCAAGCAGTGCTACAGGCTGGGAGATGTGTGGTTAGAAAGCTGCCTGGCACAGAAGGACCTGGGAGTATTGGTTGATAGTCGGCTGAATATGAGCCAGCAGTGTGCTCAGGTGGCCAAGAAGGCCAGCAGCATCCTGGCTTGCGTAAGAAACAGCGTGGCCAGCAGGTCTAGGGAAGTGATTGTCCCCCTGTACTCGGCTCTGGTGAGGCCGCACCTCGATTACTGAGTTCAGTTTTGGGCCCCTCATTACAAGAAGGACATGGAGGTGCTCGAGCAAGTCCAGAGAAGGGCTACGAAGCTGGTGAAGGGTCTGGAGAACAAGTCTTACAAGGAGCGGCTGAGGGAGCTGGGACTGTTTAGCCCGGAGAAGAGGAGGCTCAGGGGTGACCTTATTGCACTCTACAGGTACCTGAAAGGCGGCTGTAGCGAGGTGGGGGTTGGTCTATTCTCCCACGTGCCTGGTGACAGGATGAGGGGGAATGGGCTAAAGTTGCACCAGGGGAGGTTTAGTTTGGATATTAGGAAGAACTTCTTTACTGAAAGGGTTGTTAGTCACTGGAATAGGCAGCCCAGGGAAGTGGTTGAGTCACCATCCCTGGAAGTCTTTAAAAGACGTTTAGATGTAGAGCTTAGTGATATGGTTTAGTGGAGGACTTGTTAGTGTTAGGTCAGAGGTTGGACTCGGTGATCTTGGAGGTCTCTTCCAACCTAGAAATTCTGTGATTCTGTGATTCTGTAATTAAAACGTTGTAGCTGAAGAAACATATAATTCATTTCCCACCCTGTTCTCCTAGTAAGGTAATATGGATAAGCTGGAACACAATCATCTCTGCTTCTCACAAGTTCTGGGAGTTGTGTGCATGCTGTATAACAAGAATAAAGCTTTATGTCATATTTTGAAAATGCCATTGATGGTCTTTTTATGGCTGCACGGTTTCAAGGCCATTCATCCACTTCTTCTACTATTTCTTTCAATAGCTTGACATAGTCAAAAAAAAAAAAAAACTGAAAGTATTAAAGCACTTAAATTAAAATTGATGCTTGCTTTTTATTCTACCTTAATAAATTTCAAACTAAAAAATACATTTTTTTAAAATGTGTTTTTATTATACTGCTCATATTCCCCAAACCTTAAGTATATATAATTAGAGATCTTAAGCATTAATTTTTAAAGAGGTCTTCACCTTTCTAGAGTAACTATTAAGTGCTGTAAGACAACTAGTCTTTTTACAATTATGTCTTGGGGAAAAAAAAAAAAAAAAAAAAAAAAAAAAAAAACTACTTACAATTTTAAGCTAAAATGTTATTTAAGTTTATTGTTGAAATTATTATTTTTATGAAATAATGAATTAGAAAAAGATATTTAAGGACATTATATTAAGTCCTACTACATGTATGAAGATAGGTCTAAATTTCTTGGATATTTTTCAACCACTGAGGTGTCAAGCATTAATTTTGTACGGAGCTTTATTTCATCTGAATAGCAAGAAAATTCTTATTCATTTAATTTCATCAAATTTAGGGAGTTTTCCATCTCTAGCGACAAGTTTTCCCTTTCCTTCTAGCAAGCTGCACTACTGCAAGTATTAACCTCTCATCATCTTCACTAATGATACATTATTCTAGTCCTCTCCTAGTAAATCTAATTCAGGCTTTGAGTGCTTTGATAATTAATTCTTGGTACTAATGACTCTTTATGCAAGTAGATCTAATAACATTGAATTATCAGTATTTATAAACCTATATAGCTAAAAGTGAAACTGTTCCTCATCAGGTAGTGTTCAATGTTGTTAATTTTATTATTTAATCTACATTAATCTACAAAAACTAATCTGCCTACAGACGAGTTACAGAAACAAATTATGGGTAAGGTTCATGGATATGTTTTTGCAACCAAGACAAAGGGAAAACATTTATATAACATTTATATATGAATATAAATACAGGCACTGGCTGCCATCTCTTGCAAAGTCTGGTATAGTGGAGCGGTGCTATGCTGTGCTATTCTACCTTCTGATATGTTTGCCGCATAAACATAGAAAATCTTAGTTATGTTTAGATGTGTTCCTTGCCACACTTGTCAAAGGTGACTCACACCCTTATTTTGCCAGTATTTGTCCCAGTCACATTCTCAACAGATTACAAAGCTCTGAACACCATCCTTTTCAAATGGAAATACTTAGCTCTTTCAGAAATATCTTTAATGTTTATCTGGTTATTCATCCCAGGATTCCAGTGCTTTATAAACACTGCTGAACTAAGCACAGCATGTTGTTAGGTCATGAAGGTAGGGTTAGTGAACAAAATCCATCAATATCTTAGAACTGTTCCCTTATGAAAGCCCAAGAAGGACTTTCTCCTGTAGTAGCCAGAAGACCAGAGTTTTAGTGACTAATATATTTAATTGTAATAATTACAATAACTAATAATAAATGACAGTTCCTCCATTCCTTCGGTACTGCCAGTTACTGAAACTCATATATCTTGCTTGTATTTCTCTTTGAGCAGGTTTCAAAAGCAAGACCCAAAATCATGTGCTCAACACCCCCTCAATGGAGGAGGAGCATTTTCAGACCTGTTGCACTTGAGAGCAAAGGGCAGAACAACAGGTTCTCACAACAGACTGAGAAAAAGAAGCCCTTGCTGAATCTCCAGTCCTCAACAGAAATGGAAGATTGTGTCACTGGTGAGAAATCAAGCTGCAGAAAGCCAAAAGTAGAACTCAATAGTTAAAACATATTCCAGCCCTGCCAGTAATCTTAGTTTGCTCCCTACTTTGAGTCCATTCTTCTTTTTTGACCCTCCTGAAGTTTCCCTGTCTCCTCTGTTCTCTGGCTCTGCTCTCACTACAACTTTTTTGTGGTAATTTGTGGCTTTATTTGTAATATTTTATTTATTTATAATATATATATAATTATATAATATTTATATTATATAATATAAATATTATATAATATATATATAGTATAATATTTATTTGTAATAAAATGTGGCTTTATTTGTAATATTTTCATTTTATATTGGTACAGCTAGGAGATAAGATACCCCAGAACTGAAGTTACAAAAGCATTTGCTGAGCATGGCTTTGTGGAGCTCTTTGCACCCAGAATTTTTATGCACTGTGTTTTCTTCCTATTTCTTTCTGACTTAGGGGTGGTTATTACTGAAAAGAATTATTTTTTGAAATAAATTTTAAGCCAAAGCCCTTTCATGTCCCCAAAGTACAGGCAACAACATTAACAACTACTATAATTGGGTCTGCAGTTCAAGGGAGTCAACATGATTGACAGCTCTCTCTGGGCTAATAACCACCGAAGCTTATCCATATTTTCTACAGCTGAAGTACTCCTACAGAAGCTTAAAAGTTCAACACAAACTTCTTCTCCACTTTAAAAAAATAATTATTTTCTTACCTGTTTAGACCCCTCCATGGCACCTTTCTGCTTTTTAATTAGATTTCAGTGGCATGCCATCCTCAGCATGATGAGGCATGTGTCATCCTCTTAACAGATTGCTTTGCAGTTCTATTCCTTTTAGGTCATCTACAACAATTATTAAAAGTTCAAATATCATATGAAAATGCAAAAAAATAATAAATAAAAAAATGTTTAGACTTAAGAACTTTTCTCAAGATCTGAAGGTTGTTTCTGAAATTAGCGGGATCTTCTCTCTGTTCCAAAACCTGGGTATATTTTCACACATTCCCTGACTGATTCATGGAATAGTCACTAAATTGATGGAATAGCCTTGGAGCTTTAAAAAAAAAATTATACCAATTTAGTTACCTAATCCCTAGGAAAGCATTAAAATCATCAAAACTATCACACAATTCGGAAAATACAAAGTTATTTAAGCCTAAAGCAGATTGTATATTCTATTACAAAACAGTACATTAAGAAACAGTTGACTCATTTTTTCTTTACAATAAACCTTAGGCTAAAAATTCATGATTTCTCCCACCCAATTTGTCCCAACTGTTTCCTTGCAACAACAACACTCCTTCTCCCAGCAGTGTGGGTTAACTTCAATACAAAACATTTCACTGAGAAGCAATGCACTGAGAGCTCTGGTGGAATATGGTACTCAGCACGTGCAGTACACAGCTGAACTATGGACAGCACGTATACAAGAAAACTCTACTTTTGTTCATTTCAGTAGTGTAAAGCAACAACCTCCAGAACTGATTGTTTGAAACCATTCATCACAGGAAATAAAATAAAATAAAATAAAATAAAACAAATTAAAATAAAATAAAATAAGTGGTTCTTTCACAAAACCTAGTGCTATATGTACCACACTAATCAAAATCTATATCTTCCTGAATTTATTAGAACATATTCCTCACTCAATTAGAAACCAGACCAACACTAACAGTCAGTATTTTTGCACGACTTATTTCACTACAGCTGTGCACCAGCTATATTACTGCTTCAAGTACAGCCAGCCAGCCAGCTGTGCAATTGCTCAGTCAGCAACAACAAGACTTTTAAACCCAACACACTAAAATGGCTCTATAAAGATGTGTCAAACTGTTCAGTGGTGATTCAAATACTGAACAGGAGTAGCTGTTTGATGGTTAATGATTGGCAAGAGATATAATTTGGTACCCATGAAAAGAGATGAATTTTTTAGCACTTACATTGTCATAATACTGCATCCTAATTTACTCCACACAGCATGGCATGAAACTAAAATAACATAACTGGGCTGAATTCCACAGGCCTTTGTCAGGCAAAAGCCATCACTCAGTTAAGGACTACAGAATTTGGCACACCAATCTGGAGCATTTGTTTGATATACAACAATGCATGGCTTTCATAAACAACAACAACAACAACAACAAAATTGAAACTAACCAATTTCTTCTTCCCATTTTGTAAAAAGTAGATGCATAAATGTTTATATACCGTTCATAATTCCCCACTTCTAATGCAACTGTAAATATAATGCAGAGATATATAAAAGTTTAAGGTTGTGACTTCTATTTACCTTGGTTAATTATACATTGTAAAATGTATGTATTCTTTAGTCAGCTTCATGTTTAAACTGAATAAATTCTCTCTTGCTGTCAGCACCCATGAACTGTGACCCTGAAGGAGTAATAGTGACCCCATGAAACTGCCTAGATTAAGCTACCTCTCAGAGGTCCATGGCAGCATAAATACAATACAACTTACACTCAATTAGAATGATTCCATATATTGTGAATTTTATTTTTTAAGTTAAATATAGTGAAAAAACTTGACTGGATTAAAAATAATAATAATAAAAATCTTTGATTTAGTAAGTTTTAAATATTGCCCATTAGGCTTATTATTGACAAAGTGGACCAATCCAGTAAGTCATTTCACTTCTTATACTATCAGTAACATTCCATGATTCCTAACGCTCATTAAGTATGACATCAGCTCTTTTTTCTTTCTTTCTTTTTTTTCTTTAAATCTACATCCAGAAATAAATTATGCTGGCTTTTCTACAAGAGAATGCCAGAAGGACAGGTCTGTCTTCAAGAAGAGTAAAAATCTTCCTAGGAAAATCTGTTGGGAAGGCTAAGCAAAATACAAAAGTAATAATAAAAATAAAAATAATAAAAATAAAAAATAAAAAATAACTGGCTATTGGCTTCAGCATAGTCCCATTCAAATGGCTTTGGGATTAAAGCTGGCTTGCCTGGTCAAAACCTATTCAACACCAAGGACATGTTAACTTTTCTTACTCAATGCTAATTTTCTTGCTCAGCGTTAACTATACTTACAACCACTCTGTTCACTGCTACCTGTTTTCTGATGATGCATGTGTATTCTTGTATTTCTTTCTTAAGTTCTCCAATGAATCTGAATTCAATCTGTAGGTTATGGCCATAACTAAAATGTTGGATTATATACAGGGAATGAAAAAAAATCTAGATATTTTGGTCCCAGTTTGGAAAAAAAAACCTGTTACAGCATTTCCAGGAAAGTCTGTGTGCCTGCCAGTTTAAGTGTCCTTAGTAGATGAGCCTCTCCTCCTTGGGAAAGCACCTGTCTTCATTTAGTCAGAAATCACATTTGCAATGAAAGAGTGCACAAGTGTAATTTTCCATGCTCCATGATACTAGCAAAACAGTTAAGGCTGAAATTCAAAGACCTCTTAACAAATTATAAAATGTGTGTACTCTTTTTCAATCTACTCTCTAAAACTCTTTTACACGAAAGGACGCATATCAAGGATATAGGCAATGCAGGAGAGCATAAACTAAATAAGAAGCATTTATAGTCAAGGCTGACACAGTCTTTATCTCATTAAAAGTTATTACTGCAGCCATTATGGTCTGTCAGAGAGGGAAATCTTGCACACTAAATGAGGTACAATGGTTAATTGAACTTATTTTTCCTCTGTATTACTTTTATGTTGGTTAAAAACAGAGCAGATTAATTTGCAACAGATATTTTCTTTAAAATTAAATCTGCTGGTGAAGAGTACAAGACAAACTTCTGAAGGAGCTCAGAACAACAAAGCTCTGCTTTTCCCTGTGTTCAGTGAAGTTTGACTGCTGTGACCATATTACCAAAGGTGAGGTATCTCACTATTTTATGAAGTCAGATTTACATAGTGGGCTTCATTATTGATGAGTCCAAAAACTATACCACTACAGTTATTGCACTGGGACTGTAAGAGGTTCCTGACTTAAACATTACCATAACAGTTCTTGTACTATGATCCCGTGACAGAATCCTTCCCATAAACATCACAGGCAGCAGAATAGGCACAGCAGAGGGCAGGGCTGCCGTCATAACACATTTTAGACTCTCAGACTCAAATTAAGCAGGACTTTGGTTCTGCTGATTAACTACCCTTGATCAGTGATCCAGGAATACAAGTACATGTATCAGTTAATTAGAGGATATGTAGTCAAGCAGTTACCTTTGGCTCTATGTAAATTAAAATTTATCTAAATCAAGCATGCAAGATAAAATAGCCTGTACGCAGTTGGCAGACTTACCTTTACAAAATACTCGATCACATCATTTAAAGATCAGTTGCATAATTTATATGTAAAATACCACCTTCAACAGAAAAAAAAAAAAAATAGCTTAAACATGCTTCAGTGAAGAGTGAAAGTAATGAGAAAAGACAAATTTATTTATTTATAGTAAGTATAAATGAGTACCAAGACCCCGCCGGGGCCCCCCCCCCCCTTTTTTTTTTTTTTTACACACCATTTTAAACTGGAAAATGTCTCAATAAACACTAATTGATGAGAAGTCATTCCGGGATAACTTTCCATCCCAGGTTAAATGAGATATATATACTCTCCTGGAGTCTCCTCACACAGTCTTCAAGTCGTAGTAATTTTTATAAAACTAATTGGAAGCCTGGTATTCAGAATTTTATCCAAAGATTAACAATAAGTCTCTCTGGTTTCTCTTTTTTCATACTAAATTTAGGAAAAAAAAAAAAATATATATATATATAAAAAAAAAAAAAAAAAGAAGCAGCATGATTCATTCTCTCTGCTCTTGCACTAGATCACAGCTTTCCCTGTATTTTCTCATCTTTCAGGCAATAAATATTTCTCAATGCCTTCCCACACACAGTCTTCTGCTAAGCAAAAACTGAACCCTTATGATCAAAGATGGTTCAGTACTACTTCTTCTGCAAGATGTAAAGAAACTAAATGAATTTGTTTCAGGAAGACACTTTTTTCCTCTCAAAGAATATTAACAAGTGCATTTGAAAGAATGTCAATGATCAGCAAATTTTCTTACTAATGTTAGTTTAGTTATCTACACAGAAGTCTCTTGCAGTGATAAGGAAAGTAGCAAAGATGACTGAAAGAGGAGTAGAAAACAGTCCACTAAGTGACTACATAAAATACAGAAAACTCTGAGTTCATACCAAGTTCGCAAAGCTTAAACAAAGATGAAAAAACTACATTACCTATATTGAAAGTCTAGCCTTCAGATCACTGCTAATTAGATGCACAGCACCCTAAACAATGAAATGTACAAATTAATCATTTTTTATGACTTTCATAGTAGAGTACAAGCAGATCTAAACCTTCAGTGATGCGTGCATGTTCAAAACTTGGATAAATAACTGTCACAGACCATTGTAATTTCCTGCAGACACACCTATATAGAATCTTGACACTTGACTTAGAAGTTTTTCATTTCTCAGGTGAATAATCAGGTATTTGTGGCAACAAATAAGAGATATCGATGCCTAAGGCAAAGAAGTAATGAGACATCCAAAAGTCATTTACAGAAGGCCCACTCCCTTCAGATCCAAGACAAAGACCCTGCCAGTGAAACCTAAAGAAACCAGCTACACAGAACCTCAAGTGATGAACATTGTGACCCTGAGCATACAAGGACATCAAGCAGAGGATTCTCAGTATTATTTCACTATGTGAATACAACCTTTTATTTCTTTTTTAAAAAAATATTAATTAGTTAATTAACTAGTTAGTTGTTCTAACATCCTTTGAGTTCATGGCTGAAGAAATGTAGTTTGGAAAAAGAAATATATCCTTACTGAGTTCCTTTAAAAGGAACATGTATGAGCTGTCATTTGAAAATGACCATCTTTAATAGATAATGCCTCACAGATCCCCTTACTACAAATGGTAATCTACCTAAAACACCATATATGATGGAGATATTGGCCTGCTTCAGAAGAGGATCTGCTACTGAATAATTTACCTCTCTGCAATATTATTTATAATAGCTATGTGCCTTGCAGAGGCTCTTTTATTCCCCAGATGCATTAGAGAACCTTTGGGTGGCTTTTAACCAAAGTAATCACTGATATTTTATTATTCCTCTAAACAACTCATCAGCCACTGATTTATTTAGCATTTAGTATATAGGCCATTGCATTTATCATTTTCTCTCCATTCTTTATATTTAAATATTTATACAATACAAATCACAACAGCTCCTTTAAGTAGGATGGATCATTACCTGGTGTCACTTCCATTTCCCCATCTTTTAAATGTCCTTTTAAATCAGTCCTTTAAAACTTCACTGTTAACACCATTCTTTTCTAATGAACTAAGCCTATGCACTCCAGAAGTCTGGAAAACAAGCCAGTGACCAGGAGTCCCTCAGTGTGGTGTGTTTTACTATAAATGCACTCACAGCTTTTGGACTACTTTGAACTAGCCTCTACGGGAAAGCTGCATGAAGTTCCCCCACTTGGTTTTTCTCTGTTTTTGACAGAGACAGGAAAAAATGAAAATAAAAAATACTCAAAAGCAATGGTGTTATCTGGCACAAATCAAGAGTGGCTGCTGCAACATCGGGCAATCACCAGAGACCATTTGGGTGTTTCATTTCACCTCAGTACAAACAACAGAAAGGACGTAAACAGTACAGAACACTGTACGTTTCACCTAAAACTCACAGTTCCTCTGAGACTCTGTTTTGCTAATCCATACAACACATATCAAAGCAACATGACTGCAGGAGATAAAGAAACATATGCATACAGTTAATCCTTATAATCAGGAAGGATATAAAGAGTATTCTCTTAGTTTTCTCTTAAACTTCTGGAGTGCTTAATGCCCCGTCTGGTAGACATACCAACTTTGAAATTACTGAGACAGATCTGACATGCTTGTATAAAGAAACGATGCTCTAGCAAGGCAACTATCAGCATAAATAGCTGTTAAATAAGAAAAAGATTTGTATTATCTTCAACAGTGGATTATTTGGCTGTTTGAAATTGCTGTATTCAATTTTTTTGTGTCACCTTTACTTCTGTTTTCTAAGGTAAAGTAGCAATAAAAGGAAGTGTTGCCATGTAGAAAAACTTCTCACTTTAAGGCCTGTAAGGAAATATTTAATTTTGTGGCAAAAGTTTATTGCAAAGCCATAATATTAGAAATGGAAACAAGTTGCTTTGCACTACTGCTTGGCTAAATTGCATCCGGTAGCAGTGCCACACCTACCTGGGGCTAATACCTGTAACTCTCTTGGAGTCACAGGACATCCGTACCTTCCTGACACTGCCTTTCCACAATAAGCATTTATTTCTGATGGGATACTTACATGACATATAAAACCTTCACACTAAGCACTGGTGTCTGGAGAAAGCAAAACATTCAAACTCCAATCTGAATAGAAAGCAACTCTGGGAACATTAAACAAAATTTTAAAAAGCATAAATTCTGTGCAGATTAAATTCTTTAATTTGTTCTGATGCACAAATGTATATAAATAGGATATATATGTATAAATCAATTAATTTTTTAGTCACACAGGAAATACCTTTTTTTATTATTATTATTTTTTTAAGAGATTCTTAGCAGCTGGAGATGAACAATGAAATCCAGCAGACAAGTCACTTGATTCATAAATTGCATGTAATAGCTGCTTTAAAATATGTCAAAGAGATATAATAATTCAGGAACCATTTCAGAGAATTTACGTCAGTTTTAAACTGGCCATAAGCAATGAAACCAGAAAACCAGAAGTATATACACTTATGATGAATTTCATTTTAGAACCATCTGCACGAATACCTTCACCAACACTTGTGGACTGTGAGTAGCTTATCAAGACTCTTAAACTAATTTATGCAACCTCTCTGGATAAACCCCTCTTAATCTTATACATTTTGACTTGTCACAAAAGTCATGCCCACAAGTGCACTCAAGCACACAGGGTAAGCAAAAATGTGAGTCAATTTAAAAAATAAAAAATAAAAAATCCTGCTTATAGAAGGATGTAACACATTGAGTTTTGCTGAGCTAAACTCTTACCTTTTTTCTGTCATTGGTGACAACACTCATTGGAAGTACATGATCAGAAGACTTCAATAATGATACCAAATGTGATTATTTAGTTCATATAATTCGCATTTTGTTGATCCTGATTTTTTCTTTGCACTCTGTTGTGGTAAAATTTCTTATTAATTTCATGGGTGTAGCTCTCGAAGAGCAGTTGCTCATGTGGTTAGATTTTGATTGCTTTCTCAGTGAAATGAAATATTCAGACTAATTAAAGAAATTAATATGTAATCTTTCTTCTAGCAGAACCAAAAGGGAATTCACCGTCTTAGCCATAAACCAAAGAGTACTCATTCTAAAGGAACAGAAATGACTCTGGAAGGAATGTTTTTTAGATTTTGCATTGTTTGACATCCTTTGTTTAAATATATATATATTTTTATATTTTTTTTTTGAAAAAAAAAGAAAAAAAAAAAAAAAAAGGTTTTCACATTGTGGTACTATGGCTCATATCATGTACAGAACATTTGGTAGGATCTTTATTATAAGCATTCCAGAAACAGTCATAAATCCAAAAGCTATTTGTTCAAAACACAAATATTACAAACAAGAGTGTCTTCTAATGGTAAAGGGCACGTCACTTTTGTAAAGGCAGCAGCACATTACAGATATAGCTTGTCAAAAAGGCAGGCTTATCCTTACATTTTAGAAGGGGATCTGCCTGTATATGAGATGGATATTGAACAGATAGCAACCACATAAACAGAAATAATGCTTATGGTATTTTCTATAAACCAAGAACCATGTCACCTGCCTTTCTCATATCCATCTTTTTGGCAGGAAGAGAGGACAAGAAGAGTTACATCTTACCTCTAGAATTATATTTGGCATATGTTTAAAAAACAAATAAACAAAAAAGCATAGTTCACATTTTTACTGAAATAAGTGTCTGTTGTTTCTCAAACATTAAATGATCTAGCTTATTTTACAATGTTTATAATGTTATTTCTCTAAAAGCTTTCTTACAATTGCGTGAGACCTTGGCTGCATAAATGGTAAAGTGGTGTACATGCTAGTGTAGTATCTCATAGTTCAGTGACATGTTAAACAGTTTTTAAATACAATTAAGTACAAGATTCATCTATGTTTAATAAATAAATATATAAATGAGAGCCTAACAAATAAATTAAATAAATTAGAATATATAAATAAAAACAGAAATAAAACTGAAGTTTCATCACAATAAATGAATGTTACCAGTAAATGTAGGATGTATTCATTAATTCAGAAATAAATAAATAAATAAATAAATCCTAAAGTATCTTATATCTTATTTATTTTTAAATAAGATAACTGGGAAAGGACAAAAATAATGTAAAAATAAAAAAAAAATCACATTTGATTTTTTTTAAAAATACAAGTAATTCAAAAAGAAAAGCAATAAAAAAAAAGTCATCTAATCAAAATGGATTATTTTTGGTTAGGTTTCAAGAGTTTGAGATTGTCTTGAGGTTCATGTCTTTCGTCATTTCATTCAGAGTTTTTTTTCAAGCAAAACTGAATGATGTGTGCCAGCTCCCCTCTCCATCTTATGGTCACTGTGGTGCAGAAGGGGAACTCTTCACTCTGATAGATTGATAAAATAATTCCCTAAGTTTTTCTCTACCCTAATAGCCTGTGCAAGAATTAAAATGACATTAAATTTCTCCTTTTCCAGAGGCACCCTACAGTTGCTGAGGATATTTTAACTGAGTTTAATTAAATTCCTCCTCCTCCCCCACGCCCCCCCCCCCCCCCCAAAAAAAAAAAAAAAGTACTAAAAATCTCTTCAAGAGAGAACTGTACTTGGCTGAACCAATCAGTGTGTCACTTGTGGAGCTTTTTTAAGCTAGAATTTTACCTTTTAAAAATTCTATATCAGTATCTTGTTAATTTTAGCATTTTCTCATGTACATTAAAATAATAGCAAGAAATTCACATATCCTGTTTAAATAATATCTTTGAATTTTGTTTGACACTACTTACCCCTTGCAAGCAAAGTTAATAAGGTTAAAAAAACCTCTTGATTCTTCCTTACACATAGGAGACATAAGTAAATATAAGTAAATATAAGTAAAATATAAGTAAAAAATATCAAAAAACTCCTGTGTATGAAAGTCATTATATGGATAAAAATAAAAAGAAAAGTTTTATGGAAAATTAAAATTAATTTGACATCAATTCAGGGAAATAAACATGCATAAATCACAGAGGCAGTGACATAAAATATGAAGCACACACTTTCCCACTTTCCCCAATTTAAGTTGTAGGAGTCTTTTGACTAAATTTCCCCATCTACTGATATGACTCCAATATTAAACACCTCTGGTCCCATGGTTCCTTCCCACTCTCCACAAACACTTGGCATACCAGCAGTGGTCAGTGAAGTTTCAGACCCTGGCACGACCCTACTAGTCCCTCAGCTCAACAGAAGTGCATTCGTGGAGAGGTGCCTGTTACATGGCATTGCATCTGGCTGTATCATGGCTCCTATGCATGGTCCTCCTCACCTGTTCCAGGTCTTCTGCCTTTAACAAAGGGCTAGAAAAGTCATTTTGTGCTCTCAAACTGCATAACAATCACTTCTTTACAAGCACTATGATCCCTATGCCAGTCCTTTTATTACAGTTCACTGCAAATTTCTTTGTCAAAAGCCCCAGACTTCTTTTTACGTTCTCCCTACATCTCCGGGGCATGTGAACTCCCATACCCCACAGTCCTTGGTTATACTGAACTCTTGCTTGCCCTTCATCAAATGCAATTTATCCTTACTAACCGAATAAACAAATAACTCTTTATTACCTCGTTAAACAAAACTTAAAGATAGCATTAACCATAACGACCAAAGCACTTGCACAGACATTTATGACTGTTAGCAGCACCACAGCAGTCTGATTCAGACTGTCCTTTCCGTGGGTTTATCAATAGATGGCAGCAAGAAGCTCCTTCTTTCCTGAGTGTCAGGAAAGAAAGATGCATCCCAGTAGAGAAGGCACAACCGGCTTTCCAAGAGAGTTCAGATACTGGATGATAACAGCCTGGTATTATAGCTTGTTCAGCAATGATTCTGTGTACGCTGTAGCAACATGAAGTTAACATCTCAGTAAAGTGTCCAGCCACATTTGCAGAACACATCAGCAACAGAAATTAAAATATACATTCCATTCCAATTTACTTGTATCTTAACTGGTATGGGTTACTATCCTAAAATAAAGTGTAATAATTACTAAGAACAGTAGCCAAGCCAGGTCAGGATATTATCTCCACTGAAACAAAGGCTTTGGGGGTTGCAAGCAAAGTTAATAACCTCACTGCTTTGCAAAGTTAAAAGTTAAAAACCTCACTGCTTTGGGGCAGTGAGGTTTTTATAACAACCCACTATACCATTTGACCAGCTTGTATATTTAGACATGAGGCACAATTTATATTACACACACCAAAATCTGGATCTGGATGGATGTTAAAAATAGCACTTCTTTTCCTAGTGAGAATGTGTCTTTCAGAAATCTCAAAACTACTTCATCTTCCTTCTTGAGTTCTATTTGACTTTATTTGTCTTTTATTTAAGCAGAGCATTAACAAGTTGTCAGACAAAGGATATTTCAACTTAATTTTCTGAACCAATAGCATCCAACAAAAGAGAAAACTATACCTTCTTTGAAACATTCAGACAAAACATCTAAATATATTAAATTTCATTTTTCAGTGTTAATATTAAAATGATTCAGATCATAACTTGCAAGACTTCGTTTTCTGCATCATGCTACATGCTTAGAAAAAGTAATTAAAAAATAAAAACTAATATTTGGTATTCTCTTCAGTAGCAGATCACTTCTGTTTAAGGCTTACCAATTTATGGAGCAATTAATTTCTTACACATCTATTGACAAAGAGATCAAATGCAAAGCACTCTACAGAATCACTTGTGGATGCTTAAAATCAGCCCTAGTGTCAACAACAGGGGCAGTGCCATGAACCTGAGAACATCTGTGTACCCATCAGAGTTCTTTCCATCTTCTGCATGACTAAGCAGAAAGGTCAAGGGGCCCCAATAGCAGTTAAAATTATATTAAACTCTGGCTTCTTGAACAAACACTGTAATACCATCCAAGATCAGTGGTGTGATAACTTGAGCTGGAGAAAGGTGGCTATATTTGAAGATTTTCTAACATTTTGTGGTGATGGTTGGGGGATTATCTTTAGTGTTGGGCTGGCTGAGTGCCTTAGCACATCACCGAGCTATTCCATGTTAGTTTTTTTTTTGTTTGTTTTAATTATCTTTGAGGAAAACTTACCTTTACCATAGATTGTGAACTTTTACATCCAACATCACCTCATCTTTAAATTTAACCTAAATGACACATCAAGTTGGCTTTACTTGCAGCCTTTTGTTTCCAGACTTTTACCTGAAAGCCAAACCTTCACAAGTATGACAGGAGTCTTTCATTTTTTATTTATTTATTTATTTTTACTAGTGGAGGCATCTTTTTTTTTTTTTTCTTGGAAGCATCTCAAAGTGTGTTCAGCAAAACTACAGGCTATGGAGCAATTTCTGCCAAGTTAAAAAGAGGCAGAGCAGAGTTGTGAGCTCAGGTGGAAAGAGTTTCCCTGGAGGGGTGAAAACCAGCATTCTACCTGTGAGGTTCAGATAACTGTGAGACAGCCCAAGGCTCCAGCAGAGTCAAAAACCCTCATGGTTGTTAATTTATTCTCCCCTTCTAAAACACAGGGATTACTGCAGAGAGATGTGGCTGAGGAGATATGAATTTCTGAAGTTAATTTGTGGTACACAATTTTATTTCAATTTATCAAACACATGCAGAGGAGTGAAGTGACACCTACACTTTCAGCCAGAGGGTGGCCATAGATCTATTTCTGCTGCACTGGGAGCTGCATCCCCCTCTTCTGTCATGATTATTTGCACATCCACAACACAGTCAAAGTACAACCACTGTGTGGCAACAGTCATGGGATTATAGCGTGGAGAGGAGGCAAACCAGCTAGCTGATGCATTCCTCTTTGCAGGTTGTGGATGTCGCGGGGCCCTGACACATGTTGAAAGAGGCATTGCGTTTCACAGGACAGTCATGTTACTAGTCACAGCAGAAGTGTGATCAGCATGCCTGACATGCTGCCTGCATTTTGGCTCCCCAGGCATGAGCATAGGGCACAGTCCCCAGATGCACCAGGATGGGTGTAACAGGAGCATGATACTAAAGGGAAGAATATCACCATGAAGTTTACCTGGCATGTGGGCCATATCTCAGCTGATGATGATTTGAAAAACAAAGGACCAGTCAGATTATTTTCCTATTTTATCAGGCACTGTGACTAAAGGAAAGGAGAGTCAAAGCAATGATGAACACAAATAAAGTGTAAAGCCTCCTCTGAAAATTATTCCACTAAATAACATTGACTCTACCCTACAAGAAAATATTTTCCTTTATGAAAAGTCTTTTCTACACAAGTTATGACAAGATTTGGCAAGGCACAAACAAGTTCTGTCCTGGTATACTGCAGATAATTTAAAAATGAAAATAAAAATCAACATTTAAGGCTTGAAGTGCACATAGTATAGGTGCACTTCACCTATAACAAAACTCTGTTTTGTTATAATTACAAATGGGCATCAATTATATATTATAGTCATTCCTTAATCAAAGTAAATATTTATTACCTAAAAGATTCCATTCTTACGGTGACCCGAATGAAATAATATATTAATGTATTTAATGGTTATATTAACCAGAACTCATACACATGCAGACCAATTTCAATGTAATTTCCTTGGTAATTCTTCTGCAAACTATACCTCACCTGAGGATCAATCCTTCATTGATCTTCTTGCTGCTATTTGTTCTCTCTTAGCAACACACGGGAGAATCTAAGGAGATACTGCTGTAGGTGGAAGGGATGGCCTTTCCCACTCCAGTTCATGCAAGGCTTATTCCTATCTCTTAATCTCACTTCAGTGGGAAAAGTACAATCCCACCTTTCAAGAATCAAATGACTTGTAAGTAACCATACCTATATCCTCCCCACACACACCATTTCTGAGATGCTGTTGCACTCCCTCACTATGTTACCACTGTTCAGGCAGCTTTTTCCACAAGTAATGAGCCTCTGAAAGCAGGATAGACACAACTTAAAAGGATGCAGCTGTTGTTTATTGCCTAATGCACGCACCAGGAGGCTAGGACTGGTGAGCCAGCAGGCTATGCTCACCATCTTCTGTGCCTTACCAGCCAGCCAGCGGTCAGAGGAAAGGTCCATCTCCATTGCAGCTATGTTACTCAGTACTACTAGTCTGTTATCTTCTGGACTGCTATTACCATCTCAAAAGTGACACTTCAGTTTGTGCTCTTACCTCTCTTATCTTGCATGACTTTAACTCTCACTTTCTTACACTTTGCCACAATTTCCTGAGTAAAGCCAAGCCAAGGCTGCACACCTGCGCTTCATCAAACCAAGCCTTGGAACACAGGCAGCTAAATCCCTTCATTGTTGTTTACAGGATGGCTATTGTAACATCTTCAGGACATTAATCAGTGCTCCATTAGAGCTGTTTATCTCCCAGTATATTAATTTGGTGGGTTTGGGGTTCAGACATCTTTTGCTAGTTTCAACATCATGTGGACTTACTACATCTTTTTCCCTGAAGCAGTTCCTCACTCACCTAGCAGGAGCACTGGCAGTTACTCTGTGCAGATTATACATCCTGAAGACAGGATGTATGCCATCTGAAATATTACAGGGAAAATAAATAAATAAATAAATAAATAAAATCATCCCCCCCACAAAAAGACCCACAGATTTTTATTTTTAATGGAAAGAGAAAGGTAACTAACAAATGTCTCTCACAATACCTTTCTAAATCACAGATATTTTAATGGCTTTGAAGACTGATGGCTTTGAATTGTTCATAAAGGACGTTTGAAATCAAGAGATTGTTTGGTCCTTCCCATAACAGTGGAGAAGTATTCAGAAAGATCTTTTCTTGAAAGAGGGAGAAAAGGAAAGGTCATTTCATGACTTAGTTTACTGTTCAGGAATACAATCAAGCATTTATAATATGAAATTAAAAAACTCAGTCAAATGCTTTATATCACCCCTAAATTACCATAACACTTAAACATCTCTTTCAAAACACAGTATAATAGAAATGGAATATGATATTAAAGCAAAACATATCTTCAAAAAATATCACAGAGCTTCATAAAAAAAAAAAAATGCAAACAGAGGTGGCATTTTCCTCCTTCAAACTGTAGAAAGAACAATGGCAGAGAACAAAAAGTTTCCTTGGAATTTCCCCAACTAGCTTCACATTTCATAATTATTTAAGTATTAAATTTTGAACTATTACATTTTCCAAGTGTTGCAATACAAAATTAATATTTCTCTTCAGCCTCAGAAAAATCAAACATATATTTGTGGTAATACAATACATTCTAATATCTCAGTTGCTATTTTACATAAATATTAGTCATTGCCTTATGGTACGTGGGAATACGTGATTGTAAATAAATATTATTTCCCCTATTTGAGGAGCAGTAATTGTAAAACTGATAAAGAAGTTGTTTCCAAAAATTGAAAAAAAATAATAATAATAAAGTAATGTGAACAGTGAGAAATGTAAATATTTAAAAGTTAGTCCTGGTAGATATAAAACACTTTTTTTTTTTTTTTTTTCAATAAATCAGTTTGTTGTTAAGAGTCAGGCATGCATACAAGTGAATCATGGCTTAATGTTTTCATTTTGTATTATTTAGACATGTTTAATGACAAATCACTGAGGATGATTTGTGTCCCTGTGCAACTCACTTAGAAAGCCAGAGATGCTGTATGTTATTGCTATAGTATTGGGATCCAGGTAATTTTTCTTGGGATGTCCCCTACAACGTTCAGTCTGGGTCAAAATCTATTTCCCATTTTACATGTCATGTAGCCTCTTCAACACTCTTTGGTGGTCAAGGTGAAATCACATACTGGACTTTTTTCTTGTTATTCTATTAGCACCAGTTATCTCTGCTTTCTGCAGAGATTTCAAATACTTTTGGAATGGTTCTAGTAAATAACAGATTTTATGTCTACATTTATTATTTACTTTACATATTAAATTTCTATGTCCCGATATCAAGGCCTTTTGTTTTTTTTTTCCCTCTCAAACCTACAACCAAAACCTTTGCAAGCTTCTTTAATCATGCATTTCAATTGAAAGCTTAGATTGGTAACCTAAGTATTACTTTATTTATTTAAAAACAAAAACAAAAACATTTTAAGCAGCACAGTGATTACTCTGAAATACATAGCTTCCCTTTCCATCAGATTCTTGCCTGGAGACAGTATGAACATTTAATTCTGCAGAGTCATACATACAGGGTAGATATAGAAGGCTTCACAAGTCATCAAGCTTCATTTGATCTTTAGTTCAGCTAATTTCACATAGCAATACTATCACATGTACTTTACTTTGTTCTGAGATGTAACTAAGGTTTTTTCCACAGTATCATAAATTTGTCAAAAAAGTGAGAAAAAGTTCATTTGGTGAATTTACAAAGAAAAAAAAATATATATAATCAAAATCTCACAGTTCTTACAGAATGAAAAAGCAGAATGGAAAGGAGAACAGTGACATTTCAAATCTATGACGTAGGAATGGGTCCTGTGCGATATTCAGGGAAGTAGCATGGAAAGGTTGTACTCACCATTTCCAAACAAACACATGCAACCTTTTGAGGAAAATTATGTTTAAGAGTCTGGATGAGAGGAAAGATGAGAATTTAGATGACAAAATAAGTTTTATTTTGCATAATGGAGTTACATTTACCTAGTACAGAAATCCACTAACTGCAACACTCACTATTACAGTGCCTAAAATTTTCCATTCAGTTTAATGAACAAGATCTGCATCACTGCCTTTTCTGAAGGTCTTCACATCTTTCTAAGATCCCATATTTCATTGTCAGCTTTTGAATCCTTTAAAAATAAGCGTGCACTCTCAACCCTGTTACCATTTCCCATTGTGCAGTACAGTCGACGTAACTCAAGTCATTATATTTTCCCTGCTCAGAATTTTACTTATAATGCTAAGAAACTTTTATTTCTTTGTTATTTGTTTCCTGTAGAATTAGAACAGATGTAAGACTGCAAAATATGACCTATACCAGGTTCTTCAAGGACCGAGATAAAGTTTAACAATTCCACCACTAGGTTAACACTAACCTTTTGCACATAGGAAAAAAAAAAAAAAAAAAAAAAACACTCAGCAAATTCACTTTTTCCCCCTCCTTGTCTGGAAACCATAGAAACCAAACTGAAAGTACAGCCAAATGACGAACTTCTTGGCTATCTCTGGCTGATCTCCATGGAAACATTTCACTTTTTGTTGAAATGAAAGATTTTCAAATCAGACAAATGGCCACAGTCTGATGGTTTATGATATCTTTGGGAAAAATTTAAAGAACAAAAACAATGTCAAGTGTTTCTGCTTTACATATTCCTATTACATTTCTTGTTATGCTATTCATGACTATTTTATTTCATTATAATAACAGCTTTTCTTTCAGTTATGTTATCAAATAAGACATTGAATTTGGAAAAAAAAAAAAAAAAATAACTATACCCTGCATACAAACCACAATCTGTTCACTCTGAGATCCAACTTGGGTATAATTTGCTGTAAATTATATAGGTCACCCAATAATTTTTTTTGCATGCTTTGCCTGGAAGATGGAATAGAGGTGTTGAGTGCATAATAGTAACTAAGAAAGAGAGCTGAGAAAACATTCAACATGGCAAGTCACACTTCTCAGAGCTATTGTTTAAGGAAGCCTGCAGACCTAGGAAGGTAGTTCTATTTGTTTCCTATCCTCTTCACATTTTAATATTTATTACAACTACAATAAGAATGGGGGGGGGGGGGAGGGGAGGGGAGGGGGGGGAGTTATACAAAATCCACTTCCATGCAACTCAAGGCCTCAAGGCTTTTAATTATTCCAGGGAGGTACTTCAGCACTTGGAGTACATGTCCACAAGCACAATTCTGACAGGGTGGAGTGACCTTCAGAGGAGGATCCTTCAGAGGCTTTGGAGAGCAAGTGGATTGCTGCTGCTCAGCAGCTATTTCATCAAATTCCCTCCTCAGACACCTATATCCTCTTTACGATAAACCTCAAAGGTGAAAAAGTGCTATTGTTCAGCTGAATATTTCTGCTATTCACATGCATTTCTTTTACTATTTAGGATCTTCTATAAGAAGTGATCACTTAACAAAAAGAGCATAAAGCATAACTAGAGTTCTTCCATTGGTAGGATGTGACTATGCTTTGCAGACACCCTGCTGAAGTACACATTCACCAGTGGAGATTAAAAATACATGTTATGAAGTGATCTGAGGCACATAATTAAAAGTATTTGTTCTTACACAAGTCCAAGTAATTGTTGCAGCCATTCAACTCACATAAGTTTTCATTTTCTCCTTTTACAGGTAACACTCCCTGTCCAGGTGAGAAAACTTTTTTTTCCTCTAACATAAATACCTGCAGAAGCTCCACTCCAAGAAAGCTTAGACTACAGAGGAGAGAAAATACTGATGCTATCTTAGCCCATAAAAATAAAATAAAATAATAAAATAAAAAATCCATAATCACTCTAGCATTACTCAATATTATTCTGTTTATCAACATATATAGCAAAACAAACTACAATGCATATGAGATATGACTTCCAGTCTTAAAAATCTCTCTAGATTTCTCTGACTCATCCTGCAATGAAGATTGTTTCTAACATCAACATTATTGCATCAGGTGTGATTAGCTAATGCTTAGGGTGGCACTTTATTACACTGCTCCTATCAGTGGTCTACCTGTAAAGAAATAGTGACAACAGAGATTAATGTAATGGAAAGATTGCCAGTGATGAAAAGACATCATCTGAATTCAGCTGCAGACAAATTGTCACTGAACAAAAGAGTGAAAATGTGCTGATGCTTCCTGAATTTGAAAGAATGTTGAAAAGATTGCAATGAATTATAGAGACAGAAGTAAACAGAGCAGCAAACTCAAGGAAGTCATGAAAGAACATTCATAAAGAGAAAGTGACAGGCAAGATATGACTCTGCTGAAAGTTTTATCTAACATCCAAAGTAAAATAATAGCCCTGAGACAAAAGGAAGAGAAAGGTCACATCTGCCTTAGTTAGAAGAATTTACTTTAGAAGCAAGAATAAAATCTTGCATGGAAAATGGTGGCAGAGTTTGGTCCATATTATTCAAATCTACTTAAGAAATATTCTAAATACTCTGGCCCTATCTGGTTTCTCTGTACCTGTACATTTCAACATTTACCATCTGGGAGATTAGTTGTAAGACATTATTTCTGTTAAAAACCTTTCAATACCAAATATAATAAAGTACAGTTGTGCAGGAGCAATTGTACAGTATAAAGTCTACTGTAGTACAGATTTTTGCAAGTATGGTGCAGGTATCAGTTCCTTAGACCACTTGATCTGTAACTGCACCAGAAGGAAGGCTGTATATTAACTTCACAGGTGTAAAGGACTGATATTTTCCAGCTTGATTCTATTGTAATCTTGTTCTGTGGGTTTGTTTTGGTTTTGTTAATTAATTAATGCTTGAGAATTCAAAATAAATCTCAACATGTTTGTTAGATGATTGTGGGGAAGAAAAATTTGTGGTTCTTATTTGTGCTTAGAATGGATGAACTCCCCAGACAAGAAGGAAGGTGATCACCTGAACAGTACCCAACAACACCAGTCCTGAAAAGTTATCTGTATCCCAGTGTATTAAAAGAAGGGTAAGATGCAAGGCTTCCAATCTGGTCTGCTCAGCACTGCTGATAAATTAGCAGAGCTACATTCCACAGATTATTAGCTTTGACATATCCATGGATCAGCTGGAAACAATCCAGAGAAATACAAGAATAATAATCAGAGTGCTATGAAATGTCCTATAGGGGTGGTTTGAATCAATTGCAGCTACTTATTTTAGAGAGAAGAAAGCTACAGGGAGACCAAGTCTTGCAATATGCAAAAGCCCCTTGTAACTAGAAGAGATTAATCTGTTTTCTGTGTCCACTGCAGGGAGGTCAAAGAATAATGGACTTAAACTGCAGCTGGGGAGATTTGAGGTAGAGAACAAGTGAGAAGTATTTCCAGCATTAAACATTGTGATAGATTTTCTTACAGAAGTAGTGAACTATCCATCACCAGCAGTTTTTAAGAGCACTTCATGCAAACATCTGTCTGGAAGTATTTATATGTAATCAGTTCTGCTTGGGGCAGAATTTGGCTAGATTAGAGTTTATCTGCTTCATTCCCAAGGTCTGAGCCACAAGCCCCAGTAACAGCAATCGAGGTACAGGGCAAGATCCCATCCTTCTCTTAGCCTGGCAAGTGAGAGAGGAACTAACCAGTTAGGCAGCCAAATTATTTTAGCTATGATAGACTGGACAAACTCCCCAGGTTCTTCAGCCTTGTTTCCAGCACTTTTTAGATAAGGGGAAGTGGGAGTTGTAGAAACAGAGCACACAAAAAAGCAACAACAGTTTAAAACTTAAGTTCTAAAATGTGACTCTGGGGAATCTGGTGAAAACTGATTTTGATTAAATAAATGTAATGAATATTTAATTGTCCCACATGGGATAGCATTTGGAAGGTTTAAAAACTTCATCAAGGCATTTGTAACTTTTTGATATGAAAGGTAAAGCACGTTGCATGCAAGTGTATATAGCTGGAATCTTCAGCGTATTGTATTTTAATTTCTATGTGAGACCTCTTTCATATGATGCCGATGTAGGAAATCTTTCCAAAAGCTTCAGTGACAGATTTTAGCAATTTTATTGGTTCATTTTTAAACAGTGCTATCTCTACACATGGCATCTCTCACCCTTGTTATACTCAGATACTCCTTGTATGAGCTAGCCTGAGTTAGCAACTTGAAAGAATTTATATGTTTCCGGAATAGAAGATAACAAATTGTACTACCCCAGATTTATCAGGCCTGAGTGTATTTTACACACTCATTTTGATGCTCTTGTCTATGCTAGTGAATTGAAATAAGAAATTCAAGTTCAGAAACAGGAAGGCCACAAAAGCAGGCAAGCTGCCTGTGCTGCAGGGTTAATGCAGCCCTGCACCTACCCTCTGCCTGCAGCATCTCCCCAGCCCTACTCAGCCAGTATATTTTCTTCTTCCCTCTTCTGATTTCGTTAATGGCTACTAAGATCGTCCTCACATCAAAAGCTTATTTGCTTCAATGCAAAAATACAATAAATAAATAAATAAATAAAATCCCTTTGACTTCTCCTAGTAAAGTTTGTAATAGATCTGCATCTGGAAACACTGTACCATATTCTTACACTATTTTACAGCAGGAACTGCTAAGTACTTTGGCTCACTTACAAATTCCTCAATTCATGAAGATATAATTGCACTGTGATTCATGCCTTTGCTAAATCTATGCAAGTTATGGGCATGATTATTAACATCACATTAAACCCTAGAGCAAACAGATATTTTTTTTCCTGGACATTGACACTTGGCAGATAAATTACACTGTCAAAATGTTTAAGGAAAACAAAGCACAGTTATGACAGGAATTATTTTATTTTATAAACTGCTCTACTTTAAAGAGTTTAGAAATTGTTATGTACATGTTATTGTTCTATAGCATAATTTCAATATTTGTTTATCCATGGGACAGCACAAACACAGCATAAAATAACATTAAGCATTCAATTCAGGAACTTACTCAGATTTCTTAATTTCAATAGAACTTCTCAGTTGGGATGTCATTAACCTCTGTAGTGACGTAGTGGCATAATTATTCCACTGGATGCCACCTAGTGATTTGTATGGAGGGCATCATATATCTGAACTACAGCCATTGGGCCACAAATGGGCCCACTGACTTCATTTCAAATTTAAGCTTTGCTTAGCTTCAGACCAAAACTATTACCTTTTCTTGTGTGCTTCTCTGTTGACCTCTGTTCAATACAAGCATGTGTCAGCTATGATCAAAAAGACTATTCAGCTACACTAATATATATATATATATATATATATATATATGTATGTATTTCCTATTGCTAGGCAGAATTTTCCACCTCTTCAAATAGGTTTGACACAGCAGATGTGGTTCTTAGGAGACTGCAGGCTTTCTAAGGAGAACAGGTGAGGGGAAAAATAGGAAATTCTAGGCCAAGGTAGAAGGGGTAAACTTTAATATCACATACCGTTGACTTCAGGTGACTGAAGGATATTGTTGCTGCCTCTCAGAAGTCTCTCCTAATCCTCTATAAAACTTCAAGAAAGTTCAGCAAGAAATAATAGTTTATATATTCTTATATAAAAGAATGATGAAGATGCCTTGCCAGGACAGCTGACAGTGACCTCCTCCTTAAATAGGTTTGAGGTTCTTTTATGTCTTTTCTCAGTAAGGTCAGTGTAGTGAATTGTGCTGGAGGAGTTGTGGTTAGGGAAATTATATCACTATAAGCATCATCCATCACTATAAATCTATGATAATATGACAATACAAGCAGTACAAGCTGAAGTTTAAAAGTCTGCTGTATTTATCATCATTTGTTTTACCAAACGCATATAATAGATTAAAAAGAATGTATTTATCTGTAAAAGCAATCAGGAAATCTACTTTATTAACAGTGTCATTAAGTTTAGAACAAATGCTATTTCTCTTACACCTTTTACAACTGAAACCTATTTCTTGAAAACTAAATGATTATAAAAATGTCAAAAATGTTTTTAGTCATTAATCCCTCACATCCAGCAGCCATCTTGTGACAATTGATTCTAGTGGCAATTACACACCAGGATATTTCCAGACACAATGTGTTAAAATACTTTTAGTAAAGAACAAAGGAGCTGAAAATATTTTATTGTCATCACTGTCAGAAAACTAACACATCAAGACCACACAAAATTTTGGTGGCGCTTCATAGGTGCAGATCAAGGCCTACTCCTTATAAGGCAAAATTATATTGCTCTTCAGATTTTTATATCATCCAGCAAGACCCAGAAGTACACATTTTCCATAAACCTGGCTTCAGCAGGCAGACATCATCTCTCTCCATGGGTGGAAGACTGATAGAAGTCAATATGCCTAATGCTCAGAGCCAGGTTATTCAACATATTAACAGGATGAATTTCATCATGTTAGCATTAGTACCATTCACGTATGCTGCCTAGCAATCGAAGAACTACTAGAACAGTAATGCCTTGATTGACTGTCAGAAGACGTTAAAAAGAGGAGCCTGAGCAGAAATGCCAGCCTAGGCAGTCTGCAGGTGCCTAACAACCTTCTGTTTTTGGAGGGGAGCAGCACTTCTACCCATACATTCACCTAGTTCAATCTGATTTTATGCTAAAACGTATTAAGTAAAGACTCAAAGCAATGCAAAATATTGACCTTCATAGCCACATACTAACCAAACTTCTACAGAAGAGTCAAAAACTACAGGGTTATAAGCAGTAGCAAAGTAGCTGAAGGATTATGAGTGAAAGAAGTAATCTCATTTTGAACAGAAATAGGTAAGACTAATTACCAGTTATATATTTTTCCTCCCTGCTCCCCCCATCAATTTGCCCATCCCAACCCTCAGGCGTGTTCATTATGACAACAGGCCTAATGGTTGTGATGTTCTGCAGCTGGGAACATGACACGATTTTCATGACAATTTTCTTCTACAAATGTTGCTGTCAAAAAGAAGAGGACACAGCAGACAATGAACAATTTCTTGCTTCATTTGTAACAATTTTCTTGTTAGCCACAGGGCTCAGATTAATTACAGTCACAAGCATTGGGTCAGCTGATTTCTTGCCTCTGATAACTTTGCAATTGTTCATGTCTTCCTTTATCCTGTGCTATCATTAGCAAAAGTGCACAGCACTGAGCCTGACGTCATCTTCTAACATCTAAGCCCCAAGAAAGAGATTTATTAATGTTTTTTATTTGTTTGCTTTAAAAATAATGACTGTAGCCCAGGAGACTGGTCTAATTAACTTTCTGAAAGAGTAACTCATTAAGCTGATAATTAACAAATACACATCTCTCAGTCTCTATGATTATTACAATACCAGGCAATGTCTATGAGCAAAAGAGATAATTAGATATGCTTTCTAATTTATCTTTTTAAAGGCAATCTAAACAATGTTGCTTGTGGAAGGGAATGTGATACAGAGCTTGTCAAAGCAAGCACTGCAAGCCCCATTTAAGCACTGTTTTTTTCTCTTTTCAATTATTTAGAGTTGAGGTAGGGCTTTTGCTTTTCACAAGCAAATAACAGGAAAGCTCTGAACCACTAATACATTAATTTCTCCTCTCCTGGAAATAATCTTTGCTCCAGCTGTGATTCACTCTGTGTGCCTTGCTTTAAATCAGACTGAAAGAGGCAATAAGCAGTTTATTGTTGGTGGTGACTGCAGATCAAGTGCATACATACAAGCACCAGCTTAAGGGCTACAGAAGCACAGTTCTTCTCTGAAAAGCTCTCTTTTGATCAGGTGTTGATGTACCAATTTTATTTTAGTGTTACTCACCAGTCATAGGTAAAATTTGTAGTTAAACATGATGAGAGCAACAAATACTGTGCATCCCTACTGCACTGATCATGTATATTTTAAAAGTCTAAAAGTTATGAGTGTGATTATGAAGCTATGATTATGAAGTACTATTACCCTCTTACATTCCCTTAAGAGGATATTGCTTCAAATGTAACTGATTTAGTTAAATAAGTTTAGCCTGATACTATGATACAATTTCATAAAGTAAAATGATGACTGTTTTAACACAATTGAGGGGCAAGAAAATAGTACTGGCATATTCATACTTTTGGCCATAGAAGTGAGACTCCTGAGCTAGTTTTCAATAGGTATACATATCTAGAGGAAATAAGTATAGTGTGTATGCATCTCATGCCTCTTAATGCAGCATAACAGCATACACAAGTGTAGGGCAATATTATTCTCCTAGGTGTCCAGGGGACATTCTGATTTTCATTAAAACATAAATTTGAACATTAAATGCAGCTGGTAATTCAAAATACCTATTCATACAACAGTACCTTTAAAAATAAATAAAAAAAAAAAATAAAAAATCGCAAGTTCCTCAATGTAAAGATTTAAACAAGTTATTTTTTAATATTAATTAATATTAATGGAGTCACCATCCCTGGAAGTGGAGTCACCATCCCTGGAAGTCTTCAAAAGATGTTTAGATGTAGAGCTTAGGGATATGGTTTAGTGGGGACTGTTAGTGTTAGGTTAGAGGTTGGACTCGATGATCTTGAGGTCTCTTCCAACCTAGAAATTCTGTGATTCTGTGATTATTTAATTTGCTTACACATACATATTTTAGCTGCAAATTATCCTTATTGCATTACTCATTGTAGCTAACAGGGTTCATCTTATTAGTTGCCCCAAAGCTTATTTGTTTTTTATATCACAGATATTACCAAGAACACAAACCGACAAACAGGTACTTAAAAGTATCCTGAAAAACAGGGCTTGCCTTTACTAATACCCAAGAAGAAAGCTTGATGTTCAAGCTTTTTTTACCTACTTTACAAGTATTTTAAACATAATAAATACATGCAAAATAGAGTTAATGTGCATTGTTATTAATCTACATGATTCATATTGAACTTTTATATAGTTTGTTCGTTCTTATTTCTAAGAACTTGGTAATCTTATATTTGCTGAAAAATAAAAATAAAAAAATAGGTTTATTTCATCACTACAGTTTTTTAGTAATACATCTCTTACATCATAGAAGTTTCAGTGTTAATAAAATTAACACTGGTTTTACAGGATTACTGCTTTCTGTACTTTAACATTTTTCTCTTAATATTATCTGTCAGTTGTTCATTTGTTTTTTTTTTACATTTTATTCTGTAATATGATATTTAATTTATTCCACTACTTGATCTGTTCCCTTATATTCTCTGTATTTTATCATATATAAACCTCATTAACCATCCTTTCAAGATATGTAATGATTTAAAAGTTTTCTACAATTTTTTTAAATTTTCTTTCTAAAAGGGAAAAGAGAAGACTTTTGAAATTCTTTACTTTTTATCTCAAATCTCATTAGATTGTTAAGGAACTAATTAAGCATTTTATGTGAGGAGACAATACAGTATATGCTTCAGACCATATCATACCAAATAAATTGTAAAAATAATCTGTAAGAAAAGCTAGTGAAGGACTTGTGGCCTGAAAATTATTTTCCAATATTTGAATGTGTGAAGTGAAGTGAGACTTTTAGTACATCATAGAAGCATATTCCAGAAACCAAGCACAATTCCAAAGAGGGCATTAATGAAGAACCAAAATAATAAAATCTTCACACATTTTTGAGAGATGTTGATTGACTCCCCTGCTGCACAAGAACATTTTGTTTCTGTTTACTCATTTAAGGTAAATGGACTGATTTCCAGTCACCTTCTGGGATGAAGATGGGTAGTTAGCCTTTAACACATACACGTGTGAGCTGGATTTTATGAGTACAGTCGCCATGTGGATTTCCCTACCTGGAGACCATACGAATGGGCTTGGGCAAAGAATGAAATGGCAGATACCTGTTTTCCTTTCTGCATTCTTCCCATCTTGGATTTAAATTCTTTGCTTTTCCATAGTTCACTGCTTGAGTCCCCTCCACTGATGTGCACCTATGTGGTTTAGTCAAAGGTAAGGGCAGGTAGACAGTGTATATTCTTCTACTTTAGGTAATCTATCATTTACAGCTACTCAGTCAGAAGCAGTGTACCTGTGACTCTTCCCAGCTATTCTGAAGTATTCCATCACTATTGTAGCTGCATGGCCTGCAGCCTCAGTAGTTACATTACTAAAATCCAAGAGCAGCTTTCTGTGAAGATATTCTTTAATAAACCTCTGCCACCTTCACAGCTCCTCACATAAAACTGTTTCATTTTCTTTCCTTCTCCAGAATAGGAACATGTCTCCATTCTCAATCTTCAAAATTTCAATTTAAACTTGCTTCTGGCCTATTATAGCATATTTTCAGATGTGGATGCTTTTTTGTTCCCAAGTATATTCTGATTTCATGCTGTGAAATCCATGTTTCCCAAGGCCTTCCCTGACACAGCCTTTGCTGCTGCTGCTGCTTGTTATGTCAATCTGAGGTGAACATTTCTATTACTTCAGAAATCAGTTATCAGAAAATTCATTCTGGGTTATACCTGTCAAAGGAGTTACTAGCATAAGCATACACTTTGTTTTTGTTTTAAAATAATGGCATCTAATATTAAAAGCTGCAAGTGAAGAACAAGCTATTACTGCACAGGAAAACTTTGGTTTCCTATGGACTTTAATCATATATTTCCAGAACAAACCTACCTCTTTAATCATATATTTCCAGAACAAACCTACCTCTTGTCTGCTCACCTATGCCCTCTGTGCCTCCACTCTGACACGAAACTGCTCTTGATCTCCTCCCCATCTACAAACCCTCCTCTACCACACTCATGAACTCTGTGCTCAGCACAAGGACCAGTGCTCTAGTTTTGGTCAGATTTTGCTGCTTTGGAAATGGGAATTTGAGGAGGAAAATAGGGAATGATATTTTCCAAAGCATGCACTGCAGCCTTCCATCTATTTGAGAGATTTCCATAACCTGAAGTTGTATTCTCCTCAGTTCTCTACCCCTTGCTGCTCCCTTGTACTTCATGCAGAAAGAAGCATTCCCTGCTTATGTTATTTCTGAGAATTGCCCTGGGCAATCAATACACAAAACAGAAGGTAAAAGTCCAGAGTTCAGAAGCTACAGACTTTTAGATAGTGCACTAAATCCCTCATTTCACAGCAGCCACCTACAAAACTAAAAGGAATTTCATATCTTTGAGATCTCTACCCTTTTGTCATGTTCAGTGGGCTCAAAAGTTATAACACATTTTGGAAAGTGGGGAGAGAGGAAAGAATTAAAGTTAACAGCATTGTGGAAATGCACAGCTCACAGAGAGTCCATTTTTCAGTTCCCACAGGAGCTGTGTTACTGTGTACAACTGTGTTGCTGTGTACAACAGGCAGAAGTTCTGGGTTTGAATGTGTGCTGCCTCCCACTTTGCAAAGAAGTAGTGATGATGGAGGTCATCTGAGCTAGAAAAGGCAACTGAGCTGCAGCAATGGCAAACAGAGCAGCACCCCAGCAGGGCTGAGGGACTACAAATAACAACCAAAGCTCAAAATAGTTTCCAAGGATTCTGCCTAAAACTGGAGGTTTACATAGCTGTTAAAGTTCTCTGACTGCAGTAAGAATAAAGCAAAGGCAAATTGTTCTGATTTAATGAATAGTCAACAGTGGTCAGAAACTAACATTAAATATGGTCAAGAACAGGTATGGAAGAATGTTATAACTCTGGAAAAGAGTTATAGTCAAGATTCTCCTTAGCATCTAACAATTTATGTATTTGCAGTGTAAAAAATGAGACTCTTGAAGGGTATTTCAAGTTCTTGACTCCATTAAGATCTGGTTTCAATCTTGATGTGATGGTTATCTAAGAGTGAGGGTTGACTGATTGTTGTTTGAAAGAGTACTAAAAGAAGAGGTTGAAGATGAGAAGAAATAAAATACCAGAGACTGAATTGTGCTTTGGTCAAGATAATCCAAAGACAAGTCCTATACATACATGCTACTGAAACATTTAAGCTAGAGAAACCTGGATAAAAACTTTAAGATACTGCTGTAAAAACTGCTAGTTTCCTATTTACTGTGTTATTATGCCACATGCCCTTTGGAGATTGAGACTTTCTTTTTTTTTTTTTTTTTTTCCATAACCTACCAAGACTAACTACTTTTACTCATTATTCAACCAAACCAAATAGAACTCACTGTTAAATTGTCTGTATGTCATTAACAGAATCATAAAATATCCTGAGATCAAAAAGGACCCACAAGGATCAACTCCTGAGTCCCCAAAGGACCACTCAAAAAATCAGACTATGTGTCTAAGAGCATTGTCCAAACACTTCTTGAACTTCAGCTGTCTTGGTGCCATGACCACTGCCCTGGGGAGCTTGTTCTAGTGCCTGACCAGCCTCTCAGTGAAGAACTTTTTCCTGATATCCAGACTGACCCACCCTTGCCACAGATTCAAGCCATTTCCTTGGGTCCTAATCCTCTTAAAAATAAAATAAATATAAATATAAATATAAAAAGTCAATGGTCTGTTTTAGATTATTCAGAAATAATGTAAAGTTCAGAAGAATAGTGACACTATGTAAATAATTTAAAACACTCCTAAACAATGAAATTTTGAATGCCTTTTCAAATTTACTTTTGCCTAGGAAAGGCCAAAAGCAGGACCTCTAGCATTTAGTCTTGGTTTGTGGAATAGCAATGTAAAAACTCCCATGCCCCACCAGTGTTCAGGTGTCAGGCAGAATCATTACGCTCAGCATAACTTTAGCTCCTCTTTGCTCAGCTTACATTCCCTGTCCATTTCCTTCCTAATCAATCCATCTGTCATTCCATCTACTCAACCATCCATCCATTTCCTGAGCGATCCTCAGGCCAGACAGGTCCCAAGATACAAACACCTGTGTGCATAAGCAGCAGTATGAATCATATTACTGTAGTCTTTCACCATGTTGGTGAAAGGTCTTGGAGTTAAGCTTATATTGAGTGTTTTCTGCTTGAAAGGTTAACTTTACCAGGCCCAAGGGCAATCCTCACATATCCTGTCTAACCCACCATGCATGTTGTACTCTGACATATCATTAAGCAGAGTCCACTGTGCAAGCAAATATCTAGGGACCATGGCCAGCAGCAAATACATACATAAATAATTAATTAAATAAGGGGAAAGGAAACAAACAAAAAAACAATTCACAGAAAATGAGACTGGAAAACAAAAAATCTTAAAGATTTTATTTTTGAAGACTCTTTTGATGATGTAAATAGCAAGCTACATTGCAATCCCTAAGTCTAATTAAGTTGTGGAATAAAGACAGTAAAACTAGGTTAGAAATTCTGCAAAATTCTTTATTTAGTGGAAGAAAGATGGTATGATTCAGTGCCAAAGATAGTCAGATGTCAAGCTGACTAGCTGATCCATAATAACATTGCTCAAAGTATTCCTTTTCCACATGACCCAGTCACAACAAAAGCCACTCCCATTCCCAGTTTCAAAAGACAGAAGCTGCATAAATACAAAACCATTTTTGCTGTCAGGTATGCAAAAGTTAAAGGTGTGCCAGAATATTGTACTGAAAGGAATGTCACCATACCACTATACATGCACAAGACATTTGGAATGATCTCAGCCAGAGAAGAAGTTTCTCAATTGTCCATTTACTGGTCTGAAGTGGAAAAAAATAGACAGTAAATTCACAGCGTATAAAAAAGAAAATACAGTGAAGTCCTCTATGAAAAGTAAAGCAGAAAACAGGGGATACCTGACATTTATATATTCTGAAACACACCGGAAGTTTTGTTCCAATTGAAAGCAAAAGAGGAAAAAAGTGACCAAAATCATGGGCATCATTGTAGGACTAGGTAGGCTTTAAGATTTCTCTGTTGTAAAAGTGTGTAGAAATGTATTTGATCCTTGCTGGCATTTCAGTTGCTCTAACATCACCTCACTGACATGAACAAAGGGCTCTTTATTTGATGGACTTCATCTGAAATTTGACCTCCTTAATGCTAATGGAAATATTGCAGGTAAGTGGTTTCATTATCAGCAATGAATGTGAGGACCTGCTATTTGGCAATAACAATGTGAACAACAACAACAACAACAAAAAAAGATGTTAAGATCTGATGACTAGAAGTTTTCAGCCTTTCTAGACAAAGATCCTTAAAATATGGGATTTGGAAATATCTGCTCAGGCTTTAGGTGTAACTCACAATTGCTTTTTAATTTCAGTACTTACCAGAAGACTTTGGACAGTTTGATGATGATGAATACTGTAAGCCTAGATCTGACCTTCTTGGAAGGGAGAATGTTTGCCAGCAATTTGTCTTTCAAATTTATGTTTGATCATATCATCTGGTTAAATGTTAAATCATTACATTCTAAGTAGGAGTGTAGTATCATGCATTAATGCACCTATGAGGATGTGAACTGAGTGCAGGGGAACAGGTTAATGGCCTTGCTGACCTGAGAGAGATTAGAAACTGACTCTGATAAAGGCGATAGGATTTCTGAGACAGACTCTATTTACTCAATTTAAAAATGTTATTAGGATTTTATTAGAAAGAAGCAGCTGAAATAAAACATATAATGTTTTAGAGAATGAGAATATGCACAGAGATACAAGTATTCTTAAATATTAACACAATTCCTGAGTCATTAAGGCATTACTTTTCCATTAGTCATGAAGAAAAAAGGGATTAAAAATGATGGATGATAGCTATTTATATGGGTGAATTTACCCATCTGTCTTGGTAATTGCAAGCGAACTCAATTTATCACAGTTTATCACATGTGTGTGTAGCGTACACATATACATATATATATGCATATTGGACATTTATTTACAATGAGCCTCTTTAGAGGAAGAGCTGTACAAACAAGTAAAAATGGATTTAAATCTTCTTTGCAACTGAGTGGGTTAATGTGAGGTGGGTAGTGGTTCATATATGCAGTGGTTACTATAGTTACAGCCTCTCTCTCTGGCCCTTTAATAAGGAGCTAATCACTTTATTTTCTGTCCAAGACATCTCATTTCACATGTTCGTCTCTTCACCCACACCTGACATTATTTTCTCCCTAAGGGAAGGCAGAAAGATATTAACCCTCCAAAGATAAAGTTTCTCTAGCTAGCTAATCCCAAAAACTGAGGGGGGAAAAAATAGGACTTTCATATGATTTCTGTGGTTAATAATGGGCAGGAACCTGCCATGGCATGGCAGTAGATAATACTTCCCACCTCACCACAGCTCCCAGAAACCCTTAAAGGCTGCCGAGAAGGTCTGTATCATACAATTCTATTGACACCTGTCCTTGAATTAAATATCAGACATGGAAAAAAAATAAAATAAATAAAATTTACAACTGTTTAATGAAGAGCCTGATACAAGATCCCCAAAATTAGTTGTTCCTAAGATTAAAGACACCCACGGGGTCTACATGCACACATGGTAGCTTTTTTCCCCTCTGAAATTATGTTTTAAAGTTGTAAGAGATTAATTATAATCCCAAAACAGGAAGGGACTGGGGGGCTCACATCCAACCTTTAGGCTGTTGTGCCTCTCAAAATATCTGCCAGCTGCCATTGGTTCCTCACCTCGCAGATCTGTCCAGATCTTCTCTTTAGGTAAAAAGGATATAATTCAGGGACATAAATATAGGTGCCAAGTGCCATTCTAGGCACAGCTGTGTTTCTGAAAATCCTTTCAAAATCTCACCTGGTAGGCATGAATACCTCAGCATCCTGAGCAAGTGCTCCTTCATGAAAGGGCCAACAATGGAAATTTGGGGTTATCTACTTTCACAGCACTTTTTACCTCTCTACAGAACAGAACACTCTCCCAAGAGGTGGAACAGTCTGTTATCAATTGCTTGTGGGTAAGAGTCACCTGAAGAATGATGAATGTATTAGAATAATCACTTACTGGTTGTATAATATCACTAAGTAAATGCGGTAAGACATCTTTTGAGTTTCTGCCATTTTTTGTTACAAACAATAAACACCAGTGGCACTTGTCAGCTTTGACAGCATGTTTTACTGAGAGCGGGCCCAAGATGAAAATTAAGCAACAATAGCAAATGTAATTTACTGCCCCCAAACATCATGCATATCTATTACTTCTCTAAGCTACATCTTTTATTCTTTTCAGATGAACTTATAGCCAGGCGTAATTTTGAAGAAAAAAGGACTGAATTAAGATTCACCACAGATTTTCTTCAACTTAACTGACAAGCAGAAATTACCAATTCTTGGTCTTTGCCTCAAGGAAATGACATTTAAATTCACCAAGGATTCAAGACTCTGTGTGAATATATATGTTTGCCTGTACCTCTGCATGTGCCTCTTCTTCCTCTTTATTGTTGAACCTGGTGCCATTTGACAGATGGAAATGTGAAGATACTGCCTTTGGTACCATAAATATATTAAGATGTATCTTGTCCTTAACACCTTATTACCTTTATATTTTTAATTGTATCTTGCTATTTTTCAATAGCTTCATGGTGATGTTAAATTCTGTAAATAAACATGGCCAGATAAAAAAATAAAATTGTGCAGTGCAAGTGCTGAGGCAAAGATTGTGTTATGATCTCAGTCCACAGGCAGTAGAGAATCCAGACACAAGACACGAGAAAATTGATTTAATAGGTTTCAACAATGAAAAACATTGCATCATTACAAAGCATCATTATTAGTTTAGATTTCTCTTAACAAATCCTTCAATTTTTGGATAAATATATTTAAATTTCATATGTTAATGTTTGGACATAACCAGTGGCATCGTAAAACCTGTCAAAGATTTGACTGGCTTGTCAATGCAGAAATTAATTGCATTCCATGGGAATTTTTACATCTTTTGGGATCAGCATTGTAGAACATAATTTTAGATGCAATACAGACAAAATAATAGCTTCTCTTCTGTTTTACCTTCAATCTCCCTATTCCTTGTAATAAATAAATAAATAAATTCTAATTTATGGTAACATTTTTGAGGGTGAACTTCAGGTTAGTCAGTTCAATCTGGAGGCCCGCAGTCTAAGTGCTGAGTCGTCCTCCTTGGACTGACAATTAGAATACGTACAATAAAAAGATATTATAAATATTGATAGGAGCTGAGTTGGGGAGATACTACTGCATGACCTGTTACCCTCCCCCCATCCCCCCCCCACCCCCCCCGCCCTTTTTTTTTTTCTTGTTTCTTTGTTAGTTTGTAAATGGTCTAATTCTGCACAGTGGAGAAGGAATCAAATAGCTGATAAGCAAAAAGTACTACACAAACAGGAGACTGATACAACATTTGGCACCTTGTAGAAATGTTCTCTTAAAGATAATTTTCCCTTCCCCTAAGATCTTTCTCCTTTTAGCAAATCAAGAAAATAGAGAGGGAAAAAGATCCAGATCATAAAGTGATACAGGCACATTAGCCAGAGTGACAGGAAGTTACATGAGCATAGGAAGAAAAGATATTTTAAGAAAATGTTAGCATCATTTTTAATTCCTGAGGCCTTTAAATATGTCCACCCTTACTCAAAGGCTCTTACTGATGGCTGCAATTAATTGAAAACAATATCAAGTACATTCCATATATATTGACAAATGTAGTGAACATACTGATAAAGCAGGTGGCATCATCACAGAGCTAGGCATTCTCTATTTAGTGAATTACAAATTCCACAGAAAGATCTACTTTGTACATACTATATCTGGTTCTCTGGATTTCAGTTATGTAAGAGTATGAGCTCTAAACTGCAATAACAGTTATCTTTGCAAAACCCTACTCAGAAAAATTCCCTGCATTCTGAGGATGACATTTTGCTGAACTCTGCTAACAAGGCAGCTAATAAGTTCCCCTCTGAGCTGCAAAACAGTTAACAACACCAGCAGTTGTCCATTTGCATATGAAAGACAAAAAGCAACAATTAAAATAATCTCCAAAAGAATAATTATTTCATCATTCCAGTTCTACATACAATTTGTCATATCATATTAGCTTTTCCTTTTTAAAATGTTGTTCACAGCATAACCATTTCTTCCTGACACATCCTTCTGTGAGGAGAATGAAAAAATAATATTTTTAAACACTTCTCTATATAAAATAGGAAGTGGGTCACTGGGTTTGCAGATAGTACATTTAATTCTGAATTCTTCTGTACTTCATGTTATCAGGATGAACATTAGGTGGTACTAAATCAAATGATGGTGCAAACAGACAACTATATACCACGGCAGGCTGCTAGGGATAGCAAGAACTGCTCACCCTTCCAACACCCCCACTTCCAAGCTAGCAGGTTGAGAAACCACAGGAATATGCAGTCCTTTTTCCTTCTTTCCTGACATTGCAAAATGATTGTTATCACAGCTAATCACTACAGTTGAGGTCTCCCATTTCAAACACTAGTGTTCCCACTCCTCTGCAAGCAGATTGAGCATCTGAGCTGCTGAGAGGTCACATTTCCTCTTCCACGCCTCTTCTACCCACAGGCATAGTGACATCAGGACAGTTTACAAAGGCTAGTAGTGTTAGAGATAGCTCTTACTTTTGAAAGATCAGGTGTTTTCCATCTGAAAATGGAAAATTCTGCATTATATGCAAATTCTCAACCTGGAAGTTAGTAAGGTATAAAGCAATGGAGAATCAAGTCTCAGGTCCCCTTTTTCCTCAGGGTTACTTCACTAGCAAACATGTTTCCTGTGGAGGAAAGCGTGAACATATTCTGCCCTAAAACACCCCAAATAACAGAAATAAACAGGAGTAGCCTTTGCTCCAATTTTGACCATCCCCATCAAAACCAGTGATTTTTCTGACCCTGTTTCCATATCTAGTGGCCAGGAGGAATGGACGTCCTGCCTCATGGTATAATAATTTATCAGGAAGTTATATGTCACTTATAAACCTGATCATTTGGCAAGTTGATAATCTCAGCAAAACCAGTGGTTATGATAGCAATGAATACCCTGTGTATCTTCACCTACTTTGCAAACAGCAAAGTCAAGTACTCAGCACCCTCAAGGTGTGCAAGGATAGACAGAACACACTGAGGTGAGTACACAGCAAAGCATCAGCTGCAGGAGGGTCCCAGCACTGAAACAAGCATCTGATGTTCCTTCTCAATTTATCACTTATTCACTAGAAACTTGGTAGATACACATCCTACCATTCTGAAAAAGAGGCAACTGGGGGGAAAGGGAGATGTTTAAAACATTTATAATGTTTCTACACCCTTACATGCAGATAATTATATCCCTATCCTGATGTCAAACAGGGATGAGCAAGACCAGGATTGGAATGAGTTCTGTCTCCCAACATAAGTTACATTTCTCAATCTAGGCAGAAGATGATAGTTTCAGAAAAGGGAGGAAGAAGGAAATCTCCATTCTTGTAATGTGTTAGTGTTATAAAAATGGGCATTGTACTGGCTACACAATTGTCTATAGTCACTATTTCCCAAATGAGGAGTTTTAGATAAAGAATTTAGTTTTGTATTAAAAACTGAAATCCTTGTTAGTGCTGCCTAATATTTTTAGAGCATCTAGTTTTGCTGGAAAAAGCTATATAAATATTAGCAAAATTTCATTAAATTGTATTATGTTGGTTAGTTTCCTCTTCCTCTGCTTAAAAGGAAAAATGAAATAAGTGAGAAGGAATTTGGATTTAAAACTTAATGTGCTTTCCTTCTTTCCTTTTTTATTTTTATTTTTTTCCCTGTATAGACATGCAGTTTTTATAAAAAAGAGAAATGGAGAGGTACAGAGCAAAAGTATTTTATTATTCTTGGGGTTTTTGCTATCTGGGTGTTCCGTGAGGTCATATTTCTGTGATGTCAATATAGTGCAAGACAGTGATAAACTGGGCAGCTATTAAGCTATCTTGTAAGTTCTTACACCCTTTAATTTTTGATATCTTGAATATAGCAAGAAGCTATGCAAAATATCATAAAGCTGAAGCAGGGTCAATAAGAAGCTGCTAGTCTAATAAAGATGGCTTAATAACTCTACCTTTTCAACAACTATGAAAAGAGGAAAAAAAGGACAACAAAATAAAACATGAAGTTATTTCATGGATGTCTGGATTTGAAATTAGCTGCAGTCATTCCTTTATTGACTCAGCACCTTCACACAATGCTCTTAGATCACTCTCAGCTTGTGAATATGTAGCTTCATGCATATGCAGCATTTTTCTAAATGTCTTTATTTTTATAGCAAATAATTTTTACAGCATCTTCAAAGGTTACTTTTTCTTTCTTTGATCCCTTTTGTGAAATACCTTTTTACTCTTATCAGGGTTTAATATCAATTAAAGTTCTGTTTCAAATCAGTGCAAACAAGCTTATCATTTACACCAAGGTCTATCAACTCTCCAAACTGTCTTTTAAATTTGATTAATAAGTTTGAAGAATCCTCACACTTAAATAGTAATTTTAAAAGTCATTTTTCTTTCCCATTAGCAGTCTCTGGAAAGGCAGCTCCTGCTATAAGGAAATTGCTTGGTCAATGACAGATGGTCCATCCAAGTGACCATAGATATTCTCTTCTCAAATTATTTGTTACTTTGGATGACAGCTGATATACTATATATACACCATCTCAATACTCAAATACAGTGTTGAAAGTGAATTATCTGGTGGATTATATTAAGACGAATAACATTTGCACCTACACGTCGGGAGACACAGCTAAAGGATTTAAAGGTGAGCTTCATTGACATAAGAAGCAGAATATATGAGATGGAAATTTTCCCACCTTATAATTGTGTCTTTCATAAAACTTGGAGATTCTAGACAAAAAATTATTTTCTGAAATAAAATTATTTCCTCTGTAGAAGAGTTTGAAGTAATGTCCTAGTCACCTCCAGGTACCAGCAGAGATTAGACTCCGCTCTACCTCATATACATTATCATAGTAGAGATCAGAACGCTGGTATAGGTTTTGTTTAAACAAGGAGCCCTCTGAATTCCCCATAAAAGCAAATTAAGGAAAATATTGTGACTAGCAATAGATGCCACATGCATTTTGGAGCTGTTCTGTCTTAGACACCTGCCAGAATGGGGATATTTTACATTACTATTTTTAATGTGGATGGCTCAGTATATCTTACCTTAATCCTTCTGACAAAACCCTGATTCCTTTCATCCAGATCCTCGGGAAGATGTGAATAGCATTTCAGGAATAAAGGCAGGTGCTCAGATGGATGTGCATCAGCAAAGCTTACAGAAGAAATACATCTGTCTAGGAATTTGGATATGCATCTATCCATCAGGATCGGTCCTGTATCTTTCTGAGCGATATAACATCTGTGTGTTTAAACTTAATTAAACACATGAATTTTAATTTTTAGAACTGTCAAATGGTACAAAAACAGATTTGAGGAAAGTGTCAGAAAAACATAATTCCAAAACCAACCAACCAAACAAATGAACAAAAAAAACCCTGAAATTGCTGACCCATTAGAGCTTCTTTGACTATCTTTAAGGAGCTTGGAGACCTAGGGCCAATAAAGAGTCTGATAGTCTCATAAGTGCAGTCTGAAAAAACATATTTCTCAAATACAGAAAATAACAGATTTTTATTCATAGTTTGATTTTTAAATAGGTGTTACTTCCTCTAGGTGTAAACTAATTAAAAGAAGCTTGGGGTATTACTTATTTAGAATAAGAAAAGTATGGACACCTGGCTTTTCACTGGTAGTTTTCTATACTTGGGCACTTGTATCTGCCTAATGTAAGTGTAAATTAGCACCCCTAGGGTAAGAAAGAATCAGACTGTGATGTAATAGCATTTGAAACCAACTTCACTTTTTCTTACACACAAAGAAGAAAAGAACTCAGCTGTCTATATTTCAAGGAATAAATAAATAAATAATGTTATTATCTCCTGGCAATTTTTCTTTTCTGGAATACAGAGGAGTTTAAAGAAAGCCCGTATCTCCTTTTTGGCTTCCATGTACAGTCATTGAACTGGAATTATGAAGAAAAAAGAAAATAATGTTATCAAATTTAGGAGAAAGTGAACCAGGACCAAAGACCATCAGTCACTTACCTTCTCTTTCACCTCGTATTTAATCTCTCATGTATCAGATACAAATGACATTAGCAGATAGCAGCTGTCTTTCAGCTTTAATCTGGCTGGGCCACAGAAGCAGAGCTTCTCTCATAAAAAAGGCTCTTAGCCCCCTAGCTACCCTTGCAGTCTTACCATGCACCAGCTATGCTTTACATTCATCTTTCCTCAGTGCAGGTGACCAAAATCACCTTGATCTTTTCTTCCCCCAGATGAAATCCAACAGTTTCTCATACAGTGGTGTTACCAGCCTTTTATACTAAATTCATTTACAAACCTAATAGAATTTGTAGAGACATTCGCTTGTTTTAATCTGTTTATTAAAGCTGTGAGAAGTTATTCAATCAGCTGGATCACCCAAACTGTGTGTCTTTACCAGTTAGTACAGCTATAGAGAAGTGTGATGTGATATTCGATGAGATGTCACGTGATATTTGAGATGTCACATGACATTTCAGCTGCTGAACACAGAGAAATTACAGTGAGGTTGAGTGCGCATTTAAATATGTCTTAGAGTTCCCTAATAGAAATATATAGCTTTGTAAAGTTCCTGAGTTCAGAGGCTGGAATCTTTTCTTCGTTGTACGATGCTGATGCAGCATAACCTAGTATACCACAGCAATATATGAGACTATGAGGCTGTCACGAGCCTTTAGTCTTGATGGCTGCTCAAGCAATTACTTAGTAGCACTGAAGATGAGATTAACTAAACTAAATTAGGCAAACACTCATATATTTAACTTCCATTCACCACCAATAATTGCCAGGCAAATTTAAATATATTCACATTCTGGATGATAAAGTAAAAATGTCTTTCGTGAAAGTATTTGACTACTTATCAACTCAAAGGGAAAATTGGGCTATTTATGGAATGTTAACACTTGGACCATTTGAAAAGAAAAGCACATATTAATCTTTTACATGCTAGGATTTCCACTGTTTTACAAAAATGTATCAATCCAAAAGAAAAAAAAAAAAAAAAAAAAAAAAAAGAATAGTGCAAATTAAAATGTCTACTAAATAGACAATAATTTCTTGTCCTCTCTTGATCACGAAAGAGAAATAAGGCAATATACTGTATGAACTACCTCTCGGTAAAGACACAAGGTCTTGGAATACAGCTCTGCAATAGCTTTATTTTTAAAAGTTAGGATCATACAACGAGCAAAAATCAATTTGCAGTCAATGTGCAGTATGTGATGTGACCTGGAGACAAGTAATTACCTTATAAAGCTATAAATACTTGAAATCTCTATCGTGGTCTCACCATGAGCAGCAAAAATGGAAGCTCAAAGTGTTTATTGCCACAGTGTGGCTTTGTTCATGTTGGGATCAATCCAATTTTTGTATGATTTGCATGATGCAGGTGAAGGAGAAGAGATACAAAACCAGAAATAAACTTGCTGACTGGAACCCAGTGCCTTCCCCGACCTCCCAAAGCTGGGTGTCCTCATTCTTCAACCAGTGTGCCTGCCAGCTCTGTTGGTGGGTTGGACATTGTCTAGTTAATTTGGAGTGGCAGTGGGCCCAATCTAATAAATCCTACCCTTCAGATTACTTACTAGCCTGGTGTTAGCAGTCTGCTATCTACACAGCTTTGGCTTAGAGCTTGCTCACATTCAGCCAGAATGAAGCCTGGAGAGAAACAGCTCACTTCTACTTGGAAAACACTGAGCAAATACACCAAAAGACAAACAATTCCCTTCTCTCTGCTCTGGCATTCACAAACCCTTAATTTGTACCTGCATAAAGGCACACCTCTAATAAAAGTGACATCTTCCAAACACTCTGTGGCACTACTAGGAAGCCGTTTCCCTATCATTACATCCTACCCATGAGGTGCACCTTATAAATGTCCATGTTTTTGTTTCTGTACATAAAAGTATATCTACGTGGCACTTTAGAGAATGGTGTAAGGGAAATGGCCCTTGAAATGAATTGGAAGCTGTTCTGCCAAGATTAAGCAGTGATAAACCATGAGGAGCCCCAGGTGTGATAATCCAGATTCAGCATCTCACAGATCTGTACAACCTGGAGTCAGTTCACAGTGCAGGCTCTTACTGACTTGCTTACTTCAGATATCACTTCTGTCCACTATTAGCTGTTATGTGCTTTCCTACCAGCCGTCCTCTGGGGTACAGATCAGCTCTTGACTTGACTATATTCCTTTCTGATGTCAAATGAAGCAAAGGCTTAAATAAATAGAAGAAATGAGACCTTTCCTGCCCTTTGCTGAGTGGGACTCTGTTGACTCTGCTTTGCTGACATTCCCATAATGCTTCCTGGCTTCAGTGAGCATCGCCACCTGGAACTGCAGCATCCCATGCCACCTAGGGGTCTCTGCAGAGCATTCATTTCCCTGAGGCAGAGATTGATCACAGCTGGGATTTTTTTAGAAGCCTTGGCATGTTTTAAATTTACATCCACACTACATTTCACCAAGTATGACACTAAGTAATTTTCTCCTCTCTTCCCACTATATTAATACTGCTTTTTCTGGGATGGTGAATTCCATTGCCAATTTCCATCATAGGACTACTTTACATAGGAAAAATATTGAAAGTAGAGCATGTGGAGTCTCCAAATTTAGCTTTTTAAATTAAGCCAGTAGGCCATGACAAGTAGTGAATTTCTTGAATGGTCATTGTACACTGTAGGGAGCATTAAAAAGTACAAGACAGAAAGCCAAATGGCTTTTTAAGCACTCAAGCAGAGTGAAGCTCAACTGGAAATGAACTACCTGGAGTGCATTGTTGCTAATGTAACACACGATTCAAACATCTAAATAAAGCAGGACAAACTATGTTTTAAATAACAAATAATCTGAAAGAAACACAAACAAGGAGGACCTCATAAAGGCAGATATTCTGCAAAAGGTTTATATATAATTTCAGACAGTTCATCCATAATTTTCAGGCTCCTGAACCTTGAAATAGAAAACTTGCTAAATAGACTGTTCAAAGCTATACTACACTCCATGGTCACGGTTTCACTGTGTACTGAGGAATGAAAAAAGTTTCTAAATAAAGTAAAACTATACAAGGGCATACAATTCTGGAGATATATATATGTATTTAGTTGGTATTCCACTCAGCACTGTATTTTGAAAATTCATAGAGGCGTTGCTAGCTACATTCAAATTTTGTTCAAAAATTTGCAATTTCATCCATTTAAGTTTGGCTATCCTTTAAATATGATAGGCAAAAGCAAGACCATGAAATATCTAAAGTCTGCTGGTAGACACAGATTATTCTTTATCCAAGAGTGTGGTTTTCTTTAAAAGGTCTTATTGGTCTCTACGATCAAGCTGGGTGCTGCCTAACCTAATTTTAGGTGGTTAAGTCCACGTTGTATCTAGATTCAAACCAGTACTGGTGTCCCTTTTGTGAAGTTACCCATCCTTTACAGTGATGTGCTTGCTCCCAAACTGTTTTAGTTTAGCTTAAGATCCTAAGCAAGGAATATTTAAAGATACTACGAGGTGAGTGTTTTACATTGAACATTCAAGCTGAAATTGGCCCAACCACTTCCATGGCACTGACAAAAAAAGCAGCTAGAAGATGGGAGCTCTGAGACAATTTCCCTTTGAAGAAGACAACTGATTTCCAGGAGAAATCAAGGAGAAATACTGCATCTACCAACAGCAGCCTCCTGCCTGGTTTTCAGTTGAGCATTTCATTTGAAGAGCACTTGACTTAGCTATGTAAATTTTCAGGTAAGCTTGAAATACACTCAGCAACTGCACAGCATGCTGAGCCACTGGCTATCCCCAAGAGGGGAAGTGAAATGGAAACAATCAATGTGGTGTAGCTTACGGTTTCACTGAAGTACCAGACTCTTCCACAGATGCTGTGGATATGAAGACCTTGCAAAAACTCAGAAGTCTCTATTAATATATTAAAAAAAAAAAAAAAATCAGTGAAAAGTAGGAGAGGAATTTTTTTTTTTTCTTTCAGCAGCAGAAAGCTGTATTAAGGGCAACAGGATTATCACGGCTGGCATCAAAGAAGCATTCATATACTACATTGTTTTTTGTTTTCCTTTTATTCTCCATTCTCACTTTTCTTCAACCCCTTCCATAAGAAAAATGATCCACACCATTTTCAAGCATGGATTGTGATGCCCACAAAAGCTATCTTTATGGTAACAATTTTCAATGTCTCTTTCACTAGCTCAGTTCTGCATCTGCCTTGAAAAATCTCACCCTTTTCTGTTTTGATGCTTGAAGGATGATCCATTGCCATGATGACAAGGTTACACTCATCTGGAATTGCAGAAACATGAACATATCCATTGCTTAACAAGATGTTTGGAAAAAAAATAAATAAATAATATTCAACTTAAAAATCTAATGTTGACTCAGGTTTAGATGAAGTAGTTTTTCAGTGCATACACTACATGAGCTTGATTGTAGTCCTCCCTTGCATAAACATTAGAGGGTGAAAGCAGATGGCTGTCGTTGGGAAGTGTGGTTATCTTTCTGGGCCTTGTGGCAGAACAAAATCTCAGGTCTAGCAGCCTCATCTTATTGCATTTGATAAGCAATTGCCTTCATAGAGCAGGGAGATGAGCTGCAACCTGGTGAATATCACAGTGTTCTAGCAGTAGTTATACATCACAGCACAGTATCCTACTATTCCAGCCTCATGATGCTTCCAGTCCTCCTAATTTACAGTGGACAGAAGAAAGCCCAAGCCTTCAAAAGTTAGAAAGTGCATTCACAGTGGCAGAGGACCAGCATGTGGTGTGTTGATTAACAACCTTCCTCCCCATGCACCCTTTCACGTTCAGAAAAGTTGAGTTTTGTTTTTTTTTTTCTCAGTTCCTTTCAACTTCTTATTAGCTGGGGATCAGATCAGGGATTTTAGTGAGCAGCAGCTATCATGGTATATTTTAATATCTTTTTACAAGTCAGTAATTGCATTTATTCCACCCTCACCACCAAATCTAGGAGTTATTTTGCTCCTTTTGTTGAAAATGAATACAAAAAGGTGTGAAAAATAAAATGCCATTTTAAATTTACTTTGGATGATATAATGTTCAAGATACAAAGATACTGAGGCTGGTATCTGGATTGTACAGTTTAAACAAATAGACATGAACAAATCCTGAAATACTTGTGAGAAAAAAACACTGTTCAAACATGTGGAAGAAAAAGAAAAAAAAAAAAGAAGAAGAAGAAGAAAGGGATCAGCAAGGTTTAGAAACCCTAACATAGCTGAACATGTGTAATTTCATTTTTCTCTAATCTGTATATTTTATCAAATTCTAATCTATGTTATCTCCAGGCTAAGAGAATGAAAAATCAGATGAGAAAAAAAATGAAACATACTTTTTTTTTTTTTTTTTTTTTTCTCTGTAGGCTTTCTAGAAAGTCTTTTAGTAAGGCTCTGAGTTTAAATGGTTGGAAAAAAAAGCCTTGATTTAAAAATCCAAAGGATCTTGGAAAATGTGTGGAGAGAAAAATATGGTTTAATCTTCAGGTAATGTTAATCTTGAGCAGTTACAGCTCGAGTAGTGTTGCTCACTGTATGAAGGATTTTTAATTGCCAAGGGGGTTCATTCAAACTTTTAGTGTTCTTTATTGTTTCAATGCTTTGTGCCTGTGAAGGGAATTACCCCCACCACCCCAGAGACTCCCCACCTCAGTTTTGTTTCCTGGTTATTTCTCTGTAAGTCTTTTAGGGTTCTCTTCAATAATTGGATTGTCACACATATCATAATATTGCTTAGAAACACTGCCTGAAAAGCCTTTATTCCCTGCATGTGAAAAAAAGCAATAAACATACCTGGAAGACAGGTGCAGTGGCCAACATCAAGAAAAGCAAAGGCTTCAGCACAGACCTTAGTAACAACTACTGCATGTGCAAAGGTTGCACGTGGCCCTTATTTGGCTGACCTGCCACTGAATACTGGGATTGCCAATTGAAAGAGCTAAGTGTTTCAGCAAAGGTTTTAGAGATCTGGGAGATTTAGGAAAAAGTAAGAGGAAAGTAAGAATAATTAAAAAAAAAAAAATGTTTGGGAAAAAAAAAAAAAAGAAAAAAAAAAAGAATTTAAATGGGAAATCCTAGCTTGGAAAAGGAAGAGTACTGTTGACTGACCACATGCTCCAAAAGAAGTACTAAGAAATAAACTGGCTTTTCAGTTGACTGTGGTATGCAATCACTGTTTGTAAGTACCAATAATACGTTAGCTAAATAGACATCATCAGCAAACTGACACTGAATCCCAAGGACAAATCTTTTTCCTCTCCAGACAGTTTTTCTTTGCAGAAATTAATGTCTTATTACAGTAACTCCCTTTGGAATAAAAATGTGCATCATTAAAATCATTTAAAAAGCCCAAACTTTGGATTCTGAAAATGCTTGGTTCCTTGGTGCTCAAGGTTTCATTTTTTCTTCTTACTTCTGCTTTGGGATTGAGAAGATCTTAGTATAGATATGAGAAATGTGAGATTTAGTTTGTGGGAACTGAAATTCTACGAAATCATGTTCTGAGAAGAGTTCAACAAGTTCATCACCTGCAGTCACACCTTATTTGGGCATTAATCATGATTTTGATGACTGCAAACTGTTGACTGTAAGTATTCCCTGAACAATTCAAGTGTGTCCTCTTTGTCACACAGGTTAATAGTAAGTGAGGCACTGACTGTTTTAGTAATCTTCATTCACGTTGTGCAGAATTTCCACAACTGGGGAAGGAAGACCTTTAGCACAAGGAAAAGAGAAGACAAGTAAACTTAGGTGAAAATGAGAAGTATTTTTCATAAGAACATTTTTTCCTACCTTTTGGCAGTGTTTTCAACAATCACCTGCAATTGAGCTATTTGAAAAATGGCAAATTAAAGATAACACATTACAGTTATAGTGGGTTACTGCTTAAATAAATGTGAATGACCACTGGGAACCATTACTGTGTGTAAAATCACCTTATTCCTGCTGCTCTTTATAGCAATAATCTAGATGGACTGTTGATTCACAAACAGCTTAATGAATATACAACATTTCTACAGAGGGATCCATTAATCTAGATGCATTGTCTTTACTGGCAAATAATTTGGTAGGTATGGGCTAGAGCTACAGAGAGACTTATAAACTAATTGTCCTTCTCACTTTATTCTAGAGCATTTGCTTAGTCTGTGGGTAAAAAGGGGTTCCCTGTGCCCCAGACCAGACTTGGATCTAACACATTTCACCTCCCAAGAGGCTGCTCTGAGGTGGCTCTCAGTCCCTCTACCTGACACAGTGATATCAGCCTGCCCACCTTTACCCATCAGACTCAATGAAGTGACTCTCATTTGGCCCCTCTCGGAAAGCAAAGAAGGAATTCAAAATCATCCCACTCCAAAATATCCCAGAGCAATTTCTCCCCACACACACCAAATTATTGGATCCAGGCAGCAGTGATTAAACATTTCTTTTATAGCTTCACAATATGGTTATGAATAAAAAGAAAATGGCAAACACCTTTGAAGTCTTTTCCTGTCTTTTCTCTTAGCACTTGCAGTATTTCACAGCTCAGCAACTAATTAGCATCGTGCTGACAAACAGTGCTGTGAGTCACTGCTAAGAGACAGGGATGGGGAGAAGGCTTCACCCTGGTCAAGACACACACACGCCCCTTCCTCTGCAGCCTGACCACTGGCCAGGGAAAGGGAGGAATCTGACGCAGAAAAAGCATCGTGATTTCTGATTTATTGTCAAGCCACTGCCATGATCACAGCTCTCTCACTGTTTCTCTCCTGTCTTTTGCAATACTTTGCAAGCATGATTTTGGAACCGAAATGATTAAACAACGTAATTAGACATTTATTTTAACTCTGTGGGCCAACGTGTTGGCTGAGGCTTTGCAAATGACGAAAACTGCAGCTGCCATGTTCAGCTTTGGGAGCAGCTCAGCTGCACTGTGTGTCATCACTTCCCATCCTGCTCTCTTGTTTTAATTAGACTCTCTTGCAGGCAACAAATCAGACTGATATTCTTCCTAAGCGCTGCAAGTACCCAGAGCAAACTGTGAATACTAAGGGAAAAACAAAGAGACAAACTAGATGTTTGCGCTCTTTAAGATACCAGAGCTTTGCAAACACAGCCAAAGCCATCAAAATAGCCATGTTCAGAGGGAGATGGCATACTATCACTGTAGTGTTACTCCAGAGTTATTAGGGATAGATACTGCTGGGCTCTCTGTGAGAACAGGTGTGGGTTATCTGAGGCTCCTGGACCAGGTTCTACCTCCACGTTTCTTCCCACTGGCAGGATAATGCCAGTGCATGAGCTATGGTACCTGCCAGGAAAGAAGGGAATAGCAGTAGGGATGTCTTACCCATGCTTCCTTCCATTCAGCACAGTAAGTATCTCAGCTACTTGAATTAAAAATCCCCAAACATCTCACTTTTCACCAAAAGCAAGGACCATATCAATTCCCTATAATGTCAACACAAGAAAGCCATTTGACCTTCTTTAGATGGGACAGGGCCTCTAGAACCTTCAAAAGAAACAGTCCTTGATTTTATTCACCTCCTTCCGCCCCCTAAAATCCCCCCCTAAATTCAAACCCTTAAACCTCTCTTTCTGCTGCAAGCTCCTCCTCTTCTTGAAGAGGAAGCCTTTTAAACTCCTGAGATCTTCCCCACCACCTTTCTGGCAGAACAATCTGAGTAATACATAAATGTCATATTATAGAGTGCCCTTCTTGCGTTTTCTGCTCTCATAACCTGTACTTTCTCCTACTCCCCAGCATGCAAAATGCAACAGAGCATTCTGTGCATGGCTGATCCCCAGAAGGGACTGGGTGGAAGAAACAGCTGTAATAAGTAACAGAAAATAAATATAACTCAGTGCAGAGGGAAAGGCTCAAGCATGCCAGGGCCTTGCATGGCATCTTGGGGTGAAGTCTTGACTACCAGCAATTGCTGATCAGCTGCAGATGTGACCTCAGTGTAGCAGGGAGGAAGGGGCGACACACAGACTCAAAAAAAAAAAAAAAAAAAAAAAAGTATATGAGTATCACAGTACTTGGTTAAACTGCAATACCTGTTTTAATAACAATATACCAATACTGCCAAAGATTCAAGGCACAGACCCCATCACTTATATATATCTGAATGGAACAAATCCAGATATCAAATACATTATCATTCCATGCCAGACTGCAGCACTTATTTATAGCTATGTTATCTAATTATTTAAAGTATTCTAACAGCTACTTTGTTTCAGAAAAACACTTCCAGACGTGATATGAAAAGATCCTTTGCAGCATTCATTCTTTGAAAGAGGTAGAGAAATGTCTCATTTATCTGTTATCTTCTCGTGTTTGTAACTCGGCTAAGAAAGGCACCTTTTCACAAATTAGATTGTTTTGCATGAAGAACTGAACCATTCATACTCTGTATGAGCCATATAGTTACAAGTTAATTACTGAGTAAACTGCACTTTTGAAGGATGATTACAGATGAGACCCTGGGTGTTCATATAGCAAAAGGCTTTAATTTGAAACGATCTTGGTTGGGGAAAACAGCAGAGCAGTAGCTTTACTCCTGAGGATATGGAGACAAGCTGTTGTACTCAGGTAGGTATGCACTGTGACAGGGGAATAGGAAATAAGAGCTAATGAAGATTAGCAAAATACAGTCTATGGGATGTCAGCACCTACTTTTACTGAGTACGGGGCTGCTCATGGGAGTAATATCAATTGCATGATCCTGGCCTTGAAATTGTTAATATTCTAATATAATCTCAATAGAGCATAGGAAGTTGAATAACTATAAATCATTTGACCTGGGGCTGCATGGATCCACAGCTGAATTTGCCATTCTGGATATCCATACAACCTCCTTAGGTGAAGGCAAACAAAATAATTATTCAAGCATTGGGCCAGACTAATACCAACTGCAGTAACATACACTGCTTGAACAACTGCCTGTTGACACACTGAAAAACATATGCGTGTTTGCCAAGGCAGGCAGCTCCTAGGGATTGTGCTTTTCCCTGAATAGCTATCAGCTTGCAGCATGTATCTGCTTTACAAAAAGAGGTTTAAGAAAATGGATTGAACTGCAAACAAAAATAGTACCAAGAGCAGGCAGAGCTCAAACAGCTGCATTGCAGTAGAAGTTTGCTTTGAACATCGTGACAGAAAAAGCTATCCAGCGCATGTTTTCAACAAGAATGCCAGGATGTTGCTAGTTCTTGTACTCCCACTGACTGGGATGACAGAGCAATGAATGTAATTGTCAGGCAGAAAGAAAAAAGCGGATAACACTGCTGAGGTACTTCAAACAAGGGAACATAAAGATTTCTATGATCAGCTTGCATCTGACTAGACGAGAGATGGTACATGGCATGGCGAAGGGGAAGAAAGATCACAGTTACAGGAGCACCAGAGACATACACAGAGCACTGACAGACACACAGGATAAGAGAGATGAAGGCTGGAGTGACACCGCAGAACAGAAAAGTACTGCACAGTAGTGAACATTAAGAGTGAGGAATATCTTACAGAAGAAAAGACAAACAACATAATAACACAAAAGTAGTGAACAACCCATACGGTCTTCGGGTGAAAGTCTAGGGTTCCATGTGTACCTTTCCAAGCACGACTGAGAATGGGGCCCTGTTACAGCTAGATGGAAGGAATCAGTGTTAAGGTGATTATGCTACTTCTGGCCCCAGGGTCTATCAGATCTCTCAGCAGGCATCCCCCACTAATGAAATCAAGCCTGCTGAAAGAGCTTACAGTTTTTTTGTCTTTTTTGAAATGAAGGCTGCAAAGTCAAGTTAACAGCTCTTGATGTGCTGGAAACTACTGATTTGAGCTAAAGGTTAGATGTACTGAAAAAGAGGTAGGCGGGCCCCACAACAGGGCTTATCCAACCCAATTTTTCCCAGCATAATGGTACTCAGCAACCCTCAAAACCTGGAGATGCTCAAATCCCTTTGACAGCCCCCCAGAATCCACAGTGGTACCCTCCTACTCTTCTGTGTGTTTACTTCAACGTATGTAGTTAAAAATCTATCTCCCACCCAAGTCTCAAGAAATCAGCCATTCCTTCACCAACATCTTGAAAAGAGTCTGTTTAAAAAAGGTTTCATCATTTGCATAATTCACTCTGGATGAGATACATTTCAAAGAAGGTAACGTTCACAGGATAAGTGCCAGAAGGAACTCTTCCAGTAACAGACCACCATTTCAGCAGGCAGATGATGTCCCAGAAGAGCTTTCAGCTCAGGTACAACATGCTCCTAGCACAATTATGTAGTTTCTCAATTGGAGGTGGAGCACATACAAGCAATGATCCCTTCCTGTTCAAATCTAAATAGGTATATCTGTATAATTTTATTACTTACAGCCTCTAAAATATTTTGAATTTGTAAATTATCATGCTCTCATTTGTTTTTTAAATCTCCATTTGATTTTTCTGCTGGAAACACAGAAATGAGAAAAACTAATTTTAAACAAGCTGTTCTTATGGAGCTCAACATCCTTTTTTATTATTGGTTTTATTAGAGAACCTGAATTCTCTGCAATTTTTTCTGACCCGTTAGCTTCCTAAAAATTAATGGACCTACTTTATTCATTTCCTTTCCTTCTTACCCTTGTCCAGTTAGTAAATCCTTTTAACAACTGATTAGATTTTGCCAATCAAATTCATTATTATTCTTATCTTTTTTTATGCTGGTTTTTATAATGCTTTAATTCTTCCAAATGTCATCTTTATTTTCTGCCTGTGACTGAAGGTCCGTCCCTTCCTTCCAACTTTGTGTGGTACTTCATGAAGCCACACTACTTACTTCTTTCTTGTTTCATAAAGATGTCACAGCACTCTTAATGATGCTTTCTCCATTATCTTCACCTACAATTTTTAACTCTCAGAAACTATACATGAAGTTCTTCTAATCCGCAGACTGATATTTCAGTCCTTGCCAATGGATAGATACTTTATTCTAATGACTATACTCATATATATTTTTTCAATACGACTCTCCTCTTCTATTGTTCTATTTTTTTTTTTGTTTTGTTTATTTCTCCATCTCCATACTGGTTTAATACAACATTGTAAAGTATTTTTATCTTGACATTATTTACTTAGCACAAACCCTTCTATTTGTTTTAATTCCCTTTCAATAATTAATTCATATTGACTGCTTGTAATTCTCTTTTCCCACTCATCTTCTAACCTCCAAGGTACTTTGCTTAAATCCTCAGGCCTTCTTTGACCATATGAGTGCATACTCTACATACTTCCCCAAATCCTTTCTTTTTTTTTTTTTCACTTAAAAATATCTGGAGACCTTTTCCACGATATTTTGGATCCCAAATCCCTGATCTTTCTCTCTTTCCTCATTATCTTCAAATCATTTTCTGAGCTTCTTAATTCAGTTTTGTCTTCAGCTCAGTTTTCTTCACTCATTGTCTCTCAGTTTATTTTGCAAATTGAACATCTTAATTATAGGCCTACTTTTGTTCTCACAAAACCTAAAGAGAACTGATATGTTAATTCAGTCCAAGGATGTTTTCTATCACCAGATCTTTTATTGTGTTTTCAGTGCGTACCACACTAGCTCTTTATAGAAAGGTATGCCCAATGACAGAAGCAATGAAATACTATTAGGAAATAGGAAGAGGGAAGACCAAAGAACAGATGATTATATGCAAACATCTATCTAATATAATCAACTTTTGGTATCTATTAAGAAGATTTGGCACCTAACCCTAAATAAAGACAACACAGACAACCCTAAATAATACTTCTTATAATAATAAACACAATACTGACAATAAATAAATAAAAATTATGTTTGTATAGCAGTTAAATATGTTTCCAAGAAAATATGATGCTAATTCACCTAACCTCTTCTTGTCCCTTACCCCAGTATATAGTGATGTCAGTAGGCAATTTATAGCCATGACCTAAGCACACCATAGCTGTCTTTTCTGAGCTGACAGGGTCCAGGCTTATTCCACAGTCCCAGACGTTCATACTATTCACATTCATTTTTGACTGTAACACACTGATTCACAGTTAATGCATCTGCAAGTTGTGCTTCTTTGACATCAAGTCTGCCTTACATCACAGCCCTCTCTGTCACCCTACTGCTGGCAATCATTCAGAAAGTTGTGCAGCTGGCAAAATGAGAAGAGCAGGAACTTTTTTAGCTACCTCTTTAGAAGAGAATGGAGGACATCATCTCAATTACCTATATAAGTGATACTGTACCAGTCACACCGCTCTCCACTATGTCACACATATTTATTCAATGAAGTAAAGCTACGCTGCAGCACAGTTAAAAACTATAGGCAATGTTTAGAGCATCATAGTATAAGAAAAGCTTTTTCAAAAAATAACTTTTGATAATAAACAAAATACTCTTTTGGTCTTTTGGTGTACAAATCATATTACCTTTCTATTTTTACCTAAGAAAACTGAACTGACAGACACAGAGTCTGAACATGATTAGATAATGACTAGACAAATAACCCACCAGTCACCAAGTCACACTGTGCAACAGACACTGTAGCAGCAGTCCTTGTAACAAAGATGTAAACAGTAAAGAAAGATAAGAAGCTATATCAAAAATAAAATAAAACAACTAAATTTTGTTATAGTTGTTTTCTAAAATAAAGAAAATAAAACTGATTTTTCCTTAAGAATGAACCTTAAGAATGAAAGATCAATTTTTCCTTAAGAATGAAAGATCACCTAATCCAGGCTTAGGTCTTAGGCAGGATCAAGAACACTAGAACATTTCTAATACAGGTTATTTAAGAAGAAAAGCTGATGCCGAAAACTGCCCAAAGTCCACAGAGGTTCCTATGCTGGAACACAATACCATCCAGCAGGTTTTTCCCAAGTCAAAGGTCTCCCTCACTGTATGAATATCAACTCGTGAGTTTGAGCCACTGTAAAAAAAGTAGAAGAACAAAAGCTAATATGCATACAGAAGATCAAGGGAGATTTAAAGTCATGATAACAAAAACGTGCTTAAAATCACTGAAGTGCACAATGGGGTGGATTGGTGCACACACCACATTCCTGAAGTGGGGCACAGTATTATCACCACTTGAATATTTATTTTTTCCCCAGCCATAGAGACACTGACCATCTTCTCAGTTTTAAGGCCTAACATAGATAAATTTTGAGGGAAAAACATGCATTTGCACCTCACTCAGGCTCAGGCTGCTTCCAAGTTGGAGGGGTTTCTATCTTGCCTCTGGATGTAAAGAATCATGAGGATTGGATACCTTGGAAAACTGGGGCACTTCTTGAAAATGAGATGTTCTGGACTGCAGCGCACTTCCAGCTATCTTCCAAGCTTTTCTACTTGGAGATGACAGACCCTTGGACAAGCCACGAGAAATCAGGAAGGCCCCATGGAATCCCAGCCTTCATCAATGCTGGCATCCACACAAGGCCCTAATGGGATCAGAGCTACTCCACATGGTCTTTCCAATGTCAGAAGGACTTCCACTGCTCAGCAGGAACCTCACCAACAGGCACACTATCAGCGAGCTTTGGGCTCTTTGACACTATAAGCAAAGAGCTGTGAATCCTTTAGAAGATGACAAATATCAAAAAGTAATTTAAATCAGGGTAAGAGTCTGCTTTCAGTTCTGTCCTTGAAGTAACTTGTTTGCTACAGCTACACCTTTTCAATAGTAGCATCCTCACTTTTTAAGTTGTCAGTAGGAGTACAACTTATTTGTTCTCAGCTTTTAAAATGCCTCACATCAGGGATGTTATACAAGGACTGTCTTTATTGGTGACTGCTCAACCAGGAAGTCCCAAAATGAAGAAAGGTATCAAGCTTTTTTTCCTATAATAACTCGAAGTCAACAGCATTTAGGATTAGCTTTTTTTATCCCTTAACATTTCCTGTTCAAGAATCGGGAAAGCTGTTCTCTTTATGTAATTGTTTCCTTAAATTGCTGTTTTCAATTTGCATAATGTATCATTTAAGTAAAGGTAAAGAAGCATTTCATCTTGATAATTTCTGCCAGAGCTGAGATTGCAAAATTGCTTCTTGTTAGAAGGAAATTTTTAAAAAATGCAATCACTGCAACTTTCCAGATGGGAACTAACATATTTTCAGTGTGCTGCAATAGTGTGTTATAGCTATTCAATTCAGACTATGAAATGTTAGCTCCAGCTGAGGTAACTTTTATAGTCCCAGTTCTTTACATTTTATCACATTTCTTGCCATTTCATGGTGGTTGTTGGTTGGTTTGCTTTTTGGTTTTGCCTTTTTTTTTTTTTTTTTATTTTTTTTATTTCCTTGGCTCTTAATTTTATCTTGGATATAGAAAATACTCTAAAAATGTGACTTTCCAAGATATGCTATTTCTCCATTGCTAATTTGCCATTAAAACTGATTTTTTTTTTTCCAGCTTCACCTAAGAATGAAATTATTTAGCCAGAATGCCATTAGACATTTATAGTCCTTACCTCTTCCAAGACATTTTCCATTGTTAAATTCTTGTTCATTACTAATAACAAATATTGATACCTGCAGTACCAAGCATACTGGATATGTTGGATCTATTCAGAAATCCAGAGCTACAAAACACAGAATTCTTCCTAAAAATAAAAAGTTTACACCTGATGTGAAATTAGACTACTTTCACCTTCTATGGAATTAGTCTTTCATTGCCAGAAATATCACTGTCATTATATTGAACAGTATCAGGGAGTTCAAAAATCTGGCAAGTGATCTATAATTATATATTTTTTGTATGGGTTTATTTTCAAATTTATCTGAGGTTCTGACTCAGCCAAGCATATAAGATATTTTTTCTGTTTAAAGTCCATGCCTACATGCCTAAACTTTGGTTCAGTCCTGCTCAATACCAGCCATAACCTTCAACTATTAAAAAATTAAAAAAAAATAAATAAAAAAAAATCAGTACATTACAAGCAACAAAAAACATACCGATGATACTGGCTTACACACAATCCTATTCCTTGACTCTAAACAAACTACAACTCTAGTCCATGGCTATCTACCAGAAAGGAAGAAAACACCATTACTCAAGCTGAAGCTCTTCACCTGGGTATGACTATATCAGGAATCATTCTTGTTTACCTGATATCTCCTCATGATCTCTTCGCACCTCAAGGTGGGCAGGATACAGAGTCGTATTGTCTCTGTAGAGCTGTCCAAAGACTTGTGCAAATGGTCAACAGAGTAGAACAATTGTGCTTAATTCAGGTGTCTTCCTGTTACTACATTTTGAATGTTATCTTTCTCCACCACTTTCTCTATCACCAGCACTATAAATGTGAGTGTGCAAGGTGATGCAACCCTTCACTTGAAATTCTTTCATTAGAATTAATTAAAACATGGCATGCACTTCCCTACCAGTGGCTATTTTACCAATATATTTTTATCAGAACTGAACAAAACTCCTTTTTTTTTTTCTCACAGAAAATTTGAAAACCTTGGTTTTGATTATATATAAACCTATTTCAGTGTTTTTCTGTTTCTAGGTAAACTTCTTTAATGCAGAAGAAACCTAAACATTATAATGGACATTATATAAACATTATAATCTGTAATAATTTCATTTTGATACCATCTTTCTTGGTCAAAGCAAGCTCTATGAAACATCCAAGATCTAAACTCCAGTGGTTCCCTTACATTTAATGACAATAACATGGACTCAGGAGACCTGCAAGAAGATCTGCAAGAAGACAGTGATATCAACCACCTGGACACAGGGGCCAGAAGGATTGCCTGTTTGCTGTCAGACCTGAAAGACTCTGAGTGCAGAGCATATCCAGAATGCATATGCTTCAGCCATGTGGCTGATGATTCATGGAGCTATCACTTTATCTCAGTCCCGGTGGAATAATTTGAGTTACGTCTGAGGTGATTTATTTGTATGCTACCATTTGGATGTGATCACAGGCTGTGAAGATCACATGTGATGGCACCAGCAGGATCATTTATATGTGATGCCTGAGATGCTAAATGGCTTTACTGAGGAATGCCTTACGGTTATTTCCTAGACAAAAATAAATAAATAAACATTTGCAAAAGAACAAATTGCAGTACTACACATCATTTCATATTGAAATACAGTTATTAAAGCCACCCTATGTCATTAATAGTAGTTAAGTTTGCCCTTCAGCTAGAACTGTTATAACCCTGTGGGATAGTCCTATGTAGGTACTTTTTAAAAAGTCTCCTTTCAACAAGCACAGTTTGCATAATCCCTCCATACATTCACAATTCAATTCAAAGAAGCTCTTTTGCTGCTTTTACCCCCTTAATGACTAGGTAAAATTACTGTCCGTTAATTAAGGAACATGAGGAGTCTTCTGTGCCCTGCTGTAGCCTGGTGCACCTATGCTACTGGGCTAAACCTGCCCAGGACTTTTGCCTGTTGCTGAGATCAGCTGCCATGAGACTGAGTAACACCATTAACTTCTCTTGCCTTCCAGTGAAGGAAGGTATTGAGAAAGCTCCCATCAGTAACTCCTTAACTGTGTCCTGGAACCACCTGGTTAACTGGGGCGAGCCAAAACCACTCCAGAAACTAAGTTAGGCATTAAATTTTTAGTACAGATGTAATCAGAAAGAAACAAAATCAAGAAAGAAACAAATCTATGCCTTTGTTTTGCTGTCCAAAAACCGTACTGCAAAGTGTAACTACTGTACTGGAGGATGCCAACAAAAGCTCTTAAGTGAATATGTAAGTTGGGTTTTTCTCTTCCACACCAGGTATCTGAGAGAGGTTTATATAGCTGCCTGAACAACTTATGAATAAAGTCATTTTTGACAAAATAAACATTAAAAAAATGTTCTTGAATTTATTCATAACTCTGAAAACTCTTCATAAATGATATTTACTTCACAGACAATTTCAGTCCTGATTAACTAGAGCATCCTTCTTCAGGAGAGCACTTGAACACACCCTCAAGTCCCATTGAAGTCAATTATTAGGTTAGTTGAGGGAATCAGTTATGAAGAGAGATCTAGGAGGAACATTGGACAAAAGAAAGAAGGAATTGAAAAGCAGAGCAGGAAAGAAATAGAAAGAGTACGTGGAACAAAGGCTAAGAACAAAAAAAAATTTGGTGGGGGGGTCTTTGAGATTAAACCTCTTGGCCTTGTACTACTATACTTTTTGTACTTTGTCTATGGTGGGACTCTGCACCTTATTTTTCAGTAGCTCTAGCACAAAAATATCTTCTGTACTTTTCTCTTTTCTTCATGACTCCCATAAAGTGTTTTTTTTTTATTCTATGCAAGTTTCCCTATAAAATCTTTAAATAAACATGTTAATAACACAATACAAATCTATTTGTGACCTGAATTAACTCCTTGTGAATGCACCTAATTTAAAGACATTAATGTGATATGTATTAACTGAATATTGAGAAAAGGAAATGATATCTACTAGGGAAATACAGCAGCAATGCATTTGCAAGGACATAACAAGTACTCTTGGTGAAGATCCATGACACCAAATTAAGCACATGATTAAGTAATGATTTGGTTGATTTGCTCAATTTAACACACCCTGATCCTATGATAATGGAAGTAAGATATGCTCGCATTATATAATTTACTCAATGAATTTGACTTTCATGTGAACAAAGTAATAATAAATCATGCTGCATGAAACAAGGCCATTTCACCCAAGGGAACACTCAGACATTCCCACAGCTCTTGCTTTGAGCACCTGCAACCTATCACTGCCACAGAACATTTCTGCCCATCTGATCGAATAATCAGACCACAGCATAGGCTGGGACAGAGGCTAGATACCTAACCAAGGATCTAGTTTGGAGCTCAGTGCAAGTCTTCACATACACAATTTAAACATTTTAACAAGACCTGTATTCCACAACATACTTGTGAGAAAAAAAAAAAAAAAAAAAAAAAAAAGACAAAATTAGTGACACCAAAACCAATGTTGCCAACTGCATTTGTTCAGAGAATTGTGTTAGTCCTGCACAGCTCTTGCAGATTTGTCTCTGACAAAAGCAGATCTCTCCTCTTCCTGAGAGCATTTATATAAGTCCATTGTTTTTCCATTCCCACCAAGCACTTCAGTAACTACGGCATGTACTTGCTGGCTAAGTGTTCAAGATGTACATACAGAATGTCAACAGAAATTTCTGTGTCTAAGTTTTGATGTACCTAATTACTAGGCTTTGCCTACAGATGACTTGGAGAGAAATTTGGACAATACGTTAAGACTGGCTATTTCCAAGCCTTCCTCAGCAGACAGACATGTATTTCACCAGATTTCAGAATCTGCTAACCACTTTCTCTCCCCATCACCACCTGCAATAGCAATTTGGTCATTTATGCTCATGTGATTTTTATTCATCATGACACAAAGAAGCCTAATAACTCATATTTTAAAGTGCAGCTCATTGAAAACAACCTATAAAAATAAGGGCAAAATAAACCACACTTTAAAAAAAAAAAAGAAAAAAAAAAAAGAAAAAAAAATGAAAAAAGAAAAAGCAGATACAGTGATTTGCAAGTGGTCACAAGTTTTGTATCACTAAAAGCAAACAATAAGTAAACATTTTCATAAGCATCAATACTGACAACTTAGCTAATCTAGTTAAGTGGATATTATTATGTAGCCGCCTGGTCCAATTACATTAAATCCTTTATAATAGGCTGGGTAAAAGGACAACATTTACTGAAATTTTAGCAGATAATAAAAGAGTAAAGGATCTAACTGTCTAGGGTGCAATCAATTCATTTTACTACAGGAAGACTAGATAAAAGTCAAGTGAATGAAAATTGCAATTTAAGAATAAGTAAAATCCATTAAGAACACTGGGAATTTGGGCTTTCACATGAAATTGTAGGAATTGACATCTAAAAATCTGCATCCCTATGTTTCTCAGCTAAGTATTCCTGTCAGGAATTAGGTTTTCAAGATACGCGAAATCTTTCTGAGGTTCACAGTTTCTACTGCATAGCCTGACAGCACCTTAAAAAATAATAAAAATAATAATAAAAAAAAAATCACTGAAGCCACTTGCTCTTGCAAGTTTGCCTGTACCTGTGCGACTCAGCCACTGCCAAAAAGATGACTCTGAAACACTCATACCTTCTGCATGGCTGCAGGTATTAGATCAGCAGAAGGCTCAGTGTTTTCCTTTATTCCTCCCCTTGGCCAAGACCCTCCGATCAGAGCTACACACTTTCAAAAGCAGTCAGTACTGTAACAACCTTCAGAAAGCACGGCAGGAGGCACCTTATCAAAGCTGAAGATGCTGATAGGATCCCAGGCTCTTGAAAACACAGAATAAGAGGCTCCTAGTTAGAAAAGTGGAGCAGACATGCCATTCCTTACTTGTAAAGCTACATTTATGAACAGTTATGATCTTTTCTCAAATTCACAGATAAAAGTTATCAGATTTGCTCTGCAAAAGTGATACTTATTTCAATGTTATATGCTGAAGTGAAAGCATACTAAAAAGTGGTTTTAGGGCTAATTCCAGAAGGAGCAACTCACAGACAACAGAGTGCTTGAAGAGGCTGTGAGCCACATGGAGAGCATGGAATCAGACCTCCTCCCACGTGCTGGTCAGGGTCCTGCTTCTGCAGCCCCAAGGAATCCCACTTTCCCAACCTGCAGCTCTCAATGTACCAAGAGCCTACACACACCATCTCCAAGGCACCACACTGCTTCATAGCCCACGATGAATCACATAATAAAGGTGCAATGATGTTTAGAAGAGCTGGAAATTTAGAGAAACCACAAGCACAATTGCATGGAGAAAAAATAAAAAATAATAAAAAAAATGCTGCATTGCAGTAGCAAAAATTATTTGTTATTATGACTATTATTATTATTAGGAAAAAGATAGTGCTCCTGTATCTAGTTCTATGTCTATACAACCTACGTAAGGCTTAACCCTGAAGGTTACCTTTTCAGTTGATTTCAGTCTACTTCTTATATTGAAATAGGCCATAAGCTGCTTTTATCAGCTGCTATCTTAACAGCATTGAGGGCTGAATCCAGCAATATACACAGGAACTCTAGGCCCACGTTCCTCATACAACGTTACCTGATTCCTGGCTCCCTGTGTGTGTTCCTCAAACAAGGGATCCAGAAACACTGTGAAAAATGTATTTGAATCACACACCTTTGCTCATTCATGATCCAGGATAAACTCCTAAAGCAAAACACTTTCCAGTATGCTTCAAGGGACCCCATGAGCTTCTCCTTTGCTGTAACAGACTAGTGGTTATGGTTAATCCATGGAAGCTGGGAACATGCATCAACATGCACATTGTAAATTGGGCAGGAGTCTTTGAAGGTCTTTTATGGACAAGACCTCTAACCATTAGCCTATAAAGAAAAGGACATAAGAAGTACCTCTGTCTGCAATCAGTTAAAGGAAGACAAAAAAGAAAAAAAAAAAAAAAGTAGATACAACACTGGGAAGAACCAAGTTGTTCATGCTGTTTTGGCATGCTCTCTTAATGTTGTGCATGACACTTCAGAGTGAGGAGCTCTTTATTCAGCTTCTTGTCTTGTCATATGAAAAAGAGAATACTTCAATACATTTTTAATGAATTTTCTGTAGTTAGAAGTGAAATTTTCTCAGCTCAGAAAGTAAAAATCTCCACAGACCAAGCAGAAAATGTCATATAGGAAACATAGCCAAAATTTAAATAAATACCACGGAATAAGCTTGGATACATTTCCCATCTTAGAACGCCTTTGGCATCTTGTTCCAGCAGTTTCATGCCTGCTGGTTTTCCAGAGAGATTCCTTTCAAAACATCCCTCAGGGCAGCGGTGTAATTCCAGTCCAAAAGCTTTCATCAGCGTTAAAGCCAGCTCAGCAATACAGGGAAGTCCTCCACTCCTCTTAAAGGCTACACTTCAGCCTCACTTTCCAACAAAGTGAACCTTATACAATATTATTAAATAATTTCTCAATGTCTTGCTGGCTTTACCACATCAGCTCCTGTCTTCATCACCTAGTAACATCCAGCTGCAACCAGCTCTTTCCTGCTCTCACACTAGGATGGCTCCTGCACTCCCCCCTGAACTTCTCCAGACTACTCAGCTGTGCTCTCTTCCTTGGTGAAGTCAATACAACTGCCTGTCTCTCTGATTCTTCCTCACATAAGCTATGAAAAGCCACGTGGTTCACATCTGCCCTATTCCCAGGCATTCATTCACTTATATCTGCAGCTGTTGTCTGGTTGGTGTCTTGGACAACTCTGGTCATCTCACATGAGCTAACACGCTGAGCTGGTTTTACTTTTATATTGCAGGTCAGAGTTTGCTCAATAGATGAAGTGATATTCAAGATCTGAGACCAGGAAATTTATTATGTTAATGGCATACTTACACATCTCTTCTTCAGGACTGTTCCAACAAAGCATCCCAGAACACGTCTGTGAGACCAAGTCCTGCAGAAAGGAAGGAGGAAAAGAGCAGAGAAGAGTAGCAGGCAAAAAAACAGAGCCTGACTCCCCCAACTTAGTCCCAAGCTGTGGTTTTTCCTTTATGAGGATTGGGTTCTACGTACAAAAGTAGAACATTTTAATGGGAATTGAGAGCACCCACTTCCAGCTCAGCCTCAGGTGTTTCACAGGCCTGTAGACAGACCACTCGCATAGTAAACCCAGGCTCAACTCCCTTCTTCAAACCAGACCAAAAACTTAGAAGTCTCACATGCCTGCCTATCAGGAATGGACCCCAGTGCTCTCAAGAAACATGAATCACACTCTAGCCATGCACTTGTAGGCATTCACAGCTGTGAATAACTAATTTAGGAGGTGCTTTAAACCAGCCCAGAGGAAAGTTCCCAATTGCTTTCAGGCTGCATACTGAATTCCTTTTACACTGTCAGGAGCTAGAGCTCTGATTTGCATAAGATCTGATCCCATCACCCTCTGAAGCCAGCAGCAACTTTCCAGGGATGCTAAACAGGCCTTAGAAGTAGCCTGACAGCAGAATCACCTGCCAAATCAATACAAGTGCCATTAATAAAACATGTGATGTGGGGTAGCATCATGCCTAGCATTAGCATTAAACGGCAGCAGCAGCCCAAACAACAAGTTTATGCATCAGGCTTAAAAAGTACACCCACAGAAGCCAGGAGAAAGGGATGCAGAATATCCCAAATCTAAGAAATAACTGTGGTTGTCAAACACAGCAGATTTCTTGGTGTCAAAATCTGTCCCTGAAGCAAGCAGCAATTACAGCACTTTGCAGCACTGTAAGCCATTCTGACAGCTCTCATCTCAGCCTGCAAAAATAGATTTGATGTTCCTGACCACCCTTAAGCAAAAGCAATAAGGGTGCCCCAACTCTCTGCCCTGCACAGGCCACTGCACATACTGAAATGATTTCTCCATACATCTTTCTCCCTACACATATTTATTGCTAGGTATTTTTCAACCCTCACTGAAACACAGTTTCTGCAAGTCTACGTCTGCCTTCTGATGCATGGGAGCTGTATCAGGCCCAAGCACAGAATATTAGAAAAATCACTTTAGGTCGTGTAATGAAGCAGAGCAGCTGACAACTGGATTGCTGGCAGGTAAGACAAGGAGTAAGGGCTGTTAGAGCACCTCACAGAAAGAAAGGAGAGAAAAAGAGGGCACCACTACCATGAGTATTATTTGTTTCTGTTGCTGTGAGAGAGGCAAGGTAATTTGTTTAGCTCTCAGTTGATTAACCCGGTGAGATATCTTGACAACAATACATCAGTAAATTGGTGTGCCATCCTAAGAAATTATACAACAAATTATCATTCATCCTATTACTGATGAAACCCATCCCTTTATCTGTCCATTAGGTTGACTGACACATTAACTAACATCAACATCCCAGCACTAGCTGCGGGAGGATCTGTACGAAAGAAGTTTGATATGGCTTCTCCTCTTCCTGCTGCAGGCCACAATTAGAAAGACAACTGTTTAAGAACTCTCACAATTGTATTTTATTTGACATCAGCAATATACACTGGAGTATAATAGGAACAATTTTTGCACAATCTTTCTTGCAAGATGGATTTATTTTCCAAATACATAGATGTTCATTATACAGGAAGGTAACAGTTAAGCTGCACAATAGCAAAACAAGTTGACAGCTACCAAACCACCTTTTCAGGGTTTTTTTTTAGTATAGTCAGGTGACCAGCATTTAATATATGCATTCAAATAATTTAGTTAACCTCTGATTCTTCCAATCTTCCAGCCACATTGTTCCATGCAACAAAAATGTGCACAAAGAATAATGTAAAAGAACTCAACTCCAAGGCTTCCCTTGTTTTGATTTCCTTTCTGTTTTTCCCCAGGTATGGATCAATACAAAGGGATACACATCAGAATTTGGCATGGCACAAACTCTGGCAACATGCATCTAGGACAGTCACATATTGCAGAAGTAATAAATTATTGAAAGAAAAGTTAGGGGATTTGGGTCTTCCCTAAGTGGGTGTTAAAGAAGCATCTCTACTATGCTGCTTTAGTGGGTATTTTCTGCATGCCACAGATTTTACAGAAAACAAATAAAATACTTCAAAAAGCTTCATATTTTTCACTGGGAATATTTCTTACAATGGTCAAAGATTAAATGCAAATGCTTTGGTTGCAATGGACAGGGCTTCACAGGAAAAGAGTTTACAGTTCATTAAAATACCAGTAAATAATGGCTTTTTTCATTTTTTTTTTTTTTTTTCAACTTAAAAATGATAGACAGCTATAGCACCTGCTGTAGCCACAGTAGAAATTCCCCTTTTCTTTTGGTTCCTCAGCTGGTACAGCCATTACATTTTGAATTATTTACCAGCACAGAAATTAACACTTCCCAGCCTGCCCCCCTGGCCAACAGGATTTGAGAATGCAGGAGAACGTGTGGCCCCACATTGTTTATTAGATTAACAAATTTTAGCAGCGAGGAGGAGGAGTCTTCAAGGCAACGCTTCCCAACAAACCCCACAGCTCTCCCTCCCCATGTTCATGGTCTCCCCGGTGTTCTGGAGCATCCTGGCAGCTACTGGTCCCCTGCTCATACCCAAACTCAGCAAAATGCGTAACAGTCTCTAGGCTCAGCTGTTCTTCCCCAGCACAGGGATACCTTCTCCTGCTGAACAGACAGCTTTACCAGGACTAAGTTCAGACCTATTAGACCCCAGTCCCCACTCAGCAAGGCCATTACTGGCTGTGTTTGCTGCCTTCCCCAAATTTGCGAAAGAGCCTGTGATCTCCACGTGTGAAGAATCTTATTTTTTAAAAACATAAATAAGACAGCAGGTGGACAGCAGGGGGGAGTCAGCTCAGTTATTTTCTTCACAAATACACAGCATAATGGGGAATTTAAAAAAAGTAAGAGTCAAAGAGAAAGCAACTTTTGCAATGTTTAAGCTACAGGACAACTGATGGGGCAAAATAACTATGCCTTTAAAAACTGGAGATGCTATTTTGCTTTTGAGGAAGCCCATGTGCTGCTAGCATGGGCTTCAGAAGCAGAGCTTGTACAGCTGGACTTTTTTTTCCTAAGCCACTGCAGGACCAGGAAAACAAGTACAGAAACCATGGATATGTACCAAGCAGCTGCACTAGGCATGCCCATTTTCATGTCAGCCCCACTACTCTCCATATCAGATCATTTAGCAGATGTGCAAGGAGAAGACGAGTGCAGGACGCCTTGAGCCTCCTCTGGGATGTTCAGTGCTGTTAAAGACAGTATCAGCTGTGCTGAGCTGAATTAGGAGCTTCAGCTCCAGTCTGCCCTATTGGTTACTCCAAGACAGCATTTTCCATCCTGCCCCCCGTACTCTGAGGGCCCCAATTCACCACAGTATGGCTTGGAGGTACAGCAAGATGGGTGCATCTCAGCTGGCAGTCACTGATAGCTCAAATCCTTCTAGTCTTCCAGCCACAGCATCAGAAACCTTAGGACAGATTAAGTGTGCTGATCTGCAGGCAGGATTTGCAGCTGGTGTTGAATTCCACATCACACTCAGCCTATGCCTAAGCTACCCGCTTAGGAAGGAGTTTAGGGGGCACTTTCATTGGTGGCTTAAGCCAGCATAAGATCTGCATCATCTCTAAAAGAGGAAGTTTCACTCTCCTTCATCCCTTTTCTGACCACAGGTTCCTACCTTTCCCCACATCAGCAACATCAGAGCTCTCAAGCAGCCAAATAATGGGTTACAAACTCATCTTTTCCTTTCATAGGATCCATGCTATACATGTGCCAAGGATATACATTTGGATTGGATATACATTTTCCAACTACTATAAATGCAGCCACAGCCCACAAGCTGTTGTACTGACCGCATGATCAGAAATGCTCAGCACTATAAAGCTTCCCATGAATTTAGGTATATGAAGTCTTTAGATTTTCTAGGGAGGTGACACTTCCAAAAACTGGCTGTCACTGTAATGAAAGCTTTTGTTGTGATTTTTTTCCCCTCCTTCTGTAATTGAGTTAAACCAGAGGCAGGAATCTCTCTATTTGGTCTCTTAAACATAAATCAAGTTAAACAGTAGAAGTTTCAAATTGCTTCATTACTGAAAATGAAATATTTGGAGTCCCCAAAAGATAAAGAATGTTATTGTTTTCATTTTTGGTTGAGAAATTTTCTAAATCAGAGTGAAGCAGGAATATTTAATAAAACTCAATCTTTTTCCCTTACTATTCTGCTTCTTAATTCTTCCTGGCTATGAAAATATGCATTTTAATGAAAACAACTTCAATGGAACATAAATGTATCTAAGAAAATATTAGCAACTTGTTTTCTTTATTACTTTCTCATTTTACTTATAATAAAGAAATAATTATTTCTAAGCTGTTTCCTGCCAGATGCTGCTCTAGTACCTCTAATAGGACATATCTTAAAATAACTGCTTGGTAGCAAGAAACTAAATTTTTCATCCTTGCTGATGTTTTCCCTTCTCTTCCTTTTCTCTCTCTTTAAAAAACTTGATTGACTCAAGCTCTTTCATAAATTCTGGCCTTCATGCATTTTTTGTCCATTATCTGTCATTGATGCAATTGGCAAAATCACCTTTGTAGAGGAAAAAAAACGACCACATAGGGCACCTAAGGTTCAAGGAAGGCTGTGAGCCTCTGCTTTAATGCCAGAGGAGGCAGAGGTGGTTTCCACAGCTGTGGTTTCACAATAACTTGAATCTACCCCAAAATATAATCCCAGCCTCCTCACCACCTCCTTTGTACCAGCACTAGCACAGTGAGACAGATCAGAGAACTGATTCAGCTGCTTGCTAACCCAGCCAAAAGACAAGACCAAAAAGAAAAAAAAAAAAAAGACAAAAAAAAAAGACAAACTTGCTTTTAGCTAGACAAGCTATTTCAGCCAGCTCACCATGACCACACAAGTACTTCTCACCACACAACACAGACAGGAAGAAGGCAGGAGCACAGTTAGATAGTTTTATGGTAGGGAAATAATGTAATAATGTGGTCTGTCTGGTGCAGACTGCTTCAGAGGCTGGTAGTACATAAGCTAGTGCCCATCCATGATCCCTTCAAATATGGCTCGTGTACTCAAGGCCTGGATTAAGCAGCAGTGGATTCATCTCCACTATGAATTTGGTACTGGCATTGAACTGCAAAGGCATCCTTCTACATTATAAAAGGCTGCCTTAACATAATTCTACAGGAACTCTGGTTACCCAAAACTCCTCCAATCTCCACCACCAGTCCGGTGCTAGAAAGCGTTGTCTGAAGTTAATAAAAAATGAAATGCATGTACATACAGAAAAACTGATTTAAAGTATATTATGATGTATATTACTCATTTGATGACCTGGTGAAGTCTACCACGGAGATTTTCAACCTTGCAACTGTAAAACAGACTGTGAAGTTACTGTATAGTAAGGAGGTTCAAAAACTACTAAGAAAGTGCTTTGAAAGCACTTTAATGACACACTCATACATGTTCTTGAGTTCAGAGTCCTCCATACTCATGCATCTTTACTTACCATGGAGATGAGCCACCAGCACAAGATGACAAGGCAAGACAAATCAGTACTTAATTTTGCAATGAATTGAACTCACAAGTCCAGCTGAGTGCTTCATACAGTCACATGCTTCTTCTCCCAATCTCCAGCTAAGATTTTTCGAAGGAGTAAAACATATTCCCATATAAAGATTATTTCTTTAAATGCTTATTTATGCCAACGAACCATCTATGTGGATACAACATTCACTAAAACAGACCACAAATGGTGAAGTAGATCAACAACGGCAAGAGCAACTCAGGTCTCTGTTCCACTTGAGGGTTAATTCAGTAGTACAATATTATTTTTTTTCCCATCAGGATCTTTTTCCTTGAAAATGCAGATGTGAAGAAGATAATAATAATAATAATAAATCCTTACCTCACATGGTGCTTTGCATCCAGAAAGGTACTCTTTCAAAATAAGATTGCTTGCAAGTGTATCTTGAGCCTGCTTCCGTTACAATTCAGAGAATTCATATTATTTGAATGTTTTTATATATATGTATCCAGGCTGTGATCACATAAGTATTTTTAAATACTAAAATTATGCTACTATTTAAAGAGATCATTTTATAGCTGATGGGAGTTTGGATGCTTTTTCTAAAAAGGGAGTCTCCAAGGCTTTTTTTTTCTTTTTTTTTTCTTTTTTTTTTTTTCCCCCCCTCTCTGTTATTTTTATTTTAAAGATGGCATGACACTCTTGGTTTCTCAGGAAAGAAGGAAAGAAAATAGATTTATGACCAGAAAACATAGTGAACTGCAGTGGATAGTAACTGGTTTGCTTTGAAGTAAGCTCTTTCTGGTGAAATAATATAAAAAAGAATAAGGAAGTGTAAGAGAGATCTGTAGATGCATTAAGTTATGGAATAGAGGGTAAAACTAATCAATTCTGAAAAGGATACCTACCACATTTTCAAACCCACATGAAAATAAAGTATGGTTTACAAGTTCTATCGATCTTACAATAATTGTTTTTTCATTCCCTCCAGTTAAGAACAAAGTAATTAACATTAGCAAAGAGAGAGCTTTTCTGAATGCTCTGAACTTCTCACTACTCACACTTGCTTAGAATGTGCCAAAAATTTACTTTCAAAATTTGAGGTACTCAGAACATGCTGAAACTGCACAACCACACTCATATTCACCAAAAAAAGCTACAACTTGTTTCTGAGTAGAGACCTACAAATGAAGACTATAAAAATTAGTGTGTATCAGACTCTTCCAAAATGATGCACTTTTCCTTCCAGGAGAACAAGTAGGCCCAATTTCCCTTCCACTGAACCATCTGGTTTTACCCATTGGATTTGCACTAAGAAATTTTATTTATGCAATTCTGCTCCTCCAACTTTTTAATGTACTAATTTATGTTTGTCAGACCATCCATAGAAGCACATCCCATCCTCCACCTTCCACTGACCTTTTGCAAACTTACTGCCACATATCTCTGCTGTTCTCTAATACTTCTAAAACTTTGATCATCCTTGGCTTTATCCATGTCATCATTAAATGTTACATGTCACCTAGCTTTCTCAACAATGTATTGGACATTTTTCTTAATCGATGATTTTAACTTCAGAATTAAACAAATCCAAAAGCAGTGTTTTTCAGTTGTCTGTATTGTAATTTATAACTTTATTAGCCATACAACAGCTATCCATTTTAGTGGAAGCTATTGGGATTTGGGGACAGAGTGTGCTACAGAAGAAACAACGCTAAAATTCTCCTAGAAAATCTCCTGCAGCATCTACAAGAAAGTGTCCCAGGTGGCCAGTATGTCTCTTACACAACCCGTGTATGTGTTCTTTTCTTCTGCTTTGGCCTTCGCCTCCATTTCCAACAGCACAAAGTACATACACTGTACATACATGTTCTGACACAACATACATTAAACTTCACTACCTCATAAGGTGCACTGTGTCAGAATGACATACAGGAGGTATGCAAGAAAATTGAAGGAAAAAATATTCTGCATTTATTAAAAACAGCTAGTTCATTTTTCTCTGGAAATAACTGGTTAAATCATATTACATATAGTTAATTGGCTTTCCCATTTTCTTTTTTTCCAACTCCATCCCAAGTCATAAAAATGATGAGATGCCCAAGACTATGCTTGAACTCCCTGTAATCAGTAACTTTTAGCTCCTGTTAACAGAAGAGCTCTAGTCACATTCCTTATTAAATTATTTGCTACTTTCATTCAAATATCATATGGTCTACTTGCCTGATTGCAAAGTAATGTAGACTGGATGGCTTAATTTACAAAATCTGCTTTTTAATTAAAAACACGTGGGAGAAGAAATGCAGAACACCTCAGAAATGTGCCACTGACATCCATTCAATGGAGACAAGTCCCTTCTGTAGGGACAAAGACAGACTCCAGTTCTACTGCTGAGCTCTGAGAGGGCTGGGGTCTAGGTTTGCCTCTTTACCTGACTTGATCACTTTAGAAATTGCAGTGAAAATTCTTAATAGCAGGCTGAGATAAATTTGACCTTACACAGTTTGGCCTTACAGTTTACCATGAAATACACGTCAACTCCTGTGAAGACAATCTTCTTGAACCGAGTTTTAAATCAGTTTTCTCAAATGACTGCATCACTGGTTGGGGCTGCATCACTGAAATCTGTGGGAGTTTTGCTATTGGTAACAATGTCTCCGAGGAAACAGCAGTTAGTGGAGACTGATCTCTGCTTCCTGGTAAGGTTTTTTGGCTCTCTATACAATTTTCTTTCCTGGTTATAAAGATGACTATCTGAAGCGATTGGCTAGTTTTAAACGACTGTGCTACTGTCAAAAAAAAAAAAAAAAAAAAAAGTTCAACAAAGCCAATATTAAAAAAAAAATAAAAATCCTGTAAAGCTCATCTCACTCAAAACCATCGCTAGTAACCTATCTGGTCACTGAAATGATACCTGCAACACTCTCCCTTATGATTTTAGTTACCAGTGTTGAACATTTGGCCCTCTATATTTAGCATATTCCTGCCTTGCTTTTTTTTTGTGCTTCTAAATTACACAGCATTCAGAACCAGACAGTATTTCTGAGTATACTGCAGGCTGTTTACTGTTTCTGATCACTCAAAAAGGAGATTAAATATGATGAAAAAAACACTGTTAACAATAACCTCCTATCTACATTGTCCTTATGTGCTTTAGAAAGCTAGTTATGATAATTTCTTCATACACAGGAACACAATAATGTAGCACAGTACAATAAATTAGTCCTAGACTCAATGAGAATTTTTATATCTCATTTTGAATATTAACATGCAAGTGTTGGAAGGTAATTCAGAAATATATTGACAGATTAAAAACATTTGTTCTGAGATATGATTAAAAATTTCTTATAGCATGGAAGCATAGAAATTAATAATTGGAATTCTATTAATTTTTGCAATCCTTTTCTCCTCCTTATAAGTCTTCAATATGAAACAGGACATGCAAATGAATTCAAGTAGCACATTTAGATTGACCTTGGTCAAATAGGCTGAACCAGTTGATCCTACTGAACAATGCACCGAAAAAGCTGATTATATGAGCAGTATAGGGGGATGGGTGGAAAGGAAGAGACAGCTATGCCTCACGAATCGTTTAAAGCTCTGTCTGATTTGCATCAGAGAGAAAAGCAAAGAATAACTTCAGTAACTTCTGGAGCAAACACTAGGTTCTCAACACATACAAAGCCATTGTTCTTTATAGTAGGAAATATATATCTCTTGTGCAATTATAATCAGCAATTGGCAAAGGATTAGTTTTGTTTCTTCTGGCTTCACAAAACAAACAAATGATCTCTTGTAGAATATCTTCTATTCTGACAATCTGCAATAGTGTGACTTAATTAGAGAAGAAACAGTCACAGGTCCTAGTGATACCTCCAAAGATGCAAGCTACTGCAGCTAGACAACCTGCACGGGTTCTCCATTTCTGGTTCTGTGCTATGTCATGTGTAATGGTTTTCCAAGAAGTATTGTAATCTCAAGCTTCTTCTAGATAAAAATCGCAAAAAGGAAAGGGCCATGCCGAGCCTCTTGAGAATATCACTTAAGTAAACAAAAAAGATTAACGTAACTGCTTATATTACTACATCTTAATAAAGTCATGTAAGACATCCCAAATCCTATGCATCCTATCATAAACATTCTAATGCTATACATGAAGTAGTAGCCTGGAATCCATACAACATGCTATAAGACATTTCTTACATTCTCCCAAGTTCTGTAAGCTAGTAGGTCAGATTCACAGCTATGAAATAGCTATAAGATTTGGATAGAAAGAGGCACAGAGATATGGTCACTGTACAGTGATTCTTGTCCCAGCTCAGTTTAGGGCAGTCTCATACATGACCTCAATCACCCCAGCAGCTTGTGATTTCCATCAGTCTCTCAGTCACTTGACCACTACTTGGGCAGAGAACCCCACAACACTCACTTTATCTACCCCCCAGAATAAAACTTTGACAATGGGCTATCAATCTGCTACACAAATTAACTGAAGATAAGAATTAGCCTACTTGAAGGAGAATCAGCTGCTTCCTGACCCCTCAAAGGCACGGCAAGATCACAGATGAGAATTTGATTTTTCATTTGTACAGAAATGGTAGCCATTTGTCTAGCCAGATGGATCTATGCAAACATGTTTAGATTTATTGCCAGCATATCTTCTACCCGATCTGGTAAAAAGAACAATGCAGGTAACATTTTTATCACGTTTAAACTGTTCACATTTTTGTTGTTTTAATAAAGACAGGTAATTTCCTGCTTGCATACTGAGCCGATAAAGAAAGCACCTATCTATGCCATAGCATAAAAAAATTGACCATAAATATACCTTGTGTTCCGCCCTGCTTCGCCAAGAAGCATTCTTTTCTTATTTATGTCACAGCATTCCTTCACAAAAGGGTGTCTTGCATTCACTCAAAGATGTGCCATAGCCACACTCATCAAAGCACTGGAAAATGTGTTTTGCTCGATTCTGAAGCTACTTCAAAATTTGTTGAAAATTTAACTTGAAACAAAGATTATATAAAAGAGGGGGAAGAAAGATGTGTTCAAAGGAAATCAGAGGAGTGTGACTGAAAAATATGGAAAAATAAACAAACAAAAAACAACAAACTCAAAAGCATCCAAAGGAAAGAACAAAATTCAAACAGTTGAACACTGTGGGCCTGGTTGCCTTCTACCACAACAGACGTAATTTAGGAATAAATCCACTCAAGCTGGTCAGCAAAGTTTAGAAGAATCACATTTAAAATCACCTTACCAAACAAAAAACTCCAATTTTGAGAATTACATCAGATTTCAGATTTTATAAGGTTAATTCATTCCTATTTTAAGTGAGAATTTCCCAGGTCGCAATGCAAAATAATGCTTAGTAAAAATATATGGAGCTCTACAACTCCTTTGCATAACTTTTCTGGAGTTGCACTCTCCCAGGCTGGACTCCGTTTTCTTGTTCCACTGCTCATTTTTCCCCCATTCTGCCAATTTTAATCTAGCAGGGAAAGTCCTTTTCTAGCAAGTACTGTCAAAACATTCAGGACATAGGCCTTGCACTCAAAGAATGCAATGCTGTGTCCAGACAGCAGTGCTAAGTGCCGCAGGGTTCTGTGGTAATCAGCATGCATAATTCCTAGCAGTCAAGATGTGTTCCACTGCACAGTTGTGCACCTCTGCCTTTGATTTTTTCCCTCTGCATGTTCCTCCCAAAGGCAAGCAGTCTGTCTGAAGAGAGTGATGGTTTACTGCTAGCTGAAGGGAGGAAGACAATTCTGTTACCTATTACTCTGGAAGGACTTAACTAATTATCCCCAGTAACTCCAGCCTTTACAATGGGAAAGTAGCACACAGCTTTTATAAATAAGAATTATTGACTTTTTTAAATAGTTTCAAAAGAAGAAACTCTGCATCAAATGTGAGTATAATTTAGGAACTACTACATAGCAGCAAAACTACATTAGACTTTCTGATTTTTCCATGGTATCCTTGGATAGATACACCACCCAGTAGACCATGTTAAATGCTCCAAAGGTAACAGGAAATAAAATGCGTGCATATTTGTCTATCTTACTAGTGCCAGAGTGGGAGGCAGGGGGAGCAGGTGGTGTGACAGCCGATGGTTTTGCAGATGCTCCTAACGTATTAGGTGTGGTGGTCTGAATCTGCTCCAGTCTAGATCCAAGCAAGTGCTGAATGGAAGGGGATCCAGCTGTGGCATGCTGGGATACAAATCCAGTTAAAATCGGGGTAGAAGGAGGAGCTGGAGGGGTAGCTCTTGCAGAAGATAATGTCTCTGATGCATTGATGCGTGTGAAAGGGTTGGGACTTGATGCAGAAAGAGAGTGGGGTGTAATGTCAGAAGACCCCTGAGCTACAGAGGGAGTCTGAATGGAGCTGTGCCTTGTGTCAATTCGGCTCCCACCATCAGCTTCTGACTGTACTGTGGCATTCGTTCTTTTCCTCACATTTGAATTGGCATCTGTACTCTGCAAAGTTACAAAAAAAAAAAATACTAGTCATTCTTAAAACAAACACTTAAACAGAAGCAATGAAAACTTTATAGTCAAGTATTAACTGAAAAAATACTCACAAATATCAATAGTAGCTTGATCCTGAAGCAAAAAAATACCACATGCTCATGGAAATAGATTTAATAGAATATAAAGGGATAAACAAGAATTCCTTTTACCTGTGGCTGTAATACCAAGGTGAACATATCCAACACTTCACACTCCATGTGATGTGGTACCTATGTAAACTTAGTATAACATGAGGCTAAGCATTCTGGGGTTGGGATTTTTTCAGGCTCACCACCAAATAAAATTGCCTGATGCTTGCTTATTTCTCTGATAATATACAAATATTCTAAAACTGACTTACCAGCCACGATGGTTTACTTCTGCTTTTCATCTCTGTAAAAGTAACTACCATGTATTAGGAATTCTAGTTTACCTTAGATAGTAAATACTATTAAAATTCTAGTATTTACCAAATCAAGTTACCCCTTTCTTGTTCCTTTAAAAAAAAAAAAAAAAAGTCAATGCTTTTTCACATCAACCACAGGCAATAAATTATCCAGCTGCAACTGAACCAGTGAATAAATCAGTCTTTCATCAACTACTCCTTTCCATTAATTAACTAAGAAAAGTGGTGAATTCTCCATTACTCGATGTCTTCAGGCAAGTCCGGATGTCATTCTGAAAGATATATTTAAGCCAAATAGTACTTATTAGGCTAGATGAGAAACAAAAATACAGATAAGGATGTACAGATGGCAAATCCAGCAGGTTTTAATATTTTACTGACTTCTGAGACTGGGACTCAGGCTCTGTCCATCTTCTCTGTTTTTAAGAGGAAGCCTAACATCTCCTGAACCTCCTTCAGGAAGGGTACCTGAAAAGTAGTCTTTTAAACCACCAGCTCTGCACTTTTTTAAAATATGTGAATATATTTTGCACAAAGGCCCACTGTTTTTCAAGAAACAGGGATTTAATCACAAGTAGGGTATACATGCTCAACAGTAGCAGTGCAAGTGTAAATACAGACAGGACTAAACAATCCCTTATTATGCATCAAATACCTCAGGCTGATGTGTCTTTGGCTCCATTACTTCCCTTTTCCCCAGACCAAAGAACCCCGCCAAAGATCACAGCACAGCAAAGAGAGAAAGCAGGCAGCAACCCCTCCTCCTTCCTTCATCCAACAACGATTCTCTCCACCGAGTGCCAGAGCAGTAACAGAGAATAACTGGGGTATTATTCAAAGTACTAGTGCCTTGAACAGTGAGAAGAGTGACAACCATGTCTGTCTGCTGCATCAGTTGTGCTTAGCTATTTTGCTTAGGAAAACAGAGAAACAGGAGCTGAAAAATATCTGAAAATAAATAATACAAAATAATAATAAATCACTTGACATGTGCAGCACTCACATTATGACCAGAATGCTGGTCCCAAATTCTGTTCATTGCAGTACACATCAATCACTGGCAATACTGCTGGCTTGAATATGTGTGAAGCTGTCACATATACAGTCATGAATAGCAGCCAGTTCACGGCTGATGTATTTGCCAGCTCATGGTTGATATATTAAAGAATCCCTCTTAGGTTTCACAGTTTTCTTTCCTGCATAGAAGTGTGTCAATACATTTTCTTTATTTTTATGCATCTGCAATCCAAAGAAGCAGAGGACTGGAATTATTGCATAAGCACCAGAGGAAACGTATATTTCCTGAAAGAAACACTAATTGTACTGTTTGAAAGAGAAGCCTGAGTCACTATTTGGGAAGCGCAGAAGTACACACAGGTGTGCAATTTGGATACTTTCACACTAGGGTTATCAGTGACCCAGGAATAGTAAAGCAGCTTTTTGAGACTGCTAAATTTAAATTCTAAAATACAATCAGGTCAGGAGTGTTTGCTATACAGTTGGTAATACCTGACACAGTGTTGCATATTACTCGAAGGCTTGCAAAGGTAAGTAGATGTAAGTCATTGATGCTCACTGCCAAAAGTGACAGCTCTGTGCTACAGTGGGGCTGGAACTAGAGTCACTCAGAAGAGGTGAGTTTATGTGCCGTGCACAGATCCTTGGACAACCTGGTTTTGTTTAGCCCTTTCCAGCCCACGGGCTGGGACAGGGGTTATGAAGTAGACCTGCCCTGTAGCTTGGACATGATGTGTCACCTGTTTTCAACAGCCACCTCAGTGTCCTTCCCTTCTGTGCATCAACTACAGACACTTATATGACAGACAGGTAAAAGCCAGGCTCCTTTACATGCTGAAGTCACCTCTGTTTCTTTTGTGGGTGTTTGCTTCCATCAATAGAAATACACAATACCTCCTCTTCCCCTGCCACTCCAGCTGTCATCCAAATAACCAAACAGGACTAGTTGCTATTTAACCCACTACTCATGTCCCGTTACAGTGTTTGGTCAAGAATAAAGTTATATATATACACCATTTCAAAAGTTCAAAATGTGTAACTTTATAATTCTAGTGAATATTCTTTTCTTGACACTAGTACACAAAAATTCCAGTACTTCAGGAACCTAACATTTAGAGAAACCCAGTTTCTGCCTAAGTACATGTAGATGTACTAATGTGCATGTGGAACCAGAATAGACAACCTCCTAAGATATCACAACATAGCACTGCATAATAAGCCTACAAAATAAGGGTGCATTCCTTGTTAATTCTCTGAAAATCACCTTCCAAGTGCTCAGAAACACCATTTCTAATTTCTGTGCTCTAACTTGCTCCACAGTTAACATATCACTGAAAAAGAGTTGTTCTTGTTTGATGTCATAATTTGGATTTGTGTTCTTGAATTGAACCTTGTCCTTGAAATGTACTGGAATAAGCACATTGTAGGAAGAAAGATATTACATTACACATGGAAAGGCAGGAGCTTTGACCATTGCTGGAATAGCTAGTTAAGCAATAATTTTCTCTCTAGCAGTGCTGGAAGCAACTTAAACATTGGAGACAGAAAATCTCCTGAGGAGATGCTTAGCTCCAATACCTCACACACCCCTGAAGCCCTTTCTAAGGGGAGCACGTTCCAGCTCCTCCTGTCCCCAGTAGGATTTGCAGAATCAGCATGCACTGAAGAAACAAAAAATGGAGCAGTGGGGAAGGCTGACCACCTCTCACCAGCACAGCTGTGAGTGGTGAGCACCTAGCTCAGTGCCCAGCCAAGGCTGAGCAGGATGCAAGCTGATTCCCAGGGTGGCCTTACCAGTACAGTGCCCACTAGCTCTCTTCACAAATCGTTTCCTTGCACATGCCTTATTCAACACTACCTCATGACAATAGCTCATTCTCCTCCTTCAACTCTCAAGTATCTCTCCTTTTTCTTTTCTCCAGTTGAAAAATTTCTAACAAAAATTCTTGTTATTGGTTTGTGGTGGTGCAGCCCCACAATCACAGTATACATGTGACCCTATGTGACCCTTTATCAAATGTTATCAATATCCTTCATTTCTTCCAACGTTAATTTACTCCTTCTGTGTACTGATGACATCTCACAACCCCATATCACCTGAAGATTTCATCATTCTACTACTGCCTTGTGTCAAGGTCACTAATAAAAATGTTAAAGAAGGCTGATCCCACAGCCAAGTATTAAAGAACCAAATTCCGTTGACATCACAAAAGTCAGATTAATCACTACATTACAAAACATACTAAAATGCTACATTTGCTTTGTATTAAGGAAAACATTCACAGATATTTCAGTTATGGTGCATATCCCTAGTAAAAGAATATTGTGATAAAGATAATCTGAAAAACAAAAATGATATATGTGATGTAAAACGCTCGCTGCTTCCTAAAAATATTTTACTTTTGTTTGTTTGCTTGCTTTATATAACAGTTAGAAACACAAAACTACTGCCAATTGGTAGCTTTTAGTTCAGAGGCATCAGAACAAGAAATAGAACATGAAAATCAAATGGAAGCCAAATTAAATGCAACCCAAGAAACGAAGGGAAAGACTCCTTTCCAAGGGCAAGTCAGGCAAACACTCAATTATCCTGAAACAACACAGAGCTGCTGTGCTACTCCAGATGGGGCTCCCCAGGAAACACTGAGTCCACATTTTTTTACATTCTCACTCTGGATTCAGAAAGGAATTGATTTTCTGGAGACACTTGGGTGAGATTTTTGGGAGCCATTTAACATGCTGTAGCTCAGAAATGCAAAATGGGAGTCTGGAAGCTCTCATAAAATGCAACATATCACAGCATACAACACCAGCCTTACTATGTTTGATAAAGATTGTCCTTTTATAAAACAGGCCTACTTAATGCTTATGGCAAGTGACACCTCACCCTTCCTTTGAAACAGCCTGTCATTCTGACCTTTCCAACCAGCTCCACAATTCACAACCACTAGCAAACCACAAGTTGCAGGTACTTTGCTTTACTGTATCCTACCTCGAGATACCGTCTTTCATAAGAGATTCATAACCGCTCTTCCTTTCTGTCCAAACAAACACTTCATTAGTCCATAAAAGTATATATAAAGAGATTTAAGGAGTACTCACCCTGTGTGTTAGCATACTCAGACCATAGAGGCAGGGGGACATGGAACAGGACAGGAGGTTCAAATTCTGTCAGACAGGGAAATAACTCAGTCTGTTCATATCTCCCAGCTCTCCAACATGGGACAAAGCTCAACCTCCTTATTTGTTGAAAACACTAGGGCAGCTTAGTTGTACATAGCAGTTCCTGAAGCTCAAGCTTACACATCTGAAGCCCAGAGACGTGCAAATTAAAGGCCTCTATCTGGCTGGGACTTGGCATCCTGGATTTGAGATTTCAAAATTGCTTCCTCAGAGACCTCCATCTCCTGAGGAATCAGGGACATACACAGGACCGAGATCCCACCAACTTTCTGGACAGTGTGCTACAACATCCAAGTTCTTTAGGTAGCTGTGTACTAAAACTAAAGAATCAAGCACAAACCTCACTGCAGCTTGCAACAAAGAGGTGTGATCATATGATTTACAGCTTAGAGCAGAGTATGTCAGATTTTTGCCAAGATGTAGCCTTCTAAGATACCAATGCAAGAGCATGTCACAGAAGTGACTGGTAATCCCCAGCACTTCAGCTAAGAATTGTTTTAGCTCAGGGGTTTGGTTGCTTTTACCTGCCCCAAATAATAATATTAGACATATCCTAATTTATGTGAGGTGATAACAGATTTCCACCAAATTTGATATTAACCCCATTAATATGGAACCAGATCTGAAATAAAATAATCTAAGCCCCACCATTCCACTGATCATTATATCATGATCAATGAAACAACATGCAGTATTGCAAACAACTTTTGAAATATTTACTCTATTAAAAAGCAGAAAGATCTTGCTTTAATTTTAAGCAATACATACTATTTTGCAGTTGTTGTTTTTTCTTTAAAACAATTGTAACTGAAATTAGGAAAAATACGTTCAGTATGAATTCTTCCTATAGGGAGAATCTTCCTAGAGAGTCCTGATGCAAGATGTCTTTTTTGCTAGTCCCAGAGCAGAAAGTCCATTTTATTTGGCATAAAGATAGGATAACTAAACAAACCTCCTTGTAGGCATGTGTAAAATGTGGTAATTAATGCTGCTTCCTTCCCTTGACAAGTGGATTCACAAGCAATTGACTGAATAATAAAGTGAAGGATGCTGTTAGCATTCTTTAAAATAAATCTATATAGATCTATTGTTATATACTATGGCAGAATCATGGAGCAAGACTGATGGTAAACATCTGTGATAAAATGTATAGACAAAAAGCCTCCTATCACAATAAATAAATAAATAAAATCCACTCACTGATCATTTCCTTTTACATTTAAGCTCAGCTTCGATGGATACTGCTATATACTACCACACAAGAATGAGTCAGTCTAACCTCTTCAGTATTTAACAAGGTTGGCACACTACAAACAGCTGCTCACATAATGTGGAAACCCTGAAACATTCTCTAAGCCTATATAAGCCTTGACTTTATCCAAAAAATAAAGTACTGCATTGTTTTGTATGTATTGCCAGTTTTTCGACAAGCAAGCCAACTTTGCACTTCAGTGAAGTCAGATTGCAAATTTAGCATGAACTGAAGTAGTCTGCAGCAGCTGAGCTGAGACTCATGGGAATGGGATCATCAGCACAGTGATACACAATACTGACAAACTTAGTCAGCTTGTTACAGAACAAAGAGAGGTGGTAACAGCCACAGTACATCTTTGCTATGATAAGGCCAACCTAGAATCTGTAAAACAAACAAGAACACTATTTAGAAGTCACATGCCAAGTTCTTGGGGGAACACAATAATGATAAAAGCAAATGCCAAGATATCAAGCAACTTTATCCTATGATTGTATTTAATAACATGAACACAAAGAACGGTGAAAGCTGTGAGAATTTTTTGTCTTGGTACAGCACTGTACAGAGTTAGCTCATTCATACTTCTCAACAGCAACTTCCTATATCCTATTTGTGCTCTACATAGCAACTTTCAATTATTCCCTGCAGTTTTAAATTTGTTCGTAATTTATACTATAGATACATCCTGTTGGGATTGGAGTCCAAAATAAAGCAGGTCCTACTGGCCAGCCTAACACAGATGCAGTAGTACTTGACATCAAAATCTTCTTCGCAGGCCTCTGGCCACTAGGGGACACAGCCATCACCAAGTGCTGATGAGCAGGTACACAATGAAACTAGGGCCATGCATTTGCAATGTAACGCAGAGCTGCTATTCTGATCAGCCCCAGCACACTGTGGAAAACAGTTCAGCAGTCCTGGGGTTAGATACATGGACTCTTCAGTAACTCTTCACAGCCTCATCCTACTACAGACTCTCAGAGGAACATTATGCAAGGTCCCAGGGCTGCTTTTACACCATTTGTTTACTGAAACAGGGAGCTCAGCGGTGCATGCCAATGCATTTTCTAGACCCTTAGCATATCTTTGACGCAGAATTTCACTGAAATGGTGTCTCTTTGGGACACAGACAGTACAATATTTAAAGCAGTATCTTCTACCTTCTCAAGGATAAATTCACAATGGAATTTATGAGTGACAACATCACCATCCGCTACCAGTCCTAAGTATCCAATGCCTAGAAGCAGCAGAGAGCTAACACTTTGACATCCAGAAAGCAGCTGTCAAAGCTGGGGAGAAACGCTCTAGGTAAGAGCAGAGTTGAAATTATATGCCTTTAGGTTAGCAGTCATCAAACTCTATCCAGCACTCGTCTGAGGCTAGATATCTAAGTCACTCTATGAAAAGATATATACAAAAAGACTGTGACCCTCTCTATAGTAGCCCAGCACCCAGGATGGGAACCTGTGTTTGGTGAAATATGATGACTTCTGAAATCTGCCCGGACTGTGGCAGGGATATCAGCCTAGGTCTCCCACCCCTCAAGTGCTTACCCACCAGGCTACTGGATATCCCACAAAAGGTGGTTCTCATTTCCTTCCTATAGATGTTGCATTCTGCATGTTTCAATCTCACCCTCCCATGAGCACTGAAAGCCCAGACAAGCTGACCCCTGAATCAGTTCCTCTCATTCTCCCCAGCCCTATATAAATTATTTAACAGAACAAGAACAGCTTCAACAAGAGCTTAGCAAACATCCCATGCACTACCTAGTAGTATTCTGATTACTAAAACAGTTTTCTGAGACGGATCACGCAGGACACATGCCTGCTCAGACTCCAAGATGAAGCACAGTAGGTATTTCTCCCACCTAAGATTCATGGCAAATGCCTACCCAGGGAAATTTAGTAATTAAGCTTTTTAGGTGCCTAATCACCATTTGGGGCACTTAATGTCCTCAGATTAAAAAAATAAAATAAAATAAAAATTGATGAATATGGTACCATGATCAGAGCAGTTTTAAAGTCACACAGAAGAGAATTATTTATTAGAATAATCAAGCATAAAATTAAGAGATTACTATAATGGAATGGAAAGTGAACAGTAAACAAACATCTTTATGCCTCAATATTGATCTTGCAAGACTAAGATTAGAATCTTTTGTGATAGCATTATTAAACCTTTAATATGACACAGGTAAGTTAATATATTGGAAGATCAGTGATCTGCTATACAAAAGCACAGATTTCCAAAACTGAGGGATCTCTGTTAATTCATAGAAATACTCATACAAAATAAATAAATAAATAAATAAATAAATAAATGGAAAGCTTAAAGCAACCAAGAGTCTGGCATTACATACTGTTTATCTGCAATATGAATATTGTTTGTGTGGTAATTAAGTAATATTTTCCTATTAAACTATACTACAGTGTTTTTTATCTTTTCCATTCCTTCCTAAGAAAACAGTCTGTTCTTTTGGGAGGACATTACATAGCCTGCCAAATTCACACCATTTGACATTTACCAGGGAAGTAGCATGTTGTCATCAGTGTAAATAATGCTGCTTGTCCCAATTCCCACTGAGTCACCATATTGCCATGCTGCTAGCAAATGCACAACTTGGAGGATAAATCTACCATGTTTTACTATTATGTTGCAGAGCCAGTCAATCAAAATTTTACTGGAATAGTACTATAGATTTTGTTTTGCTTTACAGAGCCCTGGAATACGATCAAGTAAAAGCTCCACCTGCCACAAAACACAATGAATTCCAGTTTATAGCTTTAGCAGTGCAAAGAGCAACACAGATTGCCCAGGGAGAAAAAGCGAGGGGAGGTAACCTACAACAGCCAGTCCACCACCGTGCTGCTGACTCTATGATCTGAATCATGCAAGAGGAGGAAAGGTAAGAAGAGTATTCTATCCTAGATCATGCAGTTGCATGTGCCTACAAGTGCGTGATGTGGAAGAAAAGCAAATTCAAAGTTAGAGAGGCATAAATAAGAAAACTACAAGGAGCTTGTTTCCAAAAAACATGAAGTCAGACAAGACCATGCCAAATAAACACATCCACCTGTATGGTAGTCAGTAGCCATTAAAAGTTAAAAGCACACACACATATGTTGTCTTAAAGACTGTCTTTATATCATGACAAAAATGAAAGAACTGAAAACAAATCTATAGGGAAAAAATCTACTAGGATAGGTCATATGCTAACCAATTGTAGAGGCACTCTGTAAGACATCTACAAAAGGAAGAAGAATGGGTGATTAGAAACCAAAGAACATTATTTTCTGTATCTTTCAATTTTTGGTGACCTTAAAACTGTACTTAAATTTGCTTCATTACTTTGCTGAAAATGCTTTGAACAGTCCTCATGAACTTTCCCAAGCTTCTCAATGTTTATTTCTTCTGACTCCAATTTTACCAGAGTAAAAATGAAGTCAGCTAGAAATCTCACACACAGCAGTGAAACTCAACTGCAATTTGGTGCCACTGGGCTTACCAGTATTGAAAACTCTTTGTGAAGGAGAAACAAAACTAAAGTTTAAATCACACACAGAAAACATTTTAAGCAGAAAATATGAAGAGGCTTGAGTTCACAGGCATCACTTCATACCAGTCATCATGGGGAAACCTATAAACACCCTGAGATTTTGTATAATGCTGAACAAACTGAAAACCCTCCCCCTGACATCATAAAGGTCTATTCTGACTTGGTGTTTCTGAAATAGTTTTTCTGATTTTTTTTTCCAAGTACTTATGTTTATTTATACAAAATAAAAGAAGAAAAAATGAAGGAAGTTGGAATTAGGTCAATACAAGACTTTTCTTACTGCCTAGAATAGATATTAGCACAAAACTAACTTTTATTATTAAACAGAAACTTGTATTGTTTATTCAAATGATGAAACCTTAAAGAGTCTCTCTTGTCAGGGGACCAGCACAATGATTGAGAAAGGCACTTATGGTGTTTGTTTGTTTGTTTTTTAATTAAAACAGTAGGTTTTAGTATTTTCTAGAATAACGACAGATTGACATTACTGAGCTATACTTTAGTTTCCAAAATAAAAGCCTTATCCAAATTAAGTCTTCCAGTAACTACAGTAAACACTGTCAAGTCTTTGAGCATCAGACAAATAACAGCAGAGCATATCCCTCATATTCCCTTGCCAACAATTGTGGTAGTTCATTATAATACTTAGAGAAAATTGAAGAGTGAGCAATTACCATATTTCCAAGTAAGGTTTGGAGGAGGTAGCACTCCAGCAGGATTTCTTGTTTAGTTATAAATCAATTACAATCCTGCCTTTTGTGCACATTAGTAAAAAAAATAAAAAAATAAAAAATAAATCCACTTTTTTTTAAGAAAATCTCATTCCACAACTTTGCATTCCAACTGTTCTGTTATTTTTATCAACACCCAGCTATTTTTTACCTTAATTATAACTGAATTCTGGAATTCAGTGGAGCTTACATCACATTTAAGTTGGATCAGAACCTAACCCCATACCTAACACTATATTGTGTAGCTTTAGTAATTACTCTGCTCACTTAGCTAAGAGAAATGTTTTTACTTCCACTGTCAATTTATTCCACAACTGAAACGTATCAAAGGTATAGCAGTATCAGATTCTTAGAAAGAGATCAGAGCTTTTAATTAACACTTTAATTTATGCTGTTTAGAAAGATATACCATATAAAATATTAAGAAAAACATTTATAATTGTTGAACTCACATTCACACCCCAATCATTGTGTTGTTTGAGCATATATTTAGCTTTACATGTTGTCAGTAGTTCCAGTTCCTGGATAGGACTACCTAAGTCTAACAAACAAAATTAAAAAACAAAAGCAATTTAAAAACAAAAACAAACAAACAAACAAAAAAAAAAACAACACTTTTGCACCTGAGCATTACAGGTAGTAAAATATTTTAAAGACCACTTTGTTTGGATACCTGAAGGTAGAATAGATCCAAAGTTCACACTAAATCACTGCAGCATTACTCCAGGTAGCCACTCTCCTATCTTTCAAATAGCATTCAGTATGTGTACGTTATGACTCTAAATCATTGACAGCAAAAGTGTTGACTAATGGAGCTAAAGCAGCAGAAAATTGTTGACATGTCAAAGAAATTATTCACACAGCACAGTGGTACCCCTTCTTAAGGTCCTATCATTTGCATTTGCATGAACTCCAAACAGCTCTTGAGCTTGAAGTCATTTATGAGGATCTGTGATTTAAATACCACCACCTTACAAATAATCCATAACACCTTAGGCAGTGAAGAAAATGAAACAGAAAAATAAAATAAAATAAAATAAAATAAAATAAAATAAAATAAAATAAAATAAAATAAAATAAAATAAAATAAAATAAAATGTTATCTACTGACATGCTGTTCCATCTCCAAGACTATTTAAGTCATGCATCCTCATGAGGAGGTCAATAAACAGAGCATCCCTTTGTGGTCCAAGTACCCCATTTAGATGTGGCTGCTCCTCAGATAACTCCCTCTGCATATGTGAAAAATGGGTTTAGTTGCACTTCTCTGCTTGCTGGGAGAGTGGAAACTATTATTCTATTAGCCTCACAGTAACAAGGAACATGACAGTGTCGCTTGTAAACTTACAGGTACACATCACACTATGGATGCTCCAGTTAGGATAGGAGTGCATCTATGCAGCACTAAAGAGCTTAACCCCTGAGTTCCTCCATTAAATGCTAAATGGCTAACTCAAGATAGTGTGACACTTAACCAGCTTCAGAAAATGGGAAGAAAGTTCAGGAATTAAAATCTACTTGTTATCAAGCTTGAAGAAATTATTCCATTCAAAAGGTTTGTTTGAGTCTGACCTGTTTTTTCAAGTTTCCCACTCTTGTAACAAACAGCTGAGGCTGAAGCTCATGCTAACAGTGTTTAAAAGCCTGTTTTTGAAGAATATTTTTCAGTAACATTCTTCGTCTCCAAAATTGGATAGGTCTTTAAAAATAAACTTCATAAGAATACAGTGAAAAGGAAATAGTGCAGAAGCATAAAAATAGATTAATGAGTCCAATAACAACCTATAAATCATTCATTTCCATCACATACTGACTTGCAACAACACTTCTGCTTTTACTAAAGAAAGGAGTTCAGAATGCTTCAGGACAGTTTGATTCCTTCCAACCTGAAAGCAATTTAACTTGGTCCCCAGACAAGGAAATCACAGGAGACCATAGCGTAAGTCATCTTTCTTAGCTTAGACAGACTTCAGCACTATCTCACTGGGGCTGACAAAAGGGATGAAGGAGACTGTCCCTTGTGAACTCAAGGCAGATCTCAAATAAGCTTGGGTCCTACTCATGTGATGACAACTGCAGATATACACTCCTCCTTATGGAAATACATTAGTTTGTATCAGAAAGATATATTCTACAAGAAGAAAGTTAAAATGGAGGGAACAGATAAAAAATGAGTACAACAGCATGGCTAAAATGATATCAAATGATAGAGGAGCACACATTTCATCTGCAGGCGCTACAAAAGCTGTCTGCTCCCTCCTACCTACACCAACCCAGTAAATTAGCTTCACACAAGGAATTTTGGTTGGATTTAAACACAGTTCAGATTACTTAGCCTCCAAGATTCTTTTAATGCTTAGTGTAACTGAAAAATTGATCAGTTATATCCACTGTATGGCTCAAAGAAGTCATACAATTACACAAGAGAATAATTCTGCAAAGCTTAATTTTGTGAGAGTGGCAAATCTACCAGATCAGGCAAAGCACATTAAAATAAATAAATAAATGAATAAATAAAAGTTTGAAATACAACATTTGCTTGAGGTCTGGTAACTGTGCTGCTAACAACAGAATTTCTAGAAGATTAGTGGCAACGTAAAACAAACTTTAAAAATATGTATTTTACCTGGGTCAAAAAATCAAAACCTACCATTTAGCTATGAATATAAATGTGTGGCATTTATGTTAAGAAATAATGCTTAGAGGTTATATGCTGCAGGCTATTGTCCTGCATTCTTTACGTACCACAGATTTGCAGTGAACCTGGGATTGTGTGATCTCTGGTAATACAGTGCTGATTAGACAGTATACATAGAGAAAAATCAGATTTATAAGAAGACATAAGAAGATTCGAGATTATCCTTTTAGACCTAGAACTAAAAATTTTAAGGAGAAGGACTGTATTACATGTCAGGTTGACATAACAGTCACATTTGCTTCTAGTGACCTTCTGTGCAGCAAGACACAAGAACAGAAATCCTCCTCTAGTCATTGAAGGGACTGCATGATAGCTAAGCCCTTTTAACATATCTGTGAGCTCACCCTCCTGGAAGAGCAAAGACTCAAGTTTTAGCACAGGCATGACTAGAGAAAACACCATAAGAATAACAGTTCCAGACACTATCATCATTATCACTGTCACACATACTCACAACATTAATGCATAACCCTTCAAAACAATAGATTGCTCCCTTGAGTGCTTTTAAGATCCCCAAACCTGTAAGCAGAATACTACATCTATCTCAGAGATATTAATTTAACAACAGAATAGAACTGTTCCTATCTCAGTTTACCTAGTTTTAAAGTTTGGTGAATCTGCACGTGGTCTGTTGTTGTTGCTGTTGTGAAATCTTGTATGTTTGTTTTAAAATAGTTTCTCCAAAAGATTTGTGTAAATGTTGAAGTACGTTACAAGATGGACACGTGGCAATTCTGAACATGAATCAAAATCAATATTTTAAAACTCCATCATTACTACCTGATAAAACTATTTCTCCTTGTGTTTTAATCAGATCTTATAAATAAATCTAGTATTAAATGATTATGCAATTTATTTTCCTACAGACTCAAGTAAAACTTCACTGTTTCCAAAAGCAATATTTATTACCACTCCCCAGAGTGCATGAGATGCTATACTAAACTGCACGCTGTACCACCAAGAAGATTAGCTAGATAAATTAATGGCACTAATACCTCTATGTACAAAGAGAACCACATGCTACTATAAGCATACTGTTTCTTGTTCCTGACTCTTACTAGCAGTGAACAGAGTGATGTGTAATAAACTCTTCAGGAGCACATCCATCCTTTTAAGTAGAACTGGGAGCTAGCAGAACAACACAGCCAGAAGACTGAAAACAATAATGATGTATGTATGGTAGGAGAGCAAAGAAGAGGAAGAAAAATGGAAGTGGGTGGACAGCAAATGAGGAGTGATATCAAATGGATTGGGTGGGAAGGCAAAAAGAGCAAATGAATAAGGAAGGAGACAAATGAGATGTGAAAAGAGACAGAAGACAAAATTACCAAGAGTAAGTCTAAAACAGTAGCTCTTAAATCATGGCTCAGTCAAAGGAAATTACAAAGTCAGCCTGACAGGAAGAGTAAATTACGATGTTGCTGTCAGTGTCTTACTTCTCGGTGTTGTCAAGAGAGCTAGCCATGACTGAGAATTACTGGTCTACCATATGGCCAGTATAAGTGCTGCAATGACTTTGCTAGCCAGGTGTCTATTGAACAGGAGGAGGAACGCAGCAGCTAGTGAAGACAGAGAAACCAGCAAAGAGAGGAAAGGAGAATTACTCATGAGCTCAGCTGGAAGCAAGATCAGGCCCTCATTAACTGGTCGGCACACTAAGATAACTACCACACGTCACACAATCTGACACACTAAGATAGCCGAAAAGCATTCTGCTAAACAGAGCCCCAAAGCCTTTTCAGTTAGGTGAGCTCCTATGCAAAGATACATAAGTTACATAAAAATAGCATCTATGGTGGACACAAAAGCTTCATCCAGCATTCTTCAAAAAATCCTGAAATTGTAACTGATGAAGAACAAAAACTCTATATGCAATGAGAGAATAACAGTGATGGTGAGGGAAATTCTCTGAGGTGCAACTGCAATGTTTTAGCAAATTTTAATTCTTTAGAGGCATTATCCACAGAAGGGAACATGCTGTCCAAATAACCTGTAATATCTTGGTCTGTATCATCCCTCCAAGCAAAATCAATACACAAAGGGAAAGAAAGTTTCCTAAATATATGCATCCCCTTTGACCCTCATCAAAACACAACTGAATATAGAAGAAATGGCAGATATGGACAGACACAACCTCTTCCTCTCCTCCAAGTTAATCCAATCTCCAATAGTGAAAGTAAAAGTTAAATAAAGCTTAACAAGATTTTGTCATTGAATGTGCACTAGTCTTCCACAATGTTGACTTATTCTGCATGCAGGGGGAGAAACTCATCTGCCAGACACACACCACACTGAATCCGGACTCAAGAATGAGGCAAATACTTTTTTATGACTGCTCTGGAGAGGGAGGTGCACACCTTCAGGGTAGCTGTCCCTGAGGGAATCTGAAATATAATCTGTTGTTTTACAGTCTTGAGCAGGAGATACAATTGGGCCCAGATGGAGAAGACCTGCTGGGACACATCAAGAACTTTTCTCACTGTCTCCTCTACTTGTGTTGGGAGGGTGCTCAGAGGGAACCTGGGAGGAAGTTAAAGGCCTGGTTTTGCTGAGAAACACTACCCAAAAAAATGAAAAAATAATTTCATAAATTGAAAACATACCGTGACTGTCTCTTCTGTACTTTTTTCTCTTTGTATAGGAGCAACTGGAAATTCAAGGAGGGATTTTACTGTCTTCCTTTTGGCTCTTTCCATTTGAATGTTAGTAAAATAGTTGACAGCAGCAAACTCAATAAGAGCAGAGAACACAAAGGCAAAGCAGACCGCTATGAACCAGTCCATGGCAGTAGCATAGGATACTTTTGGCAGTGAGTGTCTTGCACTGATGCTCAGTGTCGTCATTGTCAACACCGTGGTTATTCCTTCAAAGAAACAGAACAAAAGCACTGTTGAATCCAAGAAAACGAGAGAGAATAAAAACAGGCAAATGGCTTCTAACAAAGAATTTTAAAGCACTTAGGAGTCATTTAAATTACTTTGCATCTGCAAAACCCATTATCATGAATAAAAATGTAGTTACATTGTAAGATACAGAAGTCCCTTTGCAGTGTTCCACTCATGATCTCAACAGTAAATGGAAGATAAATCTCTATGTTCAGTGAAAAAATATATTACTATAATTAAAAATAACACTAGAGATTTTCACATTTAAATCGATACAGGAAACATGGTATAAGATAACCCATCTATCTTTTCTCAGCACTGCAAAATGACGTACCATGTAATTCTACTGCCATAAGCAAGATACAGATTTTGCTGTCAGACAGTGCTCCCCATATTTGCTTAATAAAACAGTTTTAAGAAACTCCAAGGTTCTGCACTCAGAGATTCACCTTCCATAAAAATGAAATGTTGTGTAACACAGAGAAGAAATAATTGACAAGTGGAGTAAAGACAACTCATTTCTCAGCTGGATTAAGAAAACAGGGCTAAATCTTCCTCTGCTGCTTGTGAATACTGCATTAGATTTAAGTCACAGCAACTACCACGTACATACGAGTAGTAATTATACACACACAACAGTTAACCAGCATGGAAAGCCATGACTTTGTGACTTCAGTTGAACATCTACAGCTTACAAGCAGAAAATGTGGAAGCCTTAATTTCTTTTTTTTTTTTTTTTTTTTTAATGTTAAGTTCTTTGGAATCTCCATCAACAATTTATTTTCTAAATATTTGAACATAATTTAAGTTGCTTAATAGAGGAACACTGTGCTCCTCAGACTGCAACAAAAACATTTTTCCTGTAACAGTTTTAGAAAGCTAACTATTACCCTGTGTCTGGTCCTCTAATCCCACTTGCAATCCAGATGCCATTAAATCGTGGCAAATTATTTTGGTGCTAAGGAAAACTATAATATTCTGTGAACAACTCTGTTAATTAGCAAGCCATCACCTAATCTTTTAAACCCTTCTGCTACTACTCAACCGATGAAATTTAATTAGGATTTCATCTTCTGAAAGAACAACTTCAATTAAAGTGTACATGCATGAACACTGAGCTCAAATATGACCACTTCATGATAATACTTCAAGTGCAAATGCTAGCTGTGTACAACCAATAAATGAACTTTTTTTTCTTTCATCTAAAATATTCCAAGAATAGTTAAAACATTAAGAAACCTATATTTTTCAAATATAAAATACCATGTAAAGAGTGAACACTGCTCAAGTCCTACCATGATAACCACAAGGAAGACTGAATGCAAATGTATACTTCTTTACTCTTATGAAAAGAACAGTTGTACCCATTTTAATTCAAGAGGAAATGTATATACTGGGAAAAAAATCAAAATAATTAAGAGCCTGTTTTCCAACAGGATCTTCACACACCCTCTTTCCTAAATGGGCATATCCCATCTGGGGATCAGGGGAACCTAATATGAAAAAGCTTCATCTGCACACTGACACACAGAGAACAGAATACAATTTAAAAAGTCTCTCCTAATTAAATAAATAAATAAATAAATAATTTTAAAAAAGACAAGAAAAGAGCAGCAGTTAGTTCATAAATGCACATAGAATATCTCGGAGCAAACTCAGCAGGATAAAAAACACAGATGCAAGCTCACAAAACCTTCTTCAGTGGGAAGGTGTTGAAAAACACACCACTGAAAATGTTTAATGCTGAGAAAAAAATTATAGAAAGTTATTTTATCCTGGAAGAGTCACATCCCTGCTTACCCTATCCTACCCAATTCGACTTTTGTTCTCTTTGAGCTAAAGATTGTCTGAATTGTCTTCTTAAAAAGGCATTTACTTAACAGATAAAAGAATAGGATGAAGTGAACTGACTAGCCAATAATTCACCAAATGTAAGGAGGAAAGGGCAGGCCTTGACAGTGTTGCACAGTTTACTGCCTCAGTCTTTATCAGTTTTTCCCCTATGAAACCATTCTGATGAGAGACTTGCAGTTGTCTCTGCAACTGCCCTTGGATATGTGCCATAGTTATTTATAGGGTGGCAAATTATGTTCTGGTAAAAAATATTATACATACACATGAACTGTAGTTATCCAGAGCTAAATACTTGCAAGCTTCTGATTAGAAATGCACTTAATCCAATATAAATATATTAAGAGTATTTTAATATAAAAATAATTTTTAAAATGTGTTTGAAAAAGAAAATTACCTCTGTCTTTCCTCTAAGAAATACCAGTCCTCCACAAACATCCCATTTAGGGGTCTAAATCCCTGACTGCAGAAATCAAAACCTATGTACCTTAATTAAGATTTATTTTACTATTATAATTAAGAATTCTGAGACCAGAGCATAAAGTCTTTTTATAAAGTGCAAATCACTACCCCATGTGTAATTCCATATGCATAAACAGGTCTGGCTAATATGCTATAAAGCAATGCAATGTTCTCACAGGTTTCTCTGGTTCATAGGAAAACTAAAACTGTTAGTAAACTGGACCCACAACTGAAAGGGCGAATTTAACTTCCTGAGATAGCTAATATTCACTGAAGTTCAAAGCATACTGGGATGTCTCTATGACGATGTTGTGTTGGTGTCACAACTGATGGGATTTTTCAGAAAATGGGTAGCAACAGTACTGGTTACATAACCAGTACAAAACCATACTGGTTACACAGTAGTACATAAGCTACCATGTTTTAATGAAAACCTTTAACAAAAGCCTTAGCTGAAAAAGCCTGTAAGTCTGGCAGGGAGAACAAAGAAAACAGTTTATAATGTTTAATTGATGATGGGAAAAATATAGCATCCTTACTGAATATGGGTCTTACAGCCATCACTTTTGCTCCTGCATTACTGATTCTAACTGGTTCAGATGAACTGGGGGTTGTGACAGCTCTCCCAACTCAACCATTCCTGTTCCTGTTCACTTTCAACATTGCTACCCAGCCTTTGTAGATTGTGGAGGTCTCAGGCTCTCACAAAGGAAACTGAAGGACATATGCTACAGCTCTTTGCCTACCTTATCACACTACTCAGTATTCACATGCTGAAACTGGAATAAATGTGTGTCAGATGGTGGTAGTTTGCCCAGTCAAATGACTGAACACACAGATGAGTGACTAGAATTTACTTGTAAGTCCAATCCCATGTCCAGGTAAGTGCTCCTCATACATTAGAATATCTCCATTTTGTTTTCTGCAATGCTTGTATGACAGCAAGAGGTCACACACTATCTGAGAAAAAGCGCGCTGGAAGACAGTTCCCAATGAGCTGCCTCTATACGAGGGATGATCAGCAATAGCAGTTCACCACTAAATAAACCATTCAGTTATAATACACCTGGTCTGTAAGCAAAAGACTAAGCATCCCCGTCTCCTATTCAAATGGTGTATTACAGCTACTTTTCGGGGGGGAGCTTTAAAAAAGATGTTTACTGGATCCTATCTCCCAGACACGCACTGTTAACCTGCTAAACATTCAGAATATATTGCAAAACCAAATCATTACATCTTTGTTCCACATGAAAAGCATCCTTAGTGCATCATGTTCATCACAGTGCATCTTTTCCATAGTAACAGACATCTTGACAGGCAGGAACTCCCTAGATTGTTCCTTGTCTGTCCTTCCTCTGTTAACTTTGCCAAGTTCTCTCTAAACATTCAGAAAAGACCTTTCGGTTAGCCTCTTCTGACAGTTCCTCTAGAAAGTCAGTACCATAGCAGATATTCTGGCTTCATTCCTCTCTCTTGCCTGCAACATTTTTATCTTCTCTTAAGAATACCTTTACAAAAGAAGGTTCCCTTCTGACTTTTGTCAGAAAACTACAAAAAATTCCCATACTTTAAGTCACTTGCTTTCAAAGCATTTTTAAGAGACTTAATTGTAACTTAGTGATGTCCAAACTTTATTATTATTTGTTCTCAGCTTTACATATGGATATAATGACACATATGGCATACTGCTGTATGATTTCTACATTTTCAATTGTCACATTTTGTCTATAAATACAAAATCTACCTTTCCAGTTCATGGCACTACTCCCTTCAAAAAGGGCTACTGTTCAACATTACTGCGAAGACATTTGAAGCAATATATTTGTTTGCCTAATATAATGCTCAAGTTGAGAGCTACTGGAGATCTTACTAGCTTCACAGCTTGTTTTTCCTATAACTAATGATTAACCTTGTCTAATTTGCGATACCAAAGAATGTTCAGACTCTACTTACATGTTTGAATGAGCCAGCATGTAGAAACATTAATTCTTATCACTCTTGCCAGCATTTATCTATAGCAAGGCTTTTTGTAGAACATTCTTTTCCTGATCAGTCCTGCTTTCAGCTATAGTATATCATAAAATCAAGACACTGCTCTATGAAGACTGCTTTTTAAATGTTTTTATCCTACTCCTTTGTTAGGAATCATACTTCCATTCAATTTATTATGCTTTGTCTTCCATAGAAGCTTTTTTATTTTTTATTTTCAGTGTTCACTGCAGCATCACATTCAAACTCTATTTTGATTAGTTCAATTTTAGTATCTTGCAATATTTTTTCCTTTTGAATTCATTTCCATAATGGCAATGGCAGACAGGAGAGAAGATCACTAAACTTGAAATTACAGTAACAGGATCTAAGCCTTGCTCATAGTAAGCTTCCACTGATGACACAGATATCTAGTTAGACATCTGCACATTTCACACATTACTAATCAAATTCTTTTTAAAGGATTTTAGAAGGCATGAGTTCAAGTAATTACTCTACTATTCACTGTAGGACAAAACTGCTCTGGATACAGAGCAAGGTCTTGACTAGATTAGCCTGGGCCAGGTCTTCCCAGCTTGCTCCCCCATGCAGCTAGAATCCCCACCAATGTACACACACTATCCTTCTGAATAAATATTCCATGCTTCTTTTCCCATTCCAAGGTTTCACATACTACTCTCTTCATATACTGATAGCAAAAATTATTTTGAATTTACCTTATTCCCTTGCTTCTGCACTCATACAGGGGCAGTATGCCCTGTGCACTAAGAAGGCCTATTCTAGAGAAAGTCATTACAAGTGAAAAAGAGAAATAGTTACCAAACACGGTTCTAGCTGGAACAGATTCCTTATTTATCCAAAATGAAACTTGAGAAAGGATGACGGTCATAATGCATGGGATATATGTCTGAATCATAAAATAACCCATTTTCCGTCTGAGGTGGAAGTAAACTGTCATAACAATATATTCACCTAAAAAAAAAAAAAAAAGAAATATATTTTTCTGACTGCACATGAAATTTATGTGTTGCAGAGTAACTGTTTCAGGCTATCAACTAGGATGATTGGTTAAGATGATGCTAATCACAACACTTAACATGTATAAGAAGATATCTGCCTTACAAGACAAGAACAAAGGTAAGTTTTAACCAAAAAATCCTGGAAACAGCAGGTCCTTACAGTATTATCCTGAAGCTGCTTTCAAAAATACTACATATTAATACTACATACTAACACTGCATAGTGTAAGCATGATTTAAAATATTTTTGGCTGAAGAAGACAGTTTCAAGACACATGTACCTACCACAGTATCCAGAACATGGTGGTACCCATCTGCTAAATAAAACAATTATAACAATAATGCATATAAAATGATATGGAAGCATCTCAGCTTTTTACTGTATTTATACACCAGCATCACTGTGATAAAGAAACATGCAAAAATTATTAAAAATGGCTTAAGTTTAGATAAAGTATCATTATTAATATTAAACAAAATAGATATCTTTTCAGCTTAAACTGAATAAAGTATCTAAATAGAAGTACTACAGAAAAAGCATTTGGGGGACAGTAAGGAAACCAGGTCATTAACTCATAATAATCAATACACTAACAGGTCAATTTCTAGTGCACTTCAAAACACTTTTATCTTACAAAAAACATCCTTAGAGCAATACATCACATATATTTGCTTTGTTTCATTTTGACCATCTCACAACACCCAAACTTGCTGATGTTTAGAAAATGATTCCAATTTTTAAAAATATTTTGGGAATATGCTTGCTTTATCAGCAAACTGCTCATCAGTGATACTTCACTCATTTAGGATGCCTGTAGTTGCCATTTGCCTTATTTCTTACAGCATAAATCAGCAGAAGTATCTATTGTGACTAATGCATTTGTGCCTATCCTTATCTAACTAGAGGGTTTTTATGGTTTTAATAACCCATTCTGTATGCTCTACTTTTATCCCGAGCTGTTTGTACCGCCAAACAAAGGAAGTCTTTTGCACATAATGTGGATACAGTGCTGAGAAATTACTTCCTCACCCAGGCATCCTCTTGACTCTTCAAACTGCATTTTAAGCAGTGATTAAATACTCATTTTGTCCCTTGGAGTAATGATCTCATTCCAGTTTTCTGAAAGACCTTCGCAATCTACGGTAATGAATCTGCAAATGTAAATCTGAAGGACAGAAACCTAATTCAGATTTATGTTCTCAGCCCTCAATATATACCTTATGACATTCAGTAGAATATCTTACAAGAAAGAAAGAAAAAAAAGCCTAGGGCAGTATTACAGGGTTAGTTTTACCTCAAATTAACTCTTGCTGACAAGATTCCTACCTGTAATAGATTTAATGGTTTCAGTGGATACCGTATGCCCAAGCAGGTCATACTGAACTAAACTGGAAGACTCCTCAGGAACTTCCACTGACTTCTCAGGTCCTTTTGTCCAGGTATAAATCATTTCACTCTTTGGATATGCATCTACAACACAGCACCAGTTTGCATAAATAGGAAACTTCTAATACCTTACCAGGACCCCAGCCCAAACCTACTGAAATTGAACAGCAAGACTCACAGTAACAACTTCAGAAGATAACCTCCATGTGAAGTTACCCCAAAAAACCACCCTCACATGAGAATAAATTGGAGCTGAAGTCATAAGTCAAGTGTCACACATAAATTAACTTTACATTTGAACATGAAGTCTGAACACTGCACTTTCTGGATCAGCCCTCACTGAGTGTGTAAAGATTATCTTTAAATTTTTATAAATTTCTATCTAAAAATTTATTATTAAAATATATGGGTATCTAAAAAAGAGCGTGATAAAGAGGACACATTTTGGAGACTGGGTGCAAATTTCTTTACAGGAAATATGATTAAACTAAAGTCAGAAGTTTAAGGGTATTTTTTGCCAGAAACCACAGGTCAGTAAAAGATTCACAGTAGCCCAGAAATAAGCACTCCCAAAGAAACATTCTAACATTTAACACAAAAAACATAACTTAGGGCTAGCATTCAATCCCTACACAGCCCAAACTCCTGTTAAAATTAAATTAAACCAGTCTTGCATTTGAAATTGCTAGTCTTATTTAAAGTTTCACTGAAGAAGACACCAGATTAGTGCGAAGCACAATTTCTGCTCACCGATGATTCTGCCTGAAGAAATATGCTGGTGGAAAAGTCCCTACTATTGAAGTTCCCCTAGTACACATCTGATAACAAAGCCAATTCTAGAAGGACGAGGTTTCCAGTCTCACCATAACTGGGAAGAAAAGCCTTATCAGAGATGTATCTCTAACATCCTCATTTTGCTTGACTGACTACCCAGCTGTATAAGCTCAATGTATGCTAGGGAACAACTCTAAGTAGCTTCCAGCCATTTCTAACTTCAAAATTAAGGGGTCAAGGAAAACAGATTAATGTCCAGACACTGACTACATCCCAGTGTAAAGCAGCAGCAACCAGGGACACTTAGAAGATCAACAAGATAGATAATGGAGCACATCAACTGTCCCCAGGTGGTCACAACAATCTCTGATGTGGATTAAAATGAGGGAATCATAACTGCCTCCCTGTGTTGCATGCAATATGTCCCAAAACATTCTTTCTAGCAAAAGTCAGGTGTAGATTTTTTGGATAACCTTCAGACCTTAAAGTAGAAAAGGACAGTCACCTGCATTAAGATTCCTCTCACTTACTCTCACCAGTCTAAAAACTATCTAGCATAAACTTGTCATGCAGACTCCCTCATATAGGCCAGGAGATAGGAGATAAGACAAACATAACTAAGATCAAATCTTCACACTTAATGTACAAATCTATTTTAGGATGTCAGCTTGACACCACTGACTGTAGAGAAAGCCAAATAACCAACTGCCCTAGGCACCTTTTACCTGACTGCTGTAAGTTGAGATGGATCCCACCCTCTGTCTTCTCCAGAGAATTTCTCACTTCACTGAGTGTTCAATTCATCCCTAGGAACCAAGAAAAACTACATATTTCAAGAAACAGTATAGCCAGAAGAGTGGGGTTTAATGTAATAGCTGAATCGCTGCCTGCTTTTCAGTTCTCTGTCTGGGTTTGATTTTTCAGGTCCTAAATAAAATTTTCAAGGAACTTAACAGGAGTTTTGTCTGCATAAGGATTGCATATCAAGACTAATATTCAGAAAGTTTAGTAATTGATCAAAATCTATTTCTACTATTTAAATTCTGTAGTTACAAGAAATTTCATAATTGCAACTTACAACTCCCAAATTTGAGAGGACAAGCATGACCATCCATGGGAAAATCCACTAATCTCATGGGACACTCTGCACTTATTGTAAGCCTATAATGGAACAAATTAAATAGTCTCTGGTTGCCATTTTGTCTAGGCAGCATAACTTTTGCATACAGTAATTGTAAAAAGCCAAACAAACAAGCTAGATACCTCATTGTGTACAGGATGGTGCCATTTCTCATTATTCTGAAGAGTTTATTTGGGGCTGTCATATTATGTGCAACAGACTTTTTCCCATTCCTGAAGAAAGTGTCAGGAGTCCACACCTTCGAAACCATCAAGTTGTTAAGTCTTAAAATTTCAATAGGACCATCATATTTTAATCTTTTGTCTACCCATGTTTGACGGAAGAAGACATCCATTGTATACTCCTGTATTAAATTGTAGAAAAACAAATATCATATTTTGCATATATGTTTCCTGGAATTAAAAATAAATAAATAAATAAATAGAAATCCCCCAGGAGCTAATAAATTAGTTGTAAAGAAAATGCTAAGTCCACTACACAGATATTTCCACCAATTAAAGAGTGTTGTGTACTTCTTAACAGCTTAATTTCCCACATTAGTCATATCAATAAATTGCTACACATATTTAATCATTAAGAAATAATTAATCTAATTAGATTGCAGGAAACAGGCAATTTAACTTGTAGTCAAGCATATAACTGCAAACAAAATGATCTGTGACAATAATTGTCAACAGTTTTTTAAAGAAAATATAGCCAGCAGCAAAATAAATAAATAAATAAATCCATGGATAAATTAAAATATCAGGACAAACAATTACCTCCACTTTAAAGCCATGAAAGGAAATTTAATTTCAACTGATCAAAAGCAAGCTTTTAAAGAACAATAGTGAAATATTTCCTTTGTCATGTCACAAGATGTATCTAATAAACCACACACAGTGTTGCATAAATACACGTTTATTTTTTACTACAAAACTACCCTGCTAACTTCCCCAGAAAAGCCATTCAAATGTTCCAAATAAAACAACTGCAGAATTGCAGACACAAGTACATCATGAGAAATCACATGCGAATTAATTGACAGAGGAATACATTTCTCATCTTGGAAAGCTTAAGCATTTCACACACCCACAAATACACATATATATATATATATTGTGGCATTGGAAAAGGTAACACAGGAAGCTTGAAGTCCTTTCTTACTTATAGCTGCAATTTTGTGTTAAGTCAAATAATGTTTTTATTTCAAACCTTTCCGCATGCTATTAGCATTAAAACTACTTGTTTGGTCATATCTATTCATGTAAGCAAGGATACATATCTCTACAAGTGTAATACATCCTAGAATTAGGTTTGCTGCCTTTTGCATGGCTGCAATGTCCAGTAAGGTTTATAATGAATCTACCAGGTCTCTCTTCTATTGTCATTTCCTGCTGGTGACTTCATAGCTTATAGTAGCAGTTTCTCTTATCAGCTTCTACGTGACACATTTTGTAAAATGAGATTTCAATTCCTTTCATTACACTGGGTACCAAAGTAGTCCAGTTCTTCTAAAAAGACATTCCGATAGATCACCCCCTTTACTGAGACTATCTCACACTTTGCTCTTCCAATTAGTTTTATGAACGCAGCCATATACATACCACATTGGGTCACTAATGGATACACTAACTAAAAATCATTCCAAAACCAATTCCTGGATCCCTGGAATTGCCTTCTAATCAATCCCTAACGACAAAAGGGGAAATATCTGCCGTAAACTCTCCTCTTGCTGGTTCCTTACCGACTTTCAGTTCTTGTTTTCACTCCTGCCTTCTGCAACATAACTAATAATTTCCATGTGGCAGCATGTCAAATGCTTCACCAAAGACTGAGAGATCATGTGTAGCCACCGATTTAGAGGTGAGGCTCACATTACTAGATTTCCTTGGGACCAGATTCTTGTACCCCTTGTCACACTGAACAGCATCATACATAACAATCGTTGAAGGTGTAAGATGCAGTTCAACATGAGACTGGTACAGGAACCTAGTCCTTGAAAAAATATCTTGTAGTCACATACCTCTCCCCAGCGTAGAACCAAATCAGGTGCACCAGAAAGTGCAGGCTAGAACCGCATAGGAAGAAAGCTATTGCCCTGAAACTGCCTTTCCCTTAAACAAGGTATGTACAGACATATAATGCACATATGTCTCTGTTACTTCCATGTGATTTCTTGGATGTTTTATAAAAAAAGAGAAACTGTCGCATGATTTAAGAGAATACTGCTGGATTATAGAAGTTGATGAGAGTTATGCTAGATTTGACCTCAAGTGGATGCAGATGCCTTTCAGGCACAAATAACAGTACGTGCAAATGTAGTGTTTGTCTTCTGTGAGTATTTCATGCATGTCATTTTGACATTCAATTTCTGCAGACACTTATGAAAACTCCTGTCAGTCAAACATTTACTGAAAGTGATGCTAAAAGGGGCACAAAGATTGACAAAGGGAATTCATCTGAAATGAAAATGTCAACAAGTATTTGTGAAATGATGTCATTATTATTCACCTGAGAATAACACACATTTCAGAAAGGGAAAGGCAATTTCAAAGAGATTACATATTTTCCCCACAGTATGTTTACTGAGATGCTCCCTGCAAGGCCTGATTCCGCCTCTACACCACAAAAAATCCGCTTTAAATCCTGTGAAGTGATTTCTTTAAACCAGTCAAAAACCAGTGCAAGCGTGACCAGAATCAGGCCTGCTGTATCTAATTATAAGCTATAAATTAAACTGCTCCTAATCCTGTATACTTTGCATGACTGACAGAGCAGCACAGAGACATGACTTAAGCATCCACTCCTGACTGCAGTTAATGGTTTCTCAGAAATAGGAAACAGCATTTTAATTACAGAAATACATACCATTTCTACATCAGAAACAGGTCCAAAACTGGTGACATATATATCTGTTTTGACTTCAGTAACAGGACCTAATATATGAAAAGGAAGTGAGCAAGAAAATGTGAATTTTGCAGGTCAACAGTTCTCATAAGTGATCCTGGCATGTCAACAGTTATAGCTTTGAGGGTTCTGTGGACAAGCAAGAGCAAAATGCAAATACAGGTCATTTCAGCTAAGTCTCTAATAACAAGCACTGCTCAACTATCTTTACCACATAAGTAAGCCAAAAGCAGTATTTCCATGAAAATCCCCATTTAGGAAACCAACTTAGACTTAACAGGTAAGAAAACAGGTACCGATAAATTAAAACCCTTATGGAAAACACCATGCTGATAAACAAGCACCTCATTTAAATAATCCACATTCCCCAAGGTATCCATTGCTACCATTCAGTCTTACTGGTAATAAGTGGGTATAGGTATTGGCATGCCATGCACTAGGCAATTTACTATTGCAGGATAAAGAATTGCAACCATATCGAGAGAAGTACTTAAGTGGCTTAATACTGACAAACAGAAGATTTAGGAATCTCAGCATTTTGGAGTGGCTGAACCTCGGTCCACATGTTATTTCAAAGCCTGTCTTGAAAGAGCTAGTGATATTTATGACAGTGCAGCAGAGGTCTTGAACACTCACAGCTGGGAATAGCAAACAACCATTAGAAAAAGAAGCTTCATCTCAACGTTATCATCTCCTTTACTACAGGACAAAGCACCTTGAAATGTAAAATGGGCACCATTCCACATTGCTTTTAATGGGAGTTTTAGGGTTTCCATTAACCTAAAAAGACATGCAGAATTTAGGTCCGTTCCCAACGTAAAAGGCTAGAAAACTGCTAATTATTACCAGTTATGACGATGATTCTGGGATTAAAACATTAGCTAATGGTTTAACTCAGGTAATGAACTTACATCATAAATTAAAAATATATATATAAAAAATCTACTGATGTTCCTACCAAACAATATCTGTTTGAAAAAAAACTCACAACCACAGTTCCTACATTCCTGCAACTCAAATTTCTGAAGAGGTTAAGTGGTTCAAGTCTCTTAATTCAGGGTTTATCATAGTATTTGGAATCTAAATATGAAGAGAGGAAAAACTTAAGACTGTTTGAAGCAGAAGAATATGTGCCTCTTGGAAAGAAAAAAAAAATCACTGTTCACAGAAATCACTTAGAATCAAATGTTAAAAGGAGAAAAAGATAAGCAACTGGAAAACAGGAAACCCATATTTCTTGCACCTAGAACAAGTGTCAAACTGTGAACAAAAAGTAAAATAAAACCATGCAAAATTATTTCACTAAACAGTTTGCAAGTTATGTAGAGAAGAACAGCTAAGATTTTTTCAGCTAAATGTCAAAAAACAGACTCCTTGCTGGAAGTTAACAGTTTCACAGAAGGACATTTTTTCAAGATAAAATCTTAAGAAAATTCACCCTACAACAGTTGGTAGCTCAGTGGTCCCTGGAAAGTTGGATCCTTCAGCATAACTGTCTTGAAGAGGTTTTAAGAAGCATTTCCCAAGTTCCAGATAACACAATTTTATACCACTCTGCTCTTCTAAATGTGTCAAATGGAAGCTGCTCCCCGTTCAACAAGTAATTATGTGTTCATCAGGGCACAGGGCACAGTATCCACGAGTGGTTAGACCACTCATTTCACTGCCAACGTAGTCCAATGAAATTTCCAGAATATAATTATTTCTGGAGAGCTCCAAGAGATCCAAGAAAAAATCATGCAAGAGCTGTCAAAATACTGGAAGTGAAGACTTTCACCTGCAGCATTAAAAAAATAGGTGAGAAAAACCCAATCATACTTGCACATAGAAACACAGGCGATCCAAATGTATCTGATTTCCCATAATCACCAGACTGTCATTTATCTAGGGTAAACTACTTTGGGTTTAAATACATATATACACACAAAATATTTCTTTATTTCATCTAACAAAGTTGAAATGTTTTTGAAATCCAAGTTTTATAGAAATTAAAAAGAGATATTGCTGCACACTGTCCTAGGGGGAAAATACAGAAATAAGTCTTTGTTACCCAACAATAAGAAAATACTAAAAGTCATATTCCTAAAAACAAAACAAAACCACCTTTTACTGGTTTTCTTTATAATATCTTCATTTCTTTACCTCACAGAACACTGTAATTTCATAACTTTTGAATTGAACAAAGAGGCAGATTTTTCCCATAGGCATGAGCTGGTTTTCCTCAGACATTGATTTCTTCTGTTTTATTAAACGAACACAGCTTCACAAGCAATAAGCGTTCAGTCTTTTTGCAAGTTTATTTTTTGGAGTTTCTTGGAAAGATGAAGAGATCTAAGACCAGGAAAGTAATCTGAAAATCAGCAAGCTTATGATTTACTACAACTATAAACTCAATAGGAGCAACATAGAACTAAAACTATGCTAAAGTTTTGTCTAATAGCAACTGCTATTCTGCTCTTAAACCTTTAATTACTAGTAGCACTCATGAGACAGAAGGAAGGAGGACATACAGTTAAGAAACCACAAAATAAGGTTGAAATTAAAGTTTACTTATGATTGAATGCCTGGCATGACGGTAGTGCAATGATGAAATACATGTTAAAATTTACATTTTTAGGCCACTAGACAATGTCAGAGTAATGATGATCTACAAACATGTTACATATCATAACAGAACAAATACATCCACCTAGTACTGATATGCAAATCCCTGTTTTGCATCCCAAACCGTGGTAAGCATTAAGATGTTTGGTAGGAGAGAAGACAATTGCAAGGGACAGTGGAGACTGATCATCTCTCTAATGCTTTTCCCAAAGTTGTAGTCCCATCATACTTCACGTCTTTCATCTACATCGTCAGTCCACAACTGTTAAGGCCAAACACTGGATTTTCAACCACATCACAGTACTCAATGCCAACCTAGGAGCACCTATGGAGACATCATATTCTCCTTGCAGGAGAAAACATAACTCCAGTACGTAACAATAGCGGGGGTAGCAAGAGTGAGTCATGCCTTTTTCTTTTTTCCTAATTATTACTAATCATGGGAATTCCTGTCAACGAGGAGGTGATTTGTAGTCACCTAACCTACTTTTACTGGTGATTTAAGCAGCCCTCTGAAACGAGCATGTTGCACCACTTAATCAACTCGGGCTGTGCAAGCAGAAGATCCTATTAGAAATCTTCACCTTCTACTACTGGCAATAAAATGCAGGGAGTTGTAATAAGGCCAATTAATTTTAAATATGACCATTTGGGTTTATCCTTCAATGGATGTTCAGAAAGCATCTAATCACCATAAATCTTCAGGAACACTGAAGAACTATTTATAACATACTGGTGTGTATTTTTATGTCAATGAAATAGGAGGAGAGTCCTACACACTGCAGTGGGAACGGTTAAGTCTGAATCACCGCTTGCAAGATAATATATTTTAAAGAAGCTCAGGCAGGATTAAAAGCAACCCCTGCAAAAAAAGTCAGAATAGTTCAGCGTTCAGTGGAGATGCTGCATGTGGGCTGCAGAAGTGATGCCAGGCCCTAACCCTGTGAACAGGAACATAAGACAGCTCTCCCATGCATTGCATGCCAACATGGGTTGAACTGCAGCACAGCTCACAGAGAAAGTCTTTGGGCTCCATTATCCCCTCGTCTCCATAGGCAACTGTCACTGCAGAGATCTCCACTGTATGTAAACAGTCAAATCCTGCACAGGCTCTCCGTACATTGCAAATTTTGCCATCAAGAGTCACGCTGCCAAGCAGGAACATTAGCAAACAAGTCTGTACAAAGGTGTCGACACACAAACTACAGTTTAGATGTTAAGTGCAGCTATTGCCACTGCTATGAGATCAGTCCCAGGATACATACACTACGTTGAAATTACATTACATCAGTTCCTACAGCTACATCTAAAACGGGGGAGGAGGAAGTAGTTGCTACAGATTTTTTTATTTTTTTTTAAAGAACTACATGTGAAAGACTTGGTGCTTTTTCTAAATTCTTGCTGGCTGCTTATGATTGCTATCTTTCAATTAAAAAAAAAAAAGATTATATGAAGCATGTTCTTTGTTTAATTCTACAGCAGAGGTCACCTGCTATATGTGAAAGTTCTGTTGGGAACTCAGAACAACTAGGTAGGGCACTTCTGAAAACAAATGTGGAATTCAAGCACTTGTGCTACATTCTTTATTCAAAGATGAATACAACAAATGAAACAGCACACAGTAACTTTTATATTCACCCATCAGCATGTCTGAACCCTGAAAAGGAAAAAAAAAAAAAAAAAAACATACCTCCAGAAATGAGACTACTCTGTTTCTTTGCCTGTTCAGCAGTTACTCTCTGCTGAGACAGCCAACAAGGCTGACACTCGTGCCAGTTCCCATGATGTGGACACCTGTCTGCTAAGGACTGGACCAAGAATATCAGCTAATTTTATGCAGGTCACTAAACAGACAGATGGTAATGACTTCAAGCATTACAAACCTGGGCCAAATTCAGATCAGGCAACTACAGGTATATAACACCATATCCTGTTAACAAGCCTTTGAGTCATCTGCTCTCACCTGCTGAGGAAAATTGGACATGTGCCTGAGGAAAAAAATGATCATCTTCACTTTACAGTGCTCATGTCCAGTATCTTTGCAACATTAATATATATATATTACAGAATCTATTATGCTGAACAATGGAACCTTGAAAGTATGCATGAGTTTGGTTTTTTTTTTAGTAAGAGCAGATAATCATGTATATATATATTTCTATTCTCTAAAAAGAAAAAGATGTCCTTGCTCTTTAAACTTATTCTGCATTTATTTCTTGACTACACTCACTCCTTTTGCCTTGACAGGAAATGAAACTCTTCAGTAACAATGTTCATAAGCTGAACATTACACAGCCTAGTAGGGGCAGAGAGGCTGTCCCATATTTTTCTTAGGTGTGATGATAGCCAACATATTTAATTCCACCAGGTACTCAGCTGAACTTTCACAGACACAAGATCATGAGAAAGAGTAAGAAAAGAGGAAGGAAAGAAAAAGGAAAATGAACTAATGTGGTTCTGTCCTTCTACTCATGAGCCAGCATGCATGGCAACTTGTGAACAGAAAGGTGGAGAGCTATCACCACTTCATTAGCTGATAGTAAGACTTACACTTTGTGCCAGAGTGCACCTCACACAAATAAACAGACCCAAGAGGAGAGATTGCTCCAGCCTTCCCTGACTGATGGGCAACCACACCACAAGGAGACAGGAACATGCTGTGGGCAATACTGTCAGCCTCAGAAGGGACTTTTAAGACCTAACATCAGTGGGTTTCTCAGTCAACCTAAGAGCCTTGAGCAGCAGGCAAGCCATACAACACCTTTTTTCTTTGGTCTGAACAAAAAGCAAGATGGCCAAAATCAAAGGCATGCCTAGCAGAAAAAATTATTAGTATTAGCAAATAGATGGGAATACAGAGTGTTGCTCTTCCTCTCACTTCAGTCATCTCATTTCTTCTTGCTTTGCTAAGTACAGGCTTAAGTGTGATGAGTTAGCATGTCATGAAAGTTTTAAAAAATATTGTAACTTTGCAAAGTTATAAGCTTGTAATAAAATATATATATAATAAAATGTGATCCTTCCCCTGTACTCAGCACTGGTGAGACCACACCTTGAGTACTGCATCCAGTTCTGGGCTCTCCAGGACATGAGAGATGTGGACGTACATAGAGAGAGTTTAGCAGAGATCCACCAAGATGCTGAAGAGACTGAAGCTCCTCTCTGTGAGGAGAGGCTGAGAGCTGAGACTGCTCAGCCTGGATAAGGGGAGGCTCAAAGGGATCTCATCACTGTGTGTAAATACCTGAAGGGATGGTGCAAAGAGGAGGGAGCCAGGCTCTTCTCAGTGGTGCCCAGTGCCAGGACAAGAGGCAGTGGGCATAAACTGCAACACCAGCAGTTCCCTCAGAACATCAGGAAGCACTTCTGTGCTGTGAGGCTAACTGAGCACAGGTTGCCCAGGGAGGTTAGGGAGTCTCCCTTCTTGGAGATCCTTAAAAGCTGCCTGGACGTTATCCTGGGCACCCTGCTTGAGCAGGGAGATGGGACTCCAGAGGTCCCTTCCAGCCTTAACCATTCTGTGGTTCTTTAATCCAGCACAGGTTTAAACAGATCTGTCAGGCCCTGACAGGAGTTCCTCAGGTAAGGTCTAAAACCACAGAAGTGTTAAAATGGCAAATCAGATTCAGGCCTTTTATGTCAAGTGAATAATGCTCCTGTCAAAATGTCATCTGGAGTTCTACAACCATTTTGAAACTAATCACCCGTGGAAAAGTAACAGATTTTTGGAGAAAATCAAGGTTTTGCAATTTTCTAGAGGGTCTGCCTTTGTTGTGTGTCATACATAAACTTTTAAAAAGCAGGTGAAAACTGGAGTCAGGGCATAAGTTGAAATGGTTTTCCTTCAAAGTTTTATAGCTGGATAAAAACAGCACTTGGGTAACACCTGAAGTTTTACAGCAAATAATGCTTTTAATTAATCACACCACTTCTGTGACTTCTGTAAACACACTGCGCTTATAATCTGTTAGATTACCAAGTGGTTTTGATTGGGAAATCCAAGCTGCATCCTGATATTCAGAATAATGGCAAAATGGCACACACAGAGTAGTGACTTAGTTTCCACTACACTATTTTAAAACATCACACAGCATTACTTTTTTCTTCAGTCCCTAAATACTTTCCCACCACTGAAATTCAAAACTGTTATGCATTTAATGTCTTCCTGAGAGCACTTTTTTTGTTGTTTTTTCCCTGCACAAAACTGCCTGTTCTCCTTTGCTTAATTAAGCTTCTGGCCAAAATCTTTTTCTTTCTCTGTTGCTCCTGTTAAGGGTTTAAAGATTCCCACACCCCAAAGTTGAGGGGAGCTTCCACTTAAAGAGTCATTAATAACTTTCTTCATGAACTCTTCTGGTTTTATTTATTCCACTAGCAAACCTTGCAACTATTAGTAAGTAACAGCAACTCTTTTTTACCTGTTTCATAAAGCAACTTTGTAATGCACACTGTCCATCAAGTGACATTGGGGAACCTCGTTCTTCTGTTTGCCCTCAACATAGGCCATGCTCCTACATAAGATGTACCAGGGCAAGCTTCCTTATTCTCCACTAAGGTTGAAAACCCTCCTGAGAGACCACAACTATGTTTCTAAGTACGCTCAGGTGATTTCATTTCTCCTTTATAGCCACCAACAATTGTGCTAATTAGTGGTAGAGAATTTGTATCCAGTTTTAGGAAACCTTCAAAATCTAATGTTTTCTACTTTGCTCTATGTGCAAAAATCTTCATAAATTGTTATTTGTGGAATATAACTCTGGAATATGCCGGCAAAATTCAGAATTTGGCTAGCTCCCCAAGTCTGATTTTAAACATCGCTTTTGCCAGAATTAGAAATGTTTTCATCAATTTGAAGTTTAAAATCAGCATCGGTCAAACCTCTGTGAGGCCTTTTGTTCTTAAAATAAAACCTTCATTTCATTTTGAGCCACGTGCAATCTAGATGGTGAATCAGCTTCAAGAATAAAACAAAAATAAATATTCTGCTGCTCATCAGAAAGTGACACAGCTTTAGCATTACTGAGGCACACTATACTTTCCATTTCTAAATATTCCCACCCCCTATGACATTTGTTTGCTACGCTCTATAATAACAAGTGACCCACTTCCAGTATGTGAGTTCCATTTGGCATAAAGATTTATCAGCAAAAAATACAGAATATAGGGAAAACAAAATTTGGATAGTATACCTTTTAATGTTTTATCCACACATCTTGTTATGTCAAAATGTCAGATCTGACCACTTAGAGAAATTTACTTTTATGCTGGTTTCAGTTTTTAGTTAAAAGCTGTTCTTGTCAAATCAGGTGAAGATAACTTGCTGCAATGAGCTAGGGTGCTAGGCTCTGTTTAAAAAAAATTAAGTATTTTTTTCTATGTTTTACTTAGAAGTTCAAAACTCAAAGATGCGTGGTTTAGATATTATAAGGAAGAAGCAAGAAACAATAAAACATAAATTTTGTGAAATATACACCCAGAAGTGCTTTCCTCAGGCTGAAATCTGAAGGTTTTATCTCCCTGTACCATTTACTTCAATGCTGCAGTTATGAAAGTTCAAGGAGATAGAAGGAACTTTTCCTTCTTGATAGCATTTTGCTGAAAGACTACTTTTGCAAAATATCTGCAAAGGACAACTGTATCGAAATAAAAATCAGCATAAACTATATGTCACATCACATATTTAGTAGTTGTTTAATTTTGGAAATCTGATAATGCTCATAAAGCATCTTTGCTAGATGACTAATTAGTTGGCATTCAACCTAAAATGATACCAAACATAGCACATCTCTTGTACGCATGCAGAAGTGTCTGTAACCTCTCTGCAGAGACCGAATTGGAAAAGGCTACCTGTTCTCAATGACTCCTCTGGGTGCTCCAATAAATTTAGTTTTCTTCTCGCATAACATTTAAGCTGAGCTATGGAAGGCCACATTTATTCAATGTACCCAAAATAATAAAGTGATCAATGATGCTAGTGTTGGCCTTTAATGATCAAGATCGTGCATGTGAGCCCAGTACATAGCATGTGTTGGCATACATGTCACTGTGGATGCATCACGTGTATGAAGAAGGTACTTTCAGGGGAGGAAGAAAGTATTTCGCAACATAAACCTACGCAAGGATCTCATTCAATTCCTTATAGGAGGCAGCCCATAAAATGTTCTTGCTGGCTTATTACATCATGAGACGGGCTGTAGCGTTTCTTTTTAAACCTTAAAAAAAAAAAAACTTTTAAATATGTATTTTTATATTGGCATGCCAGATTATGGAATGAATTCCATCCCGATCCCTGTTATTTTCGGTCCCGAGCCCCTACAGGCTATCAGCAAGCCCCACACCGACCGGCGAGCCCGGCTGCTTGCTCAGCAGCACCGAGCTGCCGGGGGCACGGCGGGGGAGCGGGACCCCGCGTCCACACGGCGGGTGCGGGCAGACTCGGCGCTCCGCTCCTGATTCCTGCCCCGCGATTAACTGCTCCTAAATCAGATCTGGACCCGGAGCAGCCGGGCGCTGCTCGTCCCCAACTCGCTGAAGGGAGGGCGTCCACCCCGACCTGACCCAGACCCGGACCCACTTCTGCTAGGACCCCAGCCGTGGCACTTAAAGGGGGGACAAAACCCGCCGGCCCCGGGCTGGGGGACAGCTCTTCCCTTCCCTGCCAAGCCCACACACGCCAGCTCCCCGGTTTCGCTCCGGCACGACGGCAGCACCCCGAGGACCGGCCCTTCTCCCCTCCGCTCCCCGGGGGGCTCAGCGTTGCCCCCGCACCCCCCGCCCGCGGGCACGGCGGCCGTACCCCCGAATCCCGGGCGCAGCCGGTTGTCATAGCCATCCAGGAGGCTGTTCAGGATGCTGGTGAAATTCTCCGGCCACAATTTCTCCTCTTTTTTGCTCTGTCCCGGCGGCCCGCTGAGACTACGAGGCAAAGAGGGAGAGCGGGTGAGAGGAGCCGCCGGGAGCCGGCTCGGCGGCACCGGGCGGGGGTCGCCCCGCCGCCGGGGGTACTCACCACGTCGCCAGGCACAGGCAGTGCAGGAGGGCGATGGAGAGACCCGAGGACATGGCGATGGCTGGCTCCTTGGCAGAAACCATCTTTGCATGCCATACTTCACGCCTGGGCACGTTAAACGCCTTGCTCCGGGGCGGGGGGACGGGGACGGCGGCGGCAGCCCCCCGGCGGCCCTACATGCGCGGCTCCCCCCCGGTTGCCAGGCGGCGGTGGCGGAGGGCAGGGGCGGAGGAGAGGCGACTTTCCCCGCGCCGTTAACTCCCTCGGGGCAACAGGCGCCGGGCCCCACCGCTCCCGCCTCCGCCCCGCTCCGCCCCGCCTCGCTCTTCCCACCCGGGGCCGCCTCAGCACCCTCCAGGCGGCCGGCGAGGCGCGGAGCCCGGCCAGTAGCGGCCTCCCGGGGGAGGGAGGAGCCGGGCCGAGCCGAGCCGAGCCGCGGGGGGAGGCGGATCTCGGTCCTGGCTGCCCTGATGGGGCCGGTGAGCCCTCGGGGTCGTCCGGTGGCGGGGCGCTGAGGTGGGTGTCTGTGATGGAAAGGTGGCAGGGGGAAGGTTTCTCTGCCCTCTGTGTTCTGCTCATGACTGAGGTCTGAAGTCTTCGCTGTCCCGATCCTCTCTTCTCCCTGAGGGGGAAACAAAGCCAAAAGCAGGAGGGAAAGAGAGTAATTGCCCTGTGAGGAGGGTTTGAGAGCAGGAGGGTCCCTCCACATCAGTTGGAGGCATACCAAGCTCTGGGGTGAGGACAGGAAAGAGCCATGACTTCAGGGTTAGAACACACCCGGAATGGATGGGAGTGAGTGGGTTATCCTGGCTTTCGGGAAATAAAATGCTAGAATAAGGGAATGGCTTCACGTTGTGTCTTTTTTTTTTCCTTTCCTATAATTAGGAAGCCAGGTTAAGTGACCCAAATAATTTCCATTATACAAGGTCCAAGGGATTCTCGCATAAATTGCTGTAAAACCCGCTGCAAAGCGTTGCTTTTCTGGCAAAGACCGTTGGGATGGTTGGGGCTTTTGGGGAGAGGGAAGAGAAGGGTACGGGCTATTTTTCCCCCAGTACAACAAGTATTGACAATAAACAACTTGTCCTTCTGATCAGGTGTGCTGCAGAGTTGTTTAGGTTTGGTAGTCAGTGCGTGTGTCAACTTTAATGAAGCCGGTGAAGTTCATTGTTCAGGAGCACATGGAGCAGGTATTGTAATTGACTTCAAGACTACAGCCCTGTCTATGCTGACATGAAAACTACACTACATTATCTCCAAGTACATTACGCTACACTATCTCCAAGCACTGAAATGCCTGACTATCTTCAAAACTACTGGACACTTGAAATCTTCCTGATTGTACTTCAGAGCTTGTTCCATCTAGGGTGCCATTTGCTGATTCCTTTGAAAAACAATTAAAGCTGTGCTTCAAACCCATTTAGTTTGCTGATGCTGTTTATCTTTCAAAAAAAAAAAAAAACACAACTCTGTCTAGGCAGTCAGTTCTGCTTCCAATTTTAAAAGCCCTGTTTAGGCCTCTGCTCTCTGATGTTTTGACAGAAGAAATGCAGGCATTTCCCATCAGCACCCTCCTCTTAGGTATGATCACTCTGTTTTGCATCTTCATTAATAAAGAAAAGGCACTGGGCACTAAGGTGGTCCCCTCTGAGTTCACCATGCCTTCAAGACAGCCTGAAAAATAGGGCTGAATGACCACTTCACCCATAGCACTGCGATATTTAAGCCAAGCCCTGACCAAAGCTAGGCTCAAGGAATTAATTGGCTTTCAGCTACTCCAGCCTTTCCTTCCCTATTTAAATCTTGGCTTTTTTTCTCAAAGTCCTGCTAAATCCCTATCCCCTTACTGCCCTGCTGCAACAATGAATGCTCTGCCGAACCTAACAGAGTGGGCAGCCTGCCTACAGACAGCACACGTGCTCCATGCAGTATTTACAAGCTTAGGCAACTCTGACAGTAGGATGTTACTCCAAGGTCATTTAGCTCTCTTGATGATGCTGTGGGAGCAGCCTGTTTAACTCCAAACACAGGTGGAAACCAACATGCCCGCAAGAGCCCACTGCCCTGGCTCCATTAGCAGTCTGGTCAGGAACTAGAGTGGGATAGATCAGCAGCTCTTCCCGAGTCTAATTTTCCCACATCAGATAAGTTTGCCTGAGTTAATCAGATCCTTCTTATCTATAAACAGATGTAATTTGTTTTTCTGGACTAGTCTTTGTCCCATGTTATTGCATGGACTATGCCAAGGGAATACTTACAACTGGCCTTCAGTAAAGAGAATTGCTAGGTTTACTGTCCCTTGCAAGTAAAAGTAATCCCTTGCTGCAGAACAATGAGATTATCTGCTCTAGGAATATCTCAAAAACTTTTGCTGGTGGAAGCCAAACTCACAAATTTAAATGCAGAGCAATAGATGGCAATTCAGAAATGAGAAGAATTCTTCCGGCTGGTCACAGATACAGAACAAAACACAGCTCTACAGCACTGCCTCTTCTAGCAGCTGCTGTGGATGGAAGCCAGCAACATCCTGGCAGAGCAGGGGACACCCTTGGGTTTAGATGGTTTTATTACCTTTTGCATATGTACAGGCACCTGTGTGAACGGAAGTAGCAAAATTGAGTGGTATTCACCAGTAATAATCTTCCCCAAGTGAATGTCCTGAGAAATGTTATCAGTCACCCCCTCTCAGATCCATGCCTGGAGTCATAGGGAATGTGGATGCTGCAGATCCGGTAGTACCGCTGCAGGTAGAGATCAAAGAAACTCAGTTATTCCCCTCCCGGTGATTTTAGGAACCGATCTGATCTTTACATGATTCCCAGATTCTTTATAACAAAAGAATAATAATACTGGTATCTTCTGTCTTCTCAGTAAGGGTAACAGGTTGAAAGATTTGTGGACATACCATGTCAGGGCACCAGGAAATAAGTACTCATGGCTTCTAAGAAGATGCTCAGATTGTTTTAGGTAAGAAAAGGTAGACATAGTACCCTTCCGTCACACCCTGCCACAGGTTATATTGATGTAGGATCAGGTGTTATTTGGCTGCATTTACTCCGTACAAGTCCTAAAACTAAATGAGAAATCACTTTCTTCAGGTGTAGAAAATGAGACACTTCTCAAAGTTATCAGCAGTTCATATCTTCCTTAGATCCTGCACTATCAAAAATTCACTAAGATTGATACTGAAAACAGTGACTGCTGTCCGCGATCTCTGAATGAGTGCATTATTTGTATGTTGCTGAAACCTTTACAAAACTAGGCTTGAAGGGAACATAAAACACTTCAGAAAGACAGTAAACAGTCCTGTAAGGCAGATATATCACTTTTGAGTACTTGCTTATGCCTTTTGGTATATCCATTGCCCTGGCTACTTTTCAACATATTTGAACTACATCTCGAGAGAATTCCAGATTCTTTTGTAATGTGTTTGTAGCATAGATACATACAAAACCTCCCAGGGTGAGCGTTTGTCACCAGCAGATATATGCTGATTTTAAAAATACTACTTCAAATGGTCTTTGATCACTTCAAAGAATTTCTAGGTTATATCATCTCTAAAATAACTTGATGACTCGAAGAAGGTTTTAGTGGTCATAGTCTGGATTGATGGTCCCTAAATATGTTTTCTGAATTCAGCATTTTCTCAGCTTCTCCAGTTTTTACCACCAATTCTTCCAAGATTTCTCCCAAGATATCTCACCCATCATGGACTATTGTAAGAAGGGGACTATTTTTGCCTGGCACCATATGCTCAGAAAGCACTTGAATAACTTAAATAGACTTTTTTTTTTTTCTTTTTTTTTTACTGCCCCTAAGCTGATGTACCCCCTCCCCCCCCCAATTATTTTTGATGAAGCAGATATTCTGGCCACACTTCAAAAGCAGTTTTATCCAAAGCTCTGCGTGGAATTTTTATTTATCACAACACACAGAGAAGCAGGAAAAAAAATCAGCACTCTTCGCATTTCTACTTTACTATCAGATTAAGTAGGAACAAAAATAAAGTCGGTATTTTTCTTGTGGAAACATTATCTAGCCTTTCAGCTTTCTGTTGTTGTTTTGTTTGTTTGTTTTTGTAAACCATAAGCTCCAGCAATATTGCAGTTTCTAGAGGTAAATTTTAGTTTGTAATCTTTTTCCCAGGAGATTTCATTATTTTGCAAATTTTGACATATTTAGTCCTGGCATCAAATCCATAAAGACAGCCAAGCTTATTTGGAAAAGACTAGGAAAATCTTTAATGCCTGACTATAAATTACATAGTTAAAAGCCTCTAACACTTAGGAAAGAGAAGAGAGAAAACTGGGGTCACTGCCAAGCACCTACGTGTTTCTTTATCTGAAAAGCTAAGTCAGTGATTTCATAGATTTTTTTTTCTGTTTCTGCCTATATCACTACAGTTTCTTACAGTCCTGGTCAAACAACTGGTCTTCTCATACATCCTTTTTAAAGTTACTGGTAGAAAATCCGTTCTTTGGGCAATTTATACCCCAATTCCACTTTTGGTAGATGACCAAGAAAAGATACAGATACCTTTTCAGTATGAATAACTAGAGGATTGCCTTCTTGCATCTCCTCAAGGGTGCAAGGAGTCTTTTACTCACCTCTTCTCCCACACCCACACACATGAAAGAGATCATGGGAACCCGCAGAAAATACACCTGCCCTTGGCTTTATCATGACTTTAATCTGGAGCTCAGGAGAAGCCTGAACTATCTATTAAGGGACAAGTATCAGTGGGGAAGTCTGCATTCTATGGGCCCTGACTTTACCTCTAGACACGTCGTTACTTTTAAGCAGTCTGGGTTCTAGTTCTGTTGACTGCAATTTAAGTTCCGCTCTGGGAACAGTAAGATAGACACTGCAGCTCTTTACCACTCTTCTTAGAGTCCAGATTTTTTTTTCCCTCCCCGCTGTAGTTCTGCCATTAGTACATTTACTTCAAGAGTGCACCAGCTTATTTCAATATCTGACAATGAAGTTACCTCCAGTTTTAAAAGGATCCTATTGAATACATCATAGCCAACACGTTACCAGACACAGTTCCTTCTCACAAGAGCCTGCAATCTAGCTAGATAAGACTAAGGATTGGTCACAATAAAGCATTATTATTTCTATTTTACCAGTCTGCTGGGTCCCAGTTCAGATCTCTAGTCACCACCTCAGCTGCCCTCTGAAAGCACAGCATAAGCTCTGTGTAAAACTGTAACCTTCAGCTGGCCCAGCTTTGCTTCACTTCCATGGCCAGAACTCCTACGGAACTGCAGGAACTGATGCCGACATGCATTTAGCTGTATATTTTTTCCTCTGACATATGGTATTTACAAGACTGTTCTACAGTACCATGGTTATTTTAACACACATGTCCTCGATACCTTGGAATAAGGCTAGAAAATCCTTTGAGTACCAAATATATATACATATATATATAAAAGCATACACATGGATATATTGCTATTACTGATTGCAATAGGATTTATGTGGATTCTTCTAGTGATTGACACATGGATGTCTAAGGAGGTAAGCTGTGAGCTTCATATATAGGGGGACCTCCAGTCTACGCACCGTGATGGAAAAGTGCTAGTGGAAGCACTGCTGGCAGGAAATGGGGCAAAAAATGTCCTCAGCAAGAAAGCATTACATATTTCCCGTACCTCTCTCTCCCATTTCTCATCTAGCCCTACTGCTACCCTGGCATACACACTTATGTATTTGGGCACATCACTGACCTACATCATGTCTGCACCAGGACTCCTGTGCTACTGGGGCCAGCAGGGCAAGCCACAGCCACCTCCTCAGTGGCAGAGCAGAGAATAAAGCAGGGCTCCCAATTTCTGCCTCTAAAATGGGCATCCCCAGAAAATACGTGAAGATCCCTTCACACAGGAGGAAACAGATTTTTTTTCTAAAAGCAGTGTGAAGGACAGGGTATCCAGGGTTATGGGGAGGAATCTAGGAAGCCACTACCCTACTCCCTGCCTTCCTCTGTCAAGGCTGCCAAGTTTAATGCAAAATGTGTCAAAAAATTTGGTTGCCCTGAGCAACAGTAGCAAACCTTCTGCAGCTTTCAGAGGCAGCAGGCAGGGCAAAGAGAGGGGCAGGGGGCACAGAGGCAGATAAGATAGCTGCATCTCACTGCTGGTGCCTGTTTCCAGAGGCAATGAGAGAGCAGATGCACCAACAAGCCCCCTCCTTGGAAGGCTTCGTGTTCCTGCTCACTGCACATCTATTAATCTCAGAAGTACGTGAGTCATGGGCAGATGCCTGGGGAATGACTTAAACTTGCCACGGGAGCCATAGGTCTGGCTGCTGACTCATGCTGAAGCCAGTGGCAACAGCTCTAGTGATTTTCTTCTTACTGGCACGGTGCCTGGCTTGCTGGGTCTCTCGAAGGCAGGTGAGCCTTTTTTATCTTTAAAAGCAAGAGCACAAAGTCTCTGGGTTATGAAGTAGTTGAGAAAATCCCACAAAACTGAACTAGGTATTTTAAAAGGTACTGCATGAACACCCCCAAATCCTGCAGGCAGAGAGAAGTAGAACTGGGACTTCTGAACCTTGCAAGCTCCACGGGGCTGACTTGTGATTCTCCCAAGCCTGGGGCTGGCAGTACTGAGGAGGCTTTGCTTGTGCTGCTCTTCCCACTTGTTGCTGTGCTGGGGGGTGGTTCGCCGTGCTCAGCACCACCTCTGCACTGACAGTGATGCTCAGTAAAGACACATTCATTTTGTTTGCAGGGAGAGGACAAGAAGCCCATTCCCCACTGCCACTCTCTTTGCAGATGTCAAGCACACGCCTTGGAAGAGAGACCTTCCTTTCTGCCTTAGAAGACATGCAACTTTTATGTTATAATATTTTGAGAAATATTATGGCTCCAGAAGGAGCAAGGCATAAAGTCACCATAAAGTGCTCTGCATTTATCTTCTTTCAAGAAACATCTTGCATGGTTGCACACCAACTACAGTCAAAATCTTCCTTTTAATGATAGCATTATCTTTACCAAGTAATCTTATCAGCTAATAACACAGGCACTCATGTCAGGTGAAAAACATCCCCTTTAAAATGCTTGAGTATAAAAACAAACACAATGAGTTTTTTATGCAAACACAGCTGCTAAGCAGACTTTTGCAGTGACCCAGGAGTCTGTAAAGAGCAGAGCAAATTGGCATTTACAGCTGCACTTGTAATCTCTGCTTACAAAGGCAAAAATTGCAATTGCAGTAATACACTTAATCTAGAGAAGACACATAACCAGTCTGCTCTTCATTACCATCTGGTGGTTGCTGCATGGAGTGGCATTACTCATGTCTCAAAAAGTTACTGAGGGGAACTTTCATCTCATCACCATCTTATCACTGAAAAGGGAAGGGTGCTGTGGCAGCAGCAGGCAGCACAAGGGGGCTGGTTTTGTCTTACAGGCATTGTGACAGTAGCATCGAGCCCAGAACACTTTGACAAAGTAAGCAGGTGGAAGAGAAAGAGAAAATTCATCATTCCATCGAGTAATTTAAGTGTACCTGAATATCATTTGCAAGGAGCTGAAACCTGCTTTGGAAAGCACGGTGCCCTGTTCCCTCCCACTGAGCAACAGCAGCTGAGGCTAATTTGCAAGGTGAGGTACCTTGTTTACCACTTCTAATAGCTGGTTCCCAGATCTCCTTCACTACTTACCCAGGGAAGTAAGTAATCCTAGTAGGGGCATTATTTCCTCTGCAGTGAGCAAGAGGGAGACAACCCCACTGTATAGATAGATATATGGGGAGCCACCTAACTTCCCACACAGTCTATGGTCTCATTCTTAAAGCTAGAAGCACCGCTAACTATGATGAAGATGCCCCTACCCCCAGACACTCAAATGCCTTCTCCTCCAGACAAAACTTGCTTTGAACAGGCTACAATGTCTCAGCAGCTGGGAGCTGCTGAGTTTGGTACACTGTAGAATCTCTTCTTCCCATCCAATGGTTTCATCAAGGGCATTCTGTGCAGCATAGTTCAGCTTGGAAGGGACTTTTTAAAGTCATTGGTTCAAAGCACAGCTGCCCTCAAAGTTAGAGCAGGTAGCTTCGGGAAGATCCTCACCCTTTTCAAGTTTCTTGGAGTATTTCTTATCCAGCATAAAGGGCATTCTGCTTTTATACCAAATAAAAGTAAAACAATTATTAATGAAGTACAATATCATCTTGCTTTTACCTAAGTGTGTGGATAGATGGAGAACCAATAAAGCCTAGGAAGAAAGCATCCCAAATAGACAAGTCCACTGAAAGTATTTTGTACCACTAGAAATACATCTTGGCCCTGGTCATACAGGTGCTAGTCTGGATACACCAGGGGACTGATCCAGTGCAGCTGCAGTATCTCTCGTTTTATGCACTAGATTGAATATTCAAGAATAGCACAAAATAAAGTAGAATCAATTCATTATTGTAATTATAAAATTCCCAAAGCATAATACACTTAAAACAGAAGTCATTTTATGTCTCAGTTGCTTTTTATGTTTAAAGAAGGACACTTCAGTTCCTTTCCCAGCTCTCCCAGTGATTTCTGTGACCTTGGATAAGTCATTTAGGACAAATCTTCCCAATAGGAGTAGCTAATATTAAGTGCATTTTACAAGTAGGAGTGACCCATATCTTGTGAAGACCAAATACCAAAATCTGCATTTAAAATTTTGATCCACAGACCTCCATGTATGATTTTTTTGTTCTGTAAATCATGGATAAGGCTTACATATGTCGCAGGGACGTTTGAAGTATTAATTAGTTCAAGCGTGTGCAGTGGCTTAAAAATGTAAAATATATAAATACCAAGCATTATTATCAAATAGGTCAGTATTAAAACCATATGCACATCCCTGCATAGACATTTTGTCAACTTTGTGTCTCATTTGGGATGTTTAACACATACTTGGCTTTCTAAATATTTCTCTGCAGGACACAGGCATCAGAGTATGTGAGATTAACACTAAGAAATAAAAACTTCTTAGCTAATACACTGTCCACATGAACAGTTCTCAGCAGTCACCTCCCTGACCTATTAGATCACTTATATATGAGAAATAAAGCACTTTTGCTGTTGATGGTGAAAATGAGTGACCCAAGGGACAAAAGGTGAAGCTGAATATTCTACAAAGATAAATATACGATTCCAGGGGGCAGCCTTCAAGAGATGAATGGTTTTAACAGGATGGATGAGGTGCACTCATAAGCACTCTTTTATCTCACAGAAAACCATTTGTGTATTTCCCCTTCCTTGTCTATTACCCCAGAGCAATACATACTCTTTTTCTTTCAGCTCACAGCCCAAAAAGATGAAGAACAAATCTTTTATGATTTATGTATGATTTAGATACCAGGGTCATTTAGGTCCTGTTACAAAACTCACCGAAACAAAGTAAAAACCTGCCTTTCACCCTGGGGATTCTGGAAAGGAACCAAAAAGCATTTTTCACTCTGGGTTCCTGAATTACTCAGTTGTTGGGTTTTTCTCTATGTTTGTAATACTTTGTTTTTGTTCAGACTCTTTTTGTGAGCTTGTTTTTAATCTATTGTACACATGTTCTGATTCCTTTACTCCTCAGCTCCCCATCTGAGAGACTGGTAGGCAATATTTTGCCTTCATTAAAGGGGGGTGGACAGGAACTTGACGTGGCTGCCACTCTTTTGGCCAGCTCCTGAGATTTTCCCAACACAGAGAAAATACCAAAACACGTTTTGCTGATTTTCTGAAATGGAAACTTTGATAATTTCCAGAACCTGAAGTAGGCCTTAATGTACTAGGTGAAGGGAGAGAAACTCTCTGAACCAAGGAAAAAGCCAACTAAGGAGACATCTGGCAAGACAAAAACACAACAGAGAGCTTAAGAACATGAGAAGGACCTAAAAATCCTCCCTTCTAGTAAGAAGAAATGAAAAGGGAATACTTCCAAATTATTAAATAGTATAAAGTATAGTCATGCTATTTCTTTTTTTTTTTTTTTTGCCTCTTCTGCCCATGAAGCTAAGTCTTCTTTCAACCTCTTTTATTTCTGTCTGAAGATGGCATTAGAAAACCTCTGAAGCTGACACAGTTGACTTCACATAAATGCTTGCCACTACTCAGAGGAACAAGGTGTTGCTCCTCCACCCTTATTTCACCCTATACAATTTTCTCAGCTTTCATGTTCTGCTGAATGCCCTGAAAGTGACACTGGGATGGTTTTACCCTCTGTGGTGGGCTCTTTCCCAAAATGCCTGAACAGTGAATAAACCAATAACCCCTGCTGCTTAACTGTTCCTCCTTCAGGCCTCTTCATCCCTGGTCATGTCATCCCTGGTGGATCTCTGACCCTGTCCCCACTATTGTGGTGAGAGATAGCAGCAGGGGCTGCACACCAAGTAGTGTCTCAATTTTGTGGTCTGGCTGAGGAACCTCTATCTCACACCTTTGTCAGTTCTCTTTCTTTTCTTTCAATTTCTTTTTGTCTTCCAATTCTTCTCTTTGCACTTGCTGTAGGCTTTATTTTAGGATTCTTTTTCAACTAGCTAAAAACAGCACAAATGGCAGGGCATAATCTATTTCTCAGTTTATGGACCGCTTCCAGGGACTGCTGCCAGCCCACGTGACATACATAAATCATGGATTTTAGACCTGCAACCCTGCATCAGTTAAACAGATAAGTAAAATTACTTGTTGTCTTACACTTCACTGTTGACAAAGTGACTCCCAGCTGAAGAGATTCACATGTACTCCTTATTTCAGCAAGGAAGAAGCATATATCTCACTCATCAAATGTGTTCCTCTGACAAGAAAGGAGAGTGCAAGCAGCTGTTGTGTAGGACTATTGCATTTGTTAAATTTATGCCCACTTTGTTTTCTCCGAGCGTAGGTATGACTATACATGGTGATACATATTTAATGCTGTCATTTTCATGGCTGTTAATCTGCCCAACAGAATTCCAGAAGAATTTGCCATCAGCAAAGAAATCAGACAGCCTGTAAGTTTCCAGTCTGGCAGCTTTTATTGTCATATTTTGCTGTTGTTCTAATGCTCACTTTTAAATGTGAGAGGTGAAATGTTTTGTAAACATGCTCTTGAAATATAATGCAAATTTTCATTCTTGCCACCTCTATCCTTGGAGGCAACAGACAACCTCTGTAATGAAGTGGCATTACAAAATGCCGACCTTTCATGAGCTGGGTGCAATGGCAAGAGGATAGAGAACAGTTCCTATTTGCAGTAGCTCTGCTCTAGCCTTTAGTCTTTAGGGTCTTACAATATACAAGCACAGCCTCCTAAATAAATCAAGTACTATTCAGTCTTAACTAAAATATGTTTCTTTTCAACCAAAGTTGGCTGTTCGAGATGTATGTGATATTGGCGGATAGTTCTCCAGTGCATTAAGGATATTTTCATATAGATCCTATTTTAAATTGGAAAACCTGGCCAATGGAAAATACCAGTGTTCAGCACTATTCTTTATCCCAAATCAGACCAAAGTTAAAAAGAATTAAAAAAATAATATATATATATATATCTTTGAGAAAAACTAGTTAGGACCTTCATTTTTCCCAGCAGTGTAGAACAGCCAGTGAGCAGGGGCTACTGGAGGTACCAAATCAGCTGGAAACTTTTTTGTTTCCATAAAAACTCGTTTTATGGAAACTATACTTTGCATAAAAGAAAGGCAAACTATTAGTAGAGACAGAAAGTGATGTTACCACCCTTTAGAGTATCAAGATTTCAAAAAAGATTGGAAGGGCAAGTTACCTAGCCTACCTCCTGTCTATTTTCAGAACAAAGTTCAGCTCTTTCTCCAACCTGAACTAACCTCAAAGATAGATCAGGTTGCTCATGGCTTTGAAAGGAATATTTTTAAATTCTAAATATCTTGAGAGTAAATAATGCAGAAATCTATATTTTCTCAAATAAAAGTTCATTTTGATTAAGTATTTTCTTTCTTTTTCCTGATGAAGGAACTCTTTGATCAACGTGCTTATGAATCTCCATGTGAAAACATCCCCAGAAAAGTTGCTTGTGTGACTGAATTCAGCCATCCTGTCTCCTTACTGCTAGAAGAAACAAGCTAGGCTCTTATTTACATGAGTCACAGATTCATAAGCATCTGTATGTAGTGAGTGCATCACAACACGGAAATGGGACAAAGAGAGACATTGCATTCTAGTGGCACAGTGTGGTAAAATACTTCTGTTAAGAAGAAACTTGTATTTCTCTATTCACTGCATTTAAAACAATATATTTAACCTGACAATTTAGAGTTTTGCTGTGAGCTGTTTCAGAAGGTGACACAAAAGCAAAGCTAGAGAAAATTAATTCCATTTATCAGAAAAAATAATCTCTGGGCCATTGTAGTAACAGTGTTTCATTTCTACAAAAAATTACACATACAAATAAACAGGACCAGGCCTAAAAAGCATGGAAGCAAAGGTCTCAATCCTACAAATACATACATAGCTTTCTGCAGTATGAATCAGCCTGTTAAAATAAAGGGAGCTGCTCACAACGAAAAGGTGCTCAAATGGGTGCTCAATTTCTACACACGAGTTTGCACATCAGGTATCAACTCTTTCTGTTGTGTTTCTGACATCTCGCCAGCACTGACAAACCTCAGTTTTGGGGAACCATTTACAAGAAAGTACCTGAAATACTTTTTAACAGGAATCATAACAACATCAGCCTTCATTTTTCTCCCTGTTCTTTAAATTTCTCCTTAAAACATACCTCTGCAGTGCTGTCTATCACTGCCTGCCTTTTTTTGGTGACACTGAGACTACTGGCTACTTGTAGGTAACATGCCCACTCAAGGCCATCAAACTATGCAAATGCATACAGACTGACTGCTGCCTGCACCTCCTTCATGTCTGTATCAACACTTGCTGAATGTCCTCCTAACTTATCCTGGATGGCTTGTCCTCTGAAGTCAGAATTTTCTTTTTTATTAATATCTATAGCATGTGACAAAGTCCTTAGTGTCCAAACTCTACTCTTGATGCTCTTGAGATAGCATCAGCAGAATTGGTTCTTGCAGGTAGCAAGAAGGGGGCCATGAAGATGTACTGCCTGGGGAGGTCAGGCATTAGACATGCAGTACTGGACTAGTGTGCCTCCAGAGTATGCTAGCTCTGCAGTGTTAAGGATGTGGGATGAGTGGTATAGACATACGTCTGGGAGATCTGAAAAGGGACTTCAAATAAGCATTACAGCTGTTTATCTGGAATGATTAAAGACTCACTAAATTATTCTGGCTGGAGATACTACAGGACAAATAGATCCCTACAGTTCTTATTATATATTTCCTTCTCACTTTGATTATTAAAGGTGAATAACTACAATTCACAGTCTGAAGATCCCAGGATAAAATGCAAATTTACTGTGTCACTCCACAGCTCTTCTCAGTCGCTTTCCTGGTGCATTGAAATCCCCAAAGCACACTAAAACTACCTTCAGTTTGCTATTTTCTGCCATCCAGGAAGACAGCTCGCAAGCCACATCTGACTCAAAGGATTACTGTGGGTATAAAATGACAATAGCATTATCACTAAGCAGATGAAACGTGTGACCTATTTCGTTACCTACCTCTTTAAGTATAAATAATAACTTTTTTTTTTTTTTACCTGCATATGTAGTCATTTCACAGTTCCTAGATTTCATTTCATAGTATTCAAGCCTATTTACCTTAACCTTTATAAATTTGAAAATTCGATCTAATATTTTGAATATACTTTATCAGTACAATTACTGAAAAAGGACACTTGCTGAGTGCCAAATAAGAAAAAAATGTATATCCATCCTAACTCTCGTTTTTCTTTTACATGGGGGGTATGCAATATGACAAGCCACATAGCCAAGCAACCAGTGGGGTGTAGATGTCTGACAAGGAATAATCCAAAGAGCCTGAGCTCTGTTTTGCCTTGTTTTCTGTGCACGCTGTTTCACTGTCATGCAATTTTGCTAATTAATGATGCTGCTTGCACACTTAACACCAGTCATGCTTTCACGCAGCAGTTCTCCCCACTGACTGGAGAACTGAAAGTCTGGTTAACAACAAGGTTTATGAGTATCCCACTTCTGCAAGTCCCTATTTCCAATTACTCAAACCAGTCAGCATTACAAATATAAGACTTCAGAGTCTTTATCTCCACATACAAAGAGCACAGAGCTACCTCTCTCCATTTTGAGCAGAATCATGGATACACACCTGCCCTCATTCTATATTTAACAAGGCACAAAGTACCACTAGAGAGTGGTACTTAATTATCGTAATCAAAGCCTTTGCAACGTTATTTTCCCTAGTTTCATTAAAAGTAGTGATCTTCCTTACTAAAGAATTCAACTAGTGGGAAACAGGAAGATTTCCATTTATTTTTTTTCAGTGATCTCACATTCTTTTTAAGCAGCCAATATTGTCTAAGCAGGACGTTGTCTTTCTACTGTGTGCACTGTCTGATTTCTATGTGACAATGATTGCTGCAAAAAGTGAGCTTTAATTAACTGGAAACATTTCTTTGTGTGGGAAAAAACGTTTCCTCCTGAAAGTTTTTGCACAATAAAGGTGAAAAATGAACATACAATTGGCCCAGGGAGGCTTTATAAATCACTCTGTGAGATTTTATTATTTATGTTCCTTCTAGTAAGCACACAACATGTCTCAGAAGATACAGAAGAAAAAAGTTAAAACTAGTGGATCTTGGTTGTTTTACATTGCTGGTGTTTATGTATGCTTTTCAAGACAAAAGTTTTCCCCACTCTGACAGTCTGTTTCAACTAACACAGCCCAGAAAGAATTTCCAAAAGATCTTATTCCCAAAATTTGTGTCTATCTCATAGACCCTATCAGTACTAAGCCCAGAGTGGAAATGAGTGGGAGAGGAATTTTCCATTATCATTAGAAGTAAATTATCATTAATTATCATTAACTGGGGAGGAGGTGGGCAAGCTGGGAGCATCAGGAAGTCAGAGAAGTAGACCAGTTGGTGGAATCATATTCTACTGTCCCTGTGACAGATGCATCAGCCAGCCACAACACGGGAAACAAAGGATTCCCTGCCCTCTCAGAAGGAGGAGACCAAAGAGACCCGGGGGAATAGAAGCATGTTTCTGCTCAGGGCAGAAGGCAAATCCCCTTCCTGCCCACTTCACCCTCCCAGGTGCCCTTACACAACAGCTACAAGGCTGCGCAACTTGATGGACAGGCACACAACGATGTGGATGAAGGTCCATCCAGGTTGGAGGGGCTGCCTAAGGCAATTAGTCTATCCCCTGTAGCATGACCACGTCCATCACAAAAAATAAAAAAATAAAAAATAAAATTAAAAAAAAATGTCATAGGTGACTCCCTTCTGAGGGGAACAGAGGGCCAGATAGGACGACTGGACCCAACCCATAGGGACGTCTGCTGCCTCCCTGGGGCCCAGGTGAGAGATGTTACTAGAAAAGTCTGGTACGCCCTCTGATTGCTGTCCATTATTTTTTTGTTTGTTTGTTTTTTGATGTCAGCAGGAATGCAGTAGCCAAGAGAAGTCCAAAGGCAATCAAAAGGGACTTCAGAGTACTGGGGCAATTGGTTAAAGGATGAAGTGCACAGGTAGGGTTTTCCTCTATCCTTCCAGTAGCCGGAACAATACTAGGAGGAATAGGCAGGCCCAGCTGATCAATACATAGCTGGTGTCACTGGCAGAAGACCTTGCTGAGAGATTTTAACCAATTAGAGGGCTGGGCAATCACCATCCACATGAAGAGCAAGTGCTGGATTCTGCACCTGGGATGGAACAACCCTGGCTATACATACAGACTCGGGGACAAAAGGCTGGATAGCAGCCCTGCAGAAAGGGATCTGGGGCTTTTGGTCAACAGCAAGTTGAATGAGAGCCATCAGTGTACCCTGGCAGCCAGGAGGGACAACCACAGCCTGCAGTGCATCAGGCCCAGCACTGCCATCCGGGAAAGGGAAGGGATTGTCCTGCTCTGCTCTGCGCTGGTGTGGCCTCACCTGGAGCACTGTGTGCAGTTTGGGGCACAGCATATAAAAAGAACATAAAAAGATTAGAGTGTGTCCAAAGGAGTGCTACAAAGATGGTGATGGGTCTAGAGGGTAAGACGTATGAGGAGCAGTTGAGGTTACTTGGTTTGTGCAGCCCAGAGCAGGCTGAGGGGAGGCCTCATGGCGGCCAGCAGCTCCCTCATGAGGGGAGCAGAGGGGCAGCTGCTGAGCTCTGCTCTCTGGGGACAGCGACAGGATATGAAGTAACAACATGGAAGCATTCAAAAGACAGGTCCCCATCACATTGCCATGATCCACTGCAGGGGGCAAAAGGAATCCTTCTCACTGCCCCTGCAATGCCATGCAGCTCCTCTGTTGTGTAATTATTCAAAGTCCCCCATAAACCTTATTATTCTCAACCCCCAACCACTAGGGGACCTTTCCAGCATTCCCTCCACTCAGCAGGATATCCGCAGTTGTTTCAAGATCCCAGTTTAGAGCACAGATGTCCCAGGATAAGCTCCAGAAACACACCTAACACCTTTCAACCACTAACAGGCATTCAGTCTAGACTACAGCTACTCTGAATATGGCTGCCTTGAAATTTACAGAGAAGAGAGAATTCATATAGAATAAACTCCTGCGCTCATGCCTTATGACAGATTTTGGAAAGCCAAACAGAGCAGCAGTCTCCCTTTTATACAGGCACTTCTGACTTTCACATAGCTTATGATAAAGTTAAAATTATTTTCAACAGATAGTGCAGCAAACCATCAAGAAGTAAAAACGGATTCTCAAGTCCCTTAGAAAATCCCCATTTAGTGCTTCAAAGCAGCCAGGTAACTTTGTTATGACTATGATGTAATTCTGCATAAAAAGATACCTTTTGGTACAAGCCTATGGGCAGATTTTTATTTTTATTTTTATTTTTTTTGAAGCACTATCTATTCCAGCAGCACCAATTATTCTTGAATACTACTAAAATATGTTAATCCTGATTAGAAAAGTTTAAACTCTTTCAAAACACCAATGCCAAAGTATGAGTTGAGCAGGGAGATCATATTTTTCAGAAACTAAGGACTAAAAAAAGGAGGAAAAGAAAGACATATTCAATATAGAAGACCTGAAAGCCAACTGAAAATACTCATTACACCTGTAATAAGCCATGAGTAAAATATTTATTTTCACAAACTTATACTGTCATGGTTTTGAGAAGAAGCTATGAGGGTAAAATGCTCCTGTGGCAGTCTTACAGGAAGTGTGTTGTGTTCCTTCCCAAGTAACAAATTTTCATAGAATACTAGATTTTGTGTCACAAACTCTGTATTTCAATATGCTTGCATTTTCCTAATATCGTGGCATATTTCAACCAAAAGAGCATCACGAATATCCGTTCTTCTTCAGAAGTAAGTCTGTGTGATGTTGTAGGAGCCTCACAAACATGGAATACGTATTCCCAGGTCACTGAGCATAGGGCTGCCTAGCGCACACATGAAAGGGGTAGAATTGGAAAGGGATACATGTTATCTCTGCTGAGCTGCTATGCGGGGAAATGGAACCGCACTGGCAAAGGCACTGAGTGCCCACTGGACGCCAGTTATGCAGCGTGTCATATCGCTTGGGAGAAGCAGAGATACACAAGGTCATAGGTTCACACCGTCTTTTTAAAAACACAAGATCAATGACTTCAGCTGAAAAACCGCAACTCAAAACATGTTGCGACCGACTGCATATGCCACTCTTGGTACTTCGGGGGGGACCTCTCTAATGACAGGTATCACAAGCAAAGAAAGACAGATGTGTAACTACAACTCCAGCCCTCACAAGTGGTGAACTATGCACATCACCCTGCCATGTAATTCCCTTCGGATGCACCGCTACCCTTTCGTGTCACCTCTCGTGTCACCTTAGCATCACAGTGAGCTTTCCGCAGAACTGCCCTCCCCGCTCCCTCTCGCTGCGGCTGCCCACGCAGACCCCCGCGCCCACCTCCCCTTCCCCCGGGGGTGGGCGACCACGCGTGGCGGCCGCTCAGGGACCCCCGCCGGGCTCGCTGCTCCTCAGCGGGCATTCACCCCCGCCGTGCCGGCGGCCCCCATGACGGGCAGCGGGGCGGCGGGGGGCTCCGCGCATGCGTTGGGCCGGCGGGACTTGGTGCTCCGCTCCGCTCCAAGTTGCAGCCCGCGGCTCGGCCCCCGGCAAGGCGGCGGTGGCAGGGGAGCAGCCAGGGCCGGGATGAGGGCGGCGAGGCGGGGCGGCCCGCGGGCCCTGCGGCTGCCGCTGGTGCTGGTGCTGGTGCTGGCCGTGGCGTGCGCGGCGCGCAGGTGAGCGGCGGAGGGGAGCGGGCGCGGGGGCCGCCGGCCGCCTCCCTTAACCCGGCTGTGCTCCTTCCCGCAGCGCCGACGAGCCCAGCAACATGTCCTACGTGAAGGAGACGGTGGACGGGCTGCTGCACGGCTACGACATCCGCCTCAGGCCCGACTTTGGAGGTGAGCCGCCCGCGCTCCCCGCGCCCCGGCCTCGCTGCCCGGGCTCCCCCCGCCTAACCCCGGCTCCCGCATCCCCTTCCCTCCCTTCTCCCTTCCCCGCAGGGCCGCCCGTCGGTGTGGGCATGCGGATAGAGATCGCCAGCATCGACGTGGTGTCCGAAGTCAACATGGTGAGTGAGCAAAGGGCGACCTCTCGCCCCCGGGTCGGCACCTGCCTGCACAGAGGGCTGTGCCGGAGGGAGAGGGAGAGCAAATCCTGCAAAGCAGCCGGGCACGTCGGGGTACAAGGAAAAGTTAGCTGTGCTCTTGGCACAACGTTTGCGTGTAGCGCTCCAGAAGTGCTCGCTGCCTTGCTCAGCATGCGTGCTACAGGTTTGAGGTTCTGGGTTTTGCCTGCGCTGTTTTGCTCCTTACAGTGTCAGCAGCTGTCATCGGTTTGCCTTAGCTGTAGCGGCACATGACAGATTTGCTTGATTTTTTTTCTTAATGTCAAATGATTTAAAAGTTAGACTCCTCGTATTGCAAGTTAACGGTATTGAATAAAAGTGTCAAAAAGTAAAGAATGTGCAGCTTCTACAAATCACACATGTCTGTAGAAGAAAAAAGCACTGTAGATTAAATACACGAGGATGTTCCCTATCTAGCTATCAAAATTAGAAAAGTCCCGTAGCTACAGGTGGGCAACGTATGGCATTTGATTTCAGTTCTGCCGCTGAAAGGAGTGCTGCTAGACATGCAGGCTTGAAGAACAAAAAATATGTCTGTACACTGCTTGCCTCGTTTGACAGTCTTTTTCTAGAAGAAACTGAAAAATCAGGTACAATCTTGAACATTTTACAGAATCATGCTGGATTAGCATGCACCCCAGGCATTTTGCTCTCACTTCTTGTACTGGGTCTCATGAAACTCTAAGATGCGTTGTTTATGTAGGGGAATGCTTATTTGGCTAAAAGAAGCTTAAAACCTTGCATTTCCATACTGATCAGCATTTTATTTCACTAAAAAAAAAAAAAAAAAGATATTTGTCCATTCAAAGTAATTTACTTGTTTGGTCTTGTTTTTTTTTTCCTTTTATATGAGAGTTAATAGTTGTCACTCAAAACTGATGAAGAGCGTTTGTTTCCCTCTTCATATTTACTTTTTTCTGTTGTTTGCTGTACAAGCACAGTTCCTATTTGCATGTAACTGCTATATTTATTTGTTAAGATTGCGCCTAGGAGAGTTGGGAGGAAAAAATATTTGTCACTTTGCATGTATGTAGCATACCAGTCTCAAGTTTCAGCTCCTGGAGTTCCTGTTGCTGCTTTGTACTTTCAGGGAGGACACAATAGGGACTGTGCAGATGTGGCAGAGAAAGCAGAACATAGAACTTCTCTATATCAAAATAGTAAAAGAATAAATAATCTCCGAACTGTTTCTACCACCCTGTAGCAGGATCACTGCTTCTGCAAAGCAGTGTGCCCTGGAAAAGCCAAATACCACAAACATCATCACCAAAATACCTTCTCTGAAAGGTCCAGAGTTTATCTCATGAAGTTTCAACACCTGAAATCCTGTTAATTCAAAGGGGAGTGGATGTGACAGTTTCCAGTGGAAATGCTAATGGGTATTAATTGCATTGTATTGCATTGTGGTTCACATTGCATTGCATTGCATTGGCTTGCAGCATTTCTGCCTAGCTCTGACAGTTCCGACATGCAACTTCCTGCACCTTTCCAGTTCTTGCACAGCCCGTGGTAAAGTGTAATTTGAACTTTCTAGTTTCTAAAGTGACAAGATGTTTTAATTTCTTAAAACTACGCATCTTCACAGTGGAATGAAGCAACCATTCCCAGGTATAGCCAAAAACTGGTACCTTAAGGCAAAATATGGGAAAAAAAACAGTCCCCATTTGCAATCAGTCAGAAAGGGCTCACCCATATCACCTGTACTACATTCAAACCATGTCTACAGTGTTGTTTGTCACAAGGTCTTTATTGTCTTGTCAGAGACCATTGCATAGTCTTTTTTTGGACAATGATCAGTAACCTCATCCATCAGTGCAGAAATTAGGGGATTGCTATGTCATCTTAAGAGAAACATTCCTGCCTAGTGACATAAGGAGTTGGACTTGATGATCCTTATGTGTCCCTTCCAACTCGGGATATTCTATGGTTCTATGATTCCATAATGCCTTATTCTAGTTTTTTGTTTGTTTGTTTGTTTGTTTTTTCTGAGAAAAAGAGATTTGAAGTGTTGCAGCAACCTGTGAATCTTTTAGCTTTTCATCTTTCTTTTTAAACTCATGTCTTGTAGATGTTTTTTTTTCTCTCCTTAGTAAGAGGAGTAAGAGGTGCCATTCTATTCAGTCAGTCTCACCTAGGAGGAGTGGAGGCAGTTCTCTCATCCCTTGGCTCTCCTCAGGAATGTGAAACCTTATTTCCAGAATGGCAGAGGCAAATATTCTAAATCTTGGTACCCACTGGTGAGGTTAAACTTTCTATTTCTGTTTCAGTGCGTAAATAATAGTAAAGTTTTTGTTGTTGTTGTTTTGTTTGTTTGCTTGTTTGTTTATATCTCTGTACACTTTCAGTGTGTTAGATGAGAATTTGTCCTGGCTGTAGGCTGTCCACCAAGTTAACGGGCAGATTTGTATGTCTGAGTAAATCCAATCATCAGGGAAAAAAAGTTGAAATATAAACAACAGAACAATTGTGAATTCTGTGAAAACCATACGTAATAACTGTCTGCTCAAGCAGCTTGTTTAGTTGTAATGATTTCTTCAAATATGCTAAGTTATTATGAATATACTCAATTAATTACTAAAAACTCACAAAGCCTTGAAGTCAGCCATTCTTGCTATTTCCCCTAAGTACTCAGGCTTCATCTGTTCAGCTCTTTAAACTGCATTGTTTTATAACTGTTTGGTAGTTCAACAATACTGCACTGAGCTGCCATAGCAACTTTTACAGAAAGATTAATTGAAGCAGTCATTCTCATGACACCTATGTTTGGCATCGGATACGTTGTCATTTATTGATTTTTGCAGGTAATAAGCTGAAGAGCTTGTCATACTTTGAACAAGCAGAAGTAGAATGTAAACGTTGTAATGACCATTGCCCTGTTCTAATAATACCTTCTTCATAATACATCATAAGTTTTAATCTGTTTCCATCAGATTTTCACATCCATGCTACAGTAATTGGAATTTACAAAGCATTCACTTCCAAAGGTACAAGGTGACTCTTCTGCTTTGTCTCAATTAATGACTGTTGAGCTAATTTTCATCCATGACAGAGTTCCTTTCGAAGTGTATTAGACATTTACATGAATATAAAGAGTTCATTAAGAACCATGCTATGACTAAATCTATTAAGTTTCTGTGACGTGAATTGTCTGCTTTACCCTGATACCTTTACCTGATTAACAGAAGCTGCTGATTGTACATCAAGAATGAACATGGATAGTATGATTCATGGTAGTTACCTTCAAGCTTCAGGGCAAGCAAGGATATGATATATTGCTATATCTACAAGGAAACAGTTGAGAAGTAACTGGACTCAAAAAAAAAAAAAAAAGTGGACATGCAATACATGACAATTTTCTCTCTGTTTTTCCTACTGAGCAGGTAGTCAAACCTTTATAATAGAGAACAAGCAGCTGTTATGTGCTGTAAAGCTTTGAAAACCAATGCACACATTGAAGAACTTTTTATAGAGCAGTTGAGAGAGACACAAAAAGTAAGCCCATTGGTTCATTTTGGGGAACTCTGTTCCTGAAATGCCATAATGATTTTACACCGATGATGCAGATTTCGTTTATGTGATACCAGATTGCAGGTTTTATGTCCCAGCAAGAAAAGAGGAAAAAAGTTTCATTGTTCTTTGACAGGAGAGGTATAACTCTCTAGCTTCTCCACAACTAAAGTCTGTTTTACTGTTTTACTCCCAAACAAGTCACAAATCTTGCAGAGAAGTAGGATCTCATCTTTGCTCACTGTTCAGAAATCACTACCTTATATATATAAAAAACTAGACCTAGAAATATACATTATCTTCTGGTGCATTTTTGACACCTTGGCTTATGTTCAACAATAAAGTCATGCAGTTATGGCACAGAGTAGACCTATGTCGTGTATGATCCCTCACGTTGTCATGACTGCATGACTGTAGTGGGTTTGGAAGATTAAGCGTTTCACACAGTATCAATGCTCCACAGCCCATCTAATCAGACATTTTCTACCACACTTACTTCACTTTTCTTCTAAGCAATGTAGTGCTTCTCTTTTTACTTGCAGCTTTTAGGGCTGCTCCCAGGCCTACTGCTGAAACACTAGCTTACGTTAGAAATGAAATCCAAGAGAAGGTCACCCTCCAACATACCAGGAAGTTATAGATACACTACCTTGGAGGCTTATAAACAGTTCACTGTCTGAAGGAGTTTTTTCATAGTCATTTTGCATCACACATTGCCACCGTAGCAGCAAATGTATTATGGCACATTTACAACAAAATGCACAACGGCTCCCAGAAAGATATTCATTAATGTCCAGCACAACCATTTATACAGTGGCCAATTTGCAAGGGAATTCCATCTTTTCATTTTTCACTGTATATTTTCAGACACAGTTACGTATATCATCACCATGTTGCCATATTGTAATAATTCCTCAGTGTTATTTTGTTGAGGATAAATTCAAGTTTTGTATTAGTAAAGAGAGAAATCAAGGCATTCTGTGAAACACACGGTAGCTCTGTGCCAACAGCCCAGGACCCGATTTCAGCCCTCCCAGGGCTGTTGGTCCCAGGCAATGCTGGGGTTTAAAGCCTCAAGCTGGGTAAGGTTTAGAACCACTGGAAATTTACCCATTACTCCTGGCTGGCCAGCACTCATGCAACAGACCCCAGCTTTAGGAACAATAGAGAGACTTAGATGTATGGGTGCACGCTGTCTTAAGGCATTTTTTGCAGGTTAAGCTATGCTTATATACTTTGCCAGAGTTTCACACATCATCTTGTCCATCAGTTGATTGGCTGGGTTAAGAGTCTGAGAAAGCTGCGTGTTGGCTGTTGTGAATGTCAGTATAGGAAATCATCGCTCTTGTGGAGAGTTAAGGACCCAAATTAGCATCATGAACCCAATTTCCATAGCTCTTTGCATCACAGCAGTCAAGTCTCCTTTATTTGCCTTAAGTCTGGTACCTGGAGAACTAGAAAGTCAAATTCTTTCAGTTCAGCCCGTAAGGCAACAGAAGTGATCAGAGTAGGTACAATGACAAATAAATACAGTTCCTCAGTCTAAATACGTTTGCCTGAAGATCCTTATAGAGATTAAACAGATTTTGAAAAATGGCATAAAACTCAACAATTCTTAATGAAAATTAGCCTAGCAGTAGTGCAGAAGAAGAAGGGAGAAGTACTTTTCTGTTATATAGCAACTCTCTTGAAAAGCGTGAAGGACATGCAGAGGACTTGAAATGAATATTAATAGAAACATTCACCAACTGATTTTATTTTTTCCAGCAAATAAAGAAAAACTAATCAAGTAATAATACATAAAGGTCAGATCATTTCATCACTGTCTGTTCCAAGCAGGAGTAATTATATTAACAGTGAAACATGGAATGAATGTAGAAAGAGGCAGCTTGAGGTTAAGTAGCTGGGTCATGTTATTGGATGTTTTGCTGGGTTATTTTTCATTTGAATACAGGAATAAGTGGTCCTTCAACAAAATTAACAAGTAGACAGAACAGATAAAGTGATAACTTAAATGTCGTTTCATGTGACCCAGAAAGATAAAACTTCGTTGTTTTCTTTTTTTTTTAAATCAAGCTCTACCGAGACCAGCTTCAAGCAAGTATTTCAAGTTCTCTTTTTAGCCTGACAGGCATAATACTTCACAAGTTCCTTTATTTCAAGGTTTAAACAAACTAGCTATTAATGCCCTTCATAGAAAAGAAGGGATTCTTTTATTATTAGATGGGCAACTCTTCCATCTCCCTCAATTGTTTCTCTCTCTGGCCACTGTAGGTGGTTTACCTGTACTTCCAGTATTTTTCAAGGGCTGATAAACTCAGTTCTGACCCACGTACATAATCTTTTAGCCCTGATTTTACACCTGATGCCACAGGGCATCCTGACACATCCAGCCAGATGACATAACTCATGTGGAGCCTGAATTTGTGAAGACAAAAGATAAGATAGTTACACTTCCCATTTGCTTAAAACATATTTCAGGAATACAGCCATACAACACAAATTTTTAACATTTTTAGTTCCTTCTTGTTTCTCCCGACCCTGGAGTAAAAAATAAAATAAAAAATAAGTCTGAAATACAGTGCTATTACTGTGGTGAACTGTCAGAAATACCTGGGGAGGAAAGGACCACATGATTTCTTAATCATTCCCCCAAACAATTCTCCTGCCAGGTTTGTTTCCTGAAATCTACAGTTAATCCTATCACAATGGGACCTGCAATGAGATGTGTATTTCCAGTTACGTGGATGAAAAAATCCAGGGTTTTGCTGAGCATGCTCTGTTTTGTGCATCTGCATCAAACAATGTGCCTGTGCTGTGACTACTGAAAACTTCCAGTCTGGGGGTCTGTTAGCCTGCACAAACCCCACAGTTCAGTCGCACAAACATTTCGAGAACATTCAGGGTCACAAATGATTCTTTGTTAACAGAATAGTCAACAATTCACACAAAGGACCCATTCGCCAAAATTATCCTTTTCCCAAAAAGAGAAAAATACCTCCATAAAATTCAGAGTTTTTCCAGGAACCTGAAAAATGTTTTTTTTTTGTGTGGGTGGGTGTGGTTGTGTAGGCAGGTAGGTAGGACAGGGCAGGGGGCTTAATTAAAAGTTTGTATTTTTATTTTCCCCATTTTCATTGCCTTATTATTTCTGAATCTGGAAAGGTGAGAATATCAGAAACTCCCACAGTGAACATTTGTCTTCATAAAGGGATTTAATGGACAATTTTCAAATGGCTGAAGAACTTAGTGATTTTTTTTATCAACTTCACGTTGTACTTTACGCCTGAAGAGTTTTTTTGTAATTCTTCTAGGCTGTTTTAATAAATTTTCTTCCAACTGCAGTTCAGGAAAGACCTGGAGCTGAAGCCGTGCACCCAGAAGAAGGAACAGTCACACCACCAGTTCTCCCTGAGGTGTGAAAAGATCCTCACCCTCAGGTAGCACCAAAAAGACTTGTTCCTTTTCTGAGGATGCCAAGTAGTCTGAGACAACAGCTGAAACTGTTAAATCAAACCCAGGGATTTCCATCATTCATCAGCATCCCCAGCTGCTGTGTTTTGCAGGGTGCTGTATTCCAAACAGCAGCTGCTGAGAAGAGTTCTCTGTGATGTCTTATTCCCCATATCTACATAACCTCTATTTTAAAACATCAGTGAAGCCTGAGAAACTAACTATAAGGGCTTCTCTCAGTTGGTGAAAGAGTCCAAGATGACTTCCAGAAAGATTTTATACTGTAATGCTCTTTAAGACTCCTTTTTTTCTTCAAGAAAAAGAATTCTAAATCTACAGGCATGCACCTTTGTGCTTGAAGAATTCCTCTTCCCTCACATGAAATACTGCCTGTAACGCTGGCAGCACTCCAGAAAGCGTATTAAAATTAAATTACTTCTACCCAAAGGCAAGGCTGCTGCAAATATGTTCACAAAGATATCTGTAGTAGTAGTCTGAATAATCTAGTGGAATAACACCAGATAATGCAGTTTGTTTCAACCTTTCTCTAAGCACTAGCTCTGTACTAAGATTTACATGGGCTGGAGAAGGTAGATTTAATTTTTCTGTATATCAAGCTTGACAATGTCCTTTCAAGAGTAAAAGGCTGGGTTTGGCCAAAGCAGTGTCACACTGATTTGCTCCATCCTCTGCTGGGGCAAATCTTTGATTGCTTGTGTGATATCATGAGCAGGTAGAAGGTAGTCTAAAAGACACAAAGGCAGCTTCTACAAAGTTGTATTGTCACACAGACATGCACCTCATAGCAAGAGTGAGTTTGAAGGTTTTAAATAGCGTAGATTGCATAGTTTCAAAGCAAAGATTAATGGTTTCAGACTGCCAAATTTAATTAAAAGTTGGAATAAATGTTCTCCATTAAGATTCATCAATCCATTTGGCTGAGATTGAAGAATTTCATTCGTGTCTTTTTAAATTGTCTATAGAAAAAACTGAAGAGATAGCAAAGTTAAAACTGCTGAAACAGATACATGGTGTCTAAATATTGTTCAGGATCTTAATCATATTAAAAGAGGAGTGCAGTTAATTCCCCATCATAATTTTACGCTGAAGAACCTCTTAATTGCAGCTGAAATAAAATGAGTACCAATCAGCTGCAGGTAGATGCATTCATGCTTGCGTGTCTCAGGAGTTTTTGGGTAGCACCAGTCCCCACAAGCACCGAGGACTCTGATCCCTATTGAAGGGGACCAGATGCTGATGGCCTCACTGGTTTTAAGGAGTATGCTCATGGATGAAATGTCTCACACCAGTAGAATTAAGTGCATGTTAGTTTTACAAGCTCAACAGTTTGTTCAGCAGTTTGTAGGAGCAGTCCAGCTCTCCAGTTTACAGCATTTTTAAACCTTTGTTTCACTGCAATTTTCTGTGTAATTACTCTTCAGCATGAGCAAATAACCAAGGCTGGAATGATACCCCTTCCCCTGTGTTCTTCCATGCTGATTTATCCTTTCTTTGACCATTTTTTTTTGTAAAATATTCACTCTGAATACCAATACACTGGTCAAGGAGGGGACATAGGTGAGCTTCAAAGACTTCATAAATGTATTGCACTTCCCAGGCAGTGTGCAGCTTTGTCACTGGCTTCCTATGAAGGCAACAAAACATGGGATTAGCAGCCACCTGTAAATTACGGATTTATTTTATCCACTGTGCCAGGTCTGACTAGAAAAAAAATGAGTAAGCTGCAAAACATCAATAATATGCTGGGAATCAAATCTGCAATGACAGACTTCACAGGTTGTTAAAATGCTGTGTGGATTCCTGCACTAATAGGAAGCAAATACAGTGTCATTGTGGTATCAATTGAAAATGAATCCTGCATAGAAATCTTTTCAGTTCTCACTGTCAAGACAACGGCTTTGTTTTCCAGAAGCTCATAAGTAGCATGTATTACTGAGATCTCAAGGAATAACACATTCTTTCCTTTTAGCTACTCCTAGCAGAAACTCAGAGTAAGCACAAAGCAGATGATTACAATGACCAGCATAATTCAGAAAATACAATGTAAATGCAAACAGCAAAATGGAAACAATTTCACTCAAAGCAATTGTCCTGGCTCTTCTCACCAATACACCATGGTCTGTCAGAAAGAGAGTTGCTCTCAGAGGAAATTTTTGCACTGGATCAAATTATCAGTTCTTTGAGCCAATATCAAATGTGAAACTAAAAATTTTGCTTCATGCTGGAGTGTATCATTCTGATGGGCAAAATGGTCTGTATATTTTATCATGGCAATTCTGAAAACGTATCATAACACAAATCTTCCACTGTTCCCCTCCCAGAACTCAATAATCCTCATAATAAATTTTACACTGTTCTACCCTTTAGATATCACCAGGGAAATACCACTGCCAGAGACATAATAGGATAATGTGGTCCATGTCCAACCGCTGCCCTTCTGTTGGTTTGATCTATCATATAATCATAGATTCATTAAGGTTGGAAAAGACCTCCAAGATCATCTAGTCCAGCCATCCCCCTAACTGCTTAGTCTCTTGCTGGAACAGGGATGCTTTATAAGCGATACTGCTGTAGCTCCTAGGAGAGGAACTGCTAGGAGGTGACAGCAGTTCTGGGATGCACAACATGAGTCAAGACTGTTCTCAAGAATAACATGGTCCTGCACCATCATGGGCAGTGTTTGTCTCTGGACATTTTGCAGTGTGACATGGGTACAGGATTGTTATACTTTCCACTATGAAACACTGCTTATGTTTTTTTGGGGGGTGTTTTTTTTGTTGTTGTTTTGTGCCTTCACAGTTACAGTAAGCATTCAAGGTCATCCAAGAATATATGTTAAATAGGTTGTAAATTACTTGTAAAGTGTATTAATATTCTTCTACTCATGAGCTACCTGAGAGTGGTAACACTAAGTCCAGCGCTGGCAAAGAGCAGTCATCAATGTCCTTGGTGTTAGGTGCCTATTTTTCACATCTGCAGAAGCCAAGAAGCCATAAGCAATTAAATGACAGGACAGCTCCAGAACTACTTCCTCTCAGAAGGTAACATGGGACAGGATTGCTTCTTTTTTTTTTTTCTTTTTTTTTTTTTTCCTCAAAATGATGAGAAAAGGAAAGTGAAAATAGATACATTTTTTTAAAATCTGTTCACAAGTCACTTTTTCTTTTTAGATAATCCACCTGCTTATAACTATGATCCTGCCACAGCAGGATAGCTATCAAGATACTGTCTTATTGTAAACAAATATATTTTTGAAGATTAGATATTAATCTGCAGATGATTCAGACATGTATTGTTCAGGCAAGCTTATTACATGTGTTTAGTACAGGATCTGGTGGCTTCAATGCCTTTTGCACAGCTTGTGTTCTGAAATCCAGGCAACCCTGGGACTCCAGATCACAGAGAACCATTGCAAGATTTGCTGCTGGTAACCTGTTGGTCCAGGGAACAACGTCAGCACCTGACCTGCAGGGGATGACTGCTGGCTCAGCAGGGACCCTGCTGATCTCCCGGCAGCTCAGCTGTCATGACATATGGACAATTCTTTTCACCGTTATTTAAAACAGGATTTATGTTATTTGGATAGGACTATATAGAGCCTCTTTCCTAAAAGAATACAATGCACTCAGACATTTTATATAAATTTGTGGTTTGCTGTGTTTCGAAGGGTGTTTGTGGGACTAAAAGGGAGGTTGGACTAAAGCAGGCAGCTCAACCTTCCTCAGCTGTTGCTTGGTTGTTATGCTTTTGTTTTTGTTTTTGTGTTTTTGTGTTTTTTTGTGTTTGTTTTTTTTCTCATCCAAATGATTACAGTGATGGAGAGTTGATAACAATATTATGGATAGGGATTAAAAAAATACAGAGTATTTGAAATATAACTGAAAGCATTATGAATCCACAAAACTTAGAAGGATGCATAATTTTGCTCTTCTTATGTCCAAGCAAATAGCAAGTCAGTATTTCATATGCATTCCAGTTACAGAAGCGATCTTTGTGACACTTCGTAACATTCAAGAATTCTGAAAAAGAACAAAACAAACTTTTGGCAATAGCAAATCAATGTCAATTTGGAATTAATGCATTTTGATTGAAATATTTTAATTCTATTATTTAGCTATATCCGTGTGCTCTTGGATAATCTTTTATAGACAGTCTGTAGAAGAAAAAATGATGTATTTGAAACCTAGGTAGGGAAAAAGGGATTCTTATTTATTAGCTGTTTTTCCACTGAATATCAATTCCAATGGAATCTTCTGGAGTACATAGATTATAAAAGTACCCAGGCTACATGGTCATTAGGTTAGTTTTCACCAAAATCCATGAGGATACATCAGTGATCAATCAAACCAATCTTAGGCTGATCATATGTGCCTGCAGTAATTGCATTCTATTGCAAAACACCTAACATTCATAAACTCAGAACAAACTGAACTGTCCTGAACATACATAGGCATCAAGGAAATTTTTTCAAAATGCTGAATTTCTATGCTAAAGCTGCTAAGATCGAAATAGCAAAATGCAAACAAAAATGAGGAAGTGAGAAAAAGCAAGAACCCTTTATCATCCTAGGAATATATTCTCTGTCATTTCAGAGTCTTGGCTTGCAGATAGCTTGGTTTTCCGTGAAGCTTTTTTACAACTTCCCTGCTGCTACATCCATCCATCCATCCATCCATCCTAACCTAACATTTAAATGTTGGTATAAGAAGCTATTCTGACAGTAATCTGAGATCTTAGCCTCCCTAGTCTATATTGAGGCAGCTCCAGTGGAAACAAAATGAATGTGAACAGCTCGCTATGCATCTTGGACCTTGTTGGAGCAAGTCCAGAGAAGGGCCATGACAACGATAAGAGGGCTAGAACACCTCTTCTGTGATGAGGGCTGAGAGATCTGGGGTTGTTCAGCCTAGAGAAGAGAAGGCTCCAGGGAGACCTTATAACAGCCTTCCAGTGCCTGAAGGGGCCTACAGGAAAGCTGGGGAGGGTCTCTTTGTCAGTAGTGTAGTGATAGGACAAGGGGGGAAGATTTTAAACTAAAAGAGGGCAGATTTAGATTATGTATAAGGAAGAAATTCTTTACTCAGAGGATGGTGAGGCACTGGAACAGGTTGCCCAGAGAAGCTGTGGATGCTCCATCCCTGGCAGTGCTCTAGGCCAGGTTGGATGGGGCTTTGGGAAACCGGATCATGATTTGCAAGGGGGGGTTGGAATTAGATGATCTTTAAGGCCCCTTCCAACACAAACCATTCTACGATTCTATGATTCTTTTATTATTCACACCCACAACTACATTATCAGCATGATGTAAGCTTTACAAGTCACAAGTGAGAATTTCTTCCATTCTCTGTATAGATGTGTGATTTTTTATTTTATTTGTATATTTGTTTTTAAATAAATAAATTAGGGTAGGTCTACCATTTGGGGAATTATGTGGATGTTAATTCTTCTGTGTTCCAGCAATTGTGACTGTCATTGTAACAGCGGAGCAAATCTGTCAGGGGAGGTCATGGTTCCAGAAGAAAAGGCAGTCGGTAATTCAGCTAGCTTGGGACAGGCACAGAGAGAGCATTTTGGATGGCAGTGCAGAAACCTTACATTTTGGTCTGTGTTCAGCAGGAGACCGGTGCCTACAGTGGTCAAATCTTGCATTATAGGAAAAAAGACAACTGGCTCAGGGTTGAGATCCATGGTGGAACCATAGGGTCAATTTCTGTTCCTTACACAGATTTCAAACTGTTGACACAGCAATTCCTCTGGCCATCAGTCCCTCCTCTGTTGTCATTCTTGCCTCACAGGGATATTATGAGAATTAATCCCATTATATGAGCATTTATTTGGACAGTGGGCAAGCTTCTGCATACTCTGATGAAAAGGCATACAGCCTGTAGCTAAAAAAGAACATATCCCCTGTGACCAGTGATTTCAACAGAGCATCATGGCTTATGACCCAGCTGGTCTGTTCCTACATCTCTAAAACAGTATACTTGCGGTACTGACAGGAATTTATTTCTTACTTACCTAGTGAGAAATCCCAAGACAGCACAAGATGTTGCATGATAATTACATTTTCCTCAGTGGGATTACTGAATGACATATTGTGATATATCAAGAGGCAACTGTGAATTTAACTTGAGTCAGCACAGTAGACTTTACCCGGTACAGTATGTTTCCAGATGAACATAGTGTGAGTGCAAGAATAAAGGGAAGTTACTGAATACCTCACAGCATTGTGCATCCTCTGTCAGCATTAGCTTACAAAACCCACCTGGGTCTGGTCTGCCTTGGGAACACTTTGTGTATTCATTATTTGTTTAGCTTATATATTCACTTTAAGAACATATTGTTTGCAGAATGGGTTCGCAGGAGAAGGTAATAACAATACTCATTTGTAAGAAGAATCAGGCATGTCAAAACACAAAACTTACTGCTTCTTTCTCTTTACTCTTTGATGGCACTAACTGCTTGTTTCTTAAGTAAGCAACAGGCATGGCTATTCTGTAAATAGGCTATTTAATTTCATTAAATTTCAGGTTTGCCCAGTTTTTGGTTGTGACAACAATATGTAACAGCAGAGTAATATGTAACAGCAGAGGGCTCTGCTGATCTTTAAAGAGGCTGGCAAATTTTCATATGTGTCCCTGAAGGTCTTAATGCCTTTTGCAAGAAATTGCAAGGGTGGTATTAGGGGAGGAAGATGCAATAGTGCAAAAAGGTGGATATTGAGCTTTAGTTCCTGGATAGATGAGCAGTTCACATACTTTGCACCCAAAATTTTGCTTCTAATATGCTATAATGAGATCTGAGCATGGCAGTGCTGAATACCTTCAGTTGGTATCAGTCTGCTTACCGGGGAGGTAATGCAGGTTGCTTAAAGTGCCAAGGAGGAAAGTTTCCCTCCCTTCTCCTCTAAATAACTTGTTTGAAAAATCCTCTGTCTCTCCATTAATGCTATAATACAGAGATACTTCCCCTAACTCAGGAAGATAAGGTTAGTCAGTTTAAAAACCTAGAGAAAGGCCTTTTTCCTTGCTTTATAATCTGCTACTTCTTTAATTCAAAAGAAGGAGCACTTTTCCCCCAACAGTCCTTAGCCTCATGATTCAAGCATTACCAGACCAGTTGCACAAAGCAATTTAGAGTCCCCTGAAAGTTGTATGGGTTTTAGATGTGGTTTGGAAGTAAAAAAAGTTCCTCAAACTCATTCTCTTGACCATACCTACTATACAGAGCAGTCAAAGGCAAGAGAAGGGAATATGGCTGGTGATACAACTGCTGTGTGCCAACTGAAAAGTTTCAGGTACTTGGCAAGATATCTAAGAAACTGAGTAAACTGGCATTATAGCTGCATAAACATAGTGAACGAGTAACAAGACCTAAGTAAGGACAATGTGCTCAGATCCATGACAAAAACTGCTACATTTGTTAAGAGGAAAAGGTAGAATTCATAGTAAAATAAAAACATTTTCTTATCTAGTCCATCCACTGTGTGAGTATGATACTACCCTCTGCTGGGTATTTTCTGTGCTTATTTAGTGTGAAAAACTCTAGGAAGTAAAATTGGATCATTGCTGTGCAGTCCTTCCATATCTCGGTCAGGGGATTCCCCGTGTCTCTGGGACATTGTTTCTCCTAAATTCACTTCATGGCTTTGTATAACATTTCCCAGTACCTGCTCGTTTCAGATGAGGGTAAGTCATTTTGTGTCCTTTGTTTTGCATCCTGTAATTCTTCTAAAATAAGTCACTTCTTGCAATTTTTTCTCATATGTGATAGGCTTGAGCTCAGAAGCCGTTTGGTCCATGTAAAGTTAGCTTTTTCATAGAGGTCATTTGCAGAAATACTGGTACATCCCATCCATCCCAGGGATACACAGCATTTTGGAAAGTTATGTCATGAATAGCAGCTGAACAACACTGTGCTAAGTGATTTACACTAAAATCTGTGCAAAGAGCTAAGAACAGGGTCAAGATGCTTTATCACACAAGATGTTTCCCTGGCATAAATTACTTACGTTTCCAGGTACTGTGGCTGAGGTGAGATTTGAAACAATGTCTATGAGATAAGACTGGAGATAAAATGCTTTGACTACTCAGTCTGGGTTTTATTACAGATATGAATCAAATGAATTCATGGAGAGGCAGTTTATTTTCCATAGCATGGCTGCTAGTAGATAGGCAACGTCTGTACTGCTTTCCACATCAGTGCCACAAATGAATTTATATGCAAGCCTGAGTGAAAATATGTTACAAGAAGATAAGTAAACACACATTTTCTAATGTCAGCAATCCAGTTCATTTTCTCAGGGTTGGGTTTTCCGTTGAGTAGGCAGCAGTAGGCAGCCACAAAGTGATATATGTATTTTTGATAGTCAATATCTTTTGTTCTGATACATGAGGTATGCAGGCTGAGGGCTCACCAGGTGTCCAATTCATTTGCATGGAGGTAAGCAAACTGAACACCTGCATGGCAGATGAGAAGGGGACTTCTGGCAGAGAGCAGGAAGATATCCAGCTGGATTTTAGTTATGGGCTTGCTAAAATTGGCCTGTGCTTTGAGAGACACTTTGGATGAAATTTGATAGTTTTTATCTAGTTCCAGGGAGAAAATTATGACATTTTGAAATGGTGAATGAATCTTCAGCCCAGACAGCAAGGCATAGCATAGACCCAGATTGACAACAGTGCTTTTAAAAAAAAAAAAAAAAAAAAAAAGCAATCTTCTCTCCAGAATGTCTGGGTTTTGTGAGGGTTGAAGGTATGTTTTTCCAAAGTGCATTATAAGCATCAAGCAAGAGTATTTTTCTCACTTTAACATGGGATGATCTGATACCTTGACAGCAGATATGGGCAATTTCTGTTTCTTTGTAGTCTTGATATACCTAGACAGTCTTACTGAAAATTGTATTCAGAGTCAACAATAAAAAAGAAACACAATCAGTGAAATATATTTCAGAAATGATCTACAGAAAATATATGTAGATTATATGCTAGTAAGTAGTTAGAGCTTTCCAGAGTTGAAGGCAAATACCAGACAGAATATTGTATACAGTCTATCATAGTACAATCAAATTTTAAAAACTGAACTACATTTTTCATTAAAGTGAAAGATGGTTTCTGAGAAAATAAATCTCTCAGAAGATGTAACATTAAAAGCTAAATTAAAATAAATATTGCTTTTTCATCAATTTCTGTTAGAAGATGAAATCTCTACTATTTGCACATCTGTAAGCACAGTACAATCAAAACAGGAATACAAAATCACAGAGTCATGGAATCATTAATGTTGGAAAAGATCTCCAAGATCATTTGGTCCAACCATTCTCCTACCACCAATATCACCCACTAGACCATGTCCCTAAGCACCACGTCCAACCTCTCCTTAAACACCCCCAGGGACGGTGACTCCACCACCTCCCTGGAAAACCTGTCCTAATGCCTGACTGCTCTTTCTGAGAAAAAATGTCTCCTAATTTCCAACCTGAACCTCCCCTGGCACAACTTGAGGCCATTCCCTCTAGTCCTATCAGTAGTTACCTGTGAGAAGAGACTGACTCCCAGCTCCCCACGCCTTCCTTTCAGTCAGTTGTAGGGAGAAATAAAGTCTCCTCTGGGCCACCTCTCCTCCAGACTAAACAACCACAGTTCCTTCAGCCGCTCCTCATAGGGCTTGTGTTCCAGGCCCTTCACCAGCTTCATAGCTCTTCTCTGGACACGGTCCAGGGCCTCGATGTCCTTCTTGTAGTGAGGGACCCAAAACTGAACACAGTACGTGAGGTGCAGCCTCACCAGAGCAGAGTACAGGGGGACAATCACCTCCCTCATCCTGCTGACTACAAATAGAGGATCAACTTCTGTTAAGTTAGTTTTCTGTCACCAATTCAAGTTGTTTTTACTTTATGAAAAGCTTTACTGTCTTACGTTTAACTAAATGGGAAAGGTTTGCTAAGAAAATTTCCCTTCAAAATAGAATTCTCCCCACTCTGCTGTCCCATGGCTCCCATATCTTACCCCCATCCCTTGCTGCATCAGCAAATCATCACACACACACACACACACAAAAACAAAACAAAACAAAACAAAAAAACAACAAAAAAAAAAACAACGGTGTTTCAAAGTGCTGAGGTGTTCAGCTCAAGAACTGCATAAGTAGGAGTTTGAGAAGGAGGATTTTGACAGAGTTATGATGGAGAAAACACTACCCTGAAAAATGCTTCATAAATTGCTTAATTTGTTTAGTGATCAGCATTAACCTTAACATAAAAGCCAGCGAAATGCTTAGGGACTTGTTGTCATAGGAGAATGGAATGAACTAAAGCATGACTTTACTCTCTGTTGCTATATAGGTACAGCAAAAGGGAAATGCACAGACATCTCCCCAAAGTTGAAAATGAGCCTTGTAGTGCTTCACCACGATTACAAACAGAAGGTATTAGCTTTGGAACAGAAACATATTCATATTTCTTCTTGGTCTAGAAAGTGTTTTGTGGATAAACAGTGTCAACTTGTTTTTTAAACCAGGCAGTACCAACAACTGAGCAAGATATTAAGCAGAGTGGTGTGAAATTCACTGTTTGCATAATGTTCCATGGTAAAAAAACGATGAATTCACAACTGTGGGCTAAATCATAAATGAAAACATACGGCAGTGCAGAAATCCTGCACGTTTTGTAAGACACTCCTTTTGTGTTGGTGGCAAGCATTGTTTCTTTAGCATGGCACTGTGTATTTTGAAATGGGTGTTACTTGTTCTCCTTCATACGGGATCCTCTAGATAATTCTCCAGTTAGCATTTCCTACTGCAAATTGCCCCAAAACCACAAATCTATCCCCTGCCTCCCACAATAGCTGCTTGCAGCTGTTAGAATTGAAGAGTTGATCAACAAACAGCAGGAGAACTGTGAGAGTATTGCACAAAGCTCCCCAAGCAGCACAACCTTTGAAAAAAAGGTCTTTGGGGAAAAAAAAAAAAAAAAAAAAAAAATCACTCCCAGAAGAGATAAGAATGACTGGCTTGACTGGCTGCAGTTACTTAAACATTTAGAAAAAGCTTAGACAATGTGATGAGTCAGGCAGAGAAATGACAGGCAATAATAAGGAACTGCACAGTTAGTGATCAAGGACATCGTATGTAATGTTGCTGGAGATCTTTTAAAAGTGAGTATTAGTCTTTCTGAACAAGGATTAGAAAGGAAACTGTTTTTAGTTGAGATTCTTGCTAGCCTAATTCAATGGGTAAATCAGCTGTAGAGTTGCAATTATGTTTTATCTAGCTATAGTATTTTCCTTTGCTGAAGATTTGACCTTTCCAACATTACCAGTTATGACAACATCCAACAGATTTATTATTATCAATTCACTGTGAGATTTTATGGTATCTCTAATTTCATTTTTAAAGCAGAGTTATCTAAGTGAACCTCACCACATAAGAGGTAGACTCACACAATAGTTTATTGCTCTATATGATGCATTTCTGCCTGTGTTCTCTTTTTTTAGGTGTATATTATTTGCTTCCAATGTTTTCAGGTCATGGCAGAGTCTCTTAATACTCATAATACAAGTTACTAATCACCTGAAAATTAGTTTTTGTTCAAATAGTTGGGAAAAAAAAAAACACAATTGGTTAAGAGGATTATTTTATGAAGAAAAATGCTTACACAGATGCATTTTCCATGCAAATTTTCTTCTGTCCTGTTGATTATAATGCTAAGAGAATCAAATTAACGTTTACTGAACTTACACACATTAGCAAAAATGTATATAATTGTTGTGGAGCCTCCACCTCTATGGATGTTGTCTTTCCTATAAGTTTTAGGTATCTGTAAACCGATTACAGAACAGCAAATAAAAAACAGGCTTTTTGTTTTACTGAGTCTGTCTGGCATGTTCATCGAATCAGTGCCATTATTTGCTTATCTATGGTGGAGTGCAGAAAGAAGCTTTTTTGATTTCCTTTTCTATTCACTATTAATTCTGGAGCGAGAACAACTGGAAGCCATAATAAAGTCAATATTCTTCCTGCATTAAACAAAGGGAAGGCTGGCCAATGTAGACAGAGAATGGCAACATCTGTTGGTACAGCACTTAGTCACAGTTTTGCCTTACATTTTTGTTTTTTGGTCATTTTCCTTAGCACATTCTCTGTGTGAATACTATTATTTGGTTGGTTCAGAATAACAGAAAATACAGAAGGCAGCATAATGATGAAGACTAGAGGAAAGGGCATAAAAAAGATTTTGAATTGCTTATCGTTTGTGTAATCTTGAATCATTCTGAAAGCACTGACCCTCTCTATCTCTACTTTGCAGTAATTTTTTTTTCCCTCCCCTTTACCTTGTTCTTGATCAAAAAGTGGAGAAAGGTATAAACTCATTTTTGCTCAGTTTACCAAAAGCTGTTTCTCCATTACAGCAGTTTTGAAAGGTTAGTTGTAAAGAAACAAAAGGAACATTTAACTTTTCGGTTGTCTAAACAAATAAAGTCTGCTCTAACTTCAGTCCTTCAGGGGTGTTGCTTTAGTGGTGGCTGTCAAGGTGAAGTACTGGACAAACAAACATAGCTCAGCAAGGAAAATGAAATAAATAAATATACAACTGGTGTCCAGCCCATGGGATGCATATTTTTAAGGTGATAAGGCAAGATTCTATTTTCCATAAAAAAGCTTGTTTTTCACCAGCCTGTTAGAAGAGCCAACGGTCAGGTTCTCCACATGCATTGTGGACTCCGGATGGTTCACCTGTGACTGAAAGGTTTTCCTTTACAGTGTAGGATATTGTCTGTCAGTATTCATTCTAAAGTACAGCCATCATGTTGAATATTCGCTTTGTGTCTAAATCTGAGGAAACTGCTAGGTGTACACAGATCTGGGGAAAGAGCATGGAGCTTATTTTTCAATATCTGTGCAGATCTTCTAATAACCTGTAATTCCCATACATCAAAGGTTCTGTTCTACACTGGAACCATCAGCATCTTTGTTACCTTTAATAACCAAAGTTGTCATTATTAAAAGATGGCGAAGGTTCTGTTCAGCAATTAAACTTCATTTGTTAAAAAGTGTCAGGGAATGAAAAACACTGTTCTGCCTGCTCTTTTCAGTATGGCTATTTCAAGATCATTTAAAATGTAGGACAAACAGGTGAAGAATTAAAGCACATTCTGTTTCCTTAAGGAGTGCAGAATCACAGGTTTTTAGCTTTTGTCAGTCATAGTGTTTGGACTGTGACCCAGACAGAGGGCAGGAACAGCAAAGACCAGTTCTGAAACAAAATGAACTGTAATCCCATTCTTGGTCCCATTCCAGCGGGAAGAACCTCAACAGCACTTAATTCTTCCACATAAGTCAACAATACTTCCATTTATACCAGTGGGTTACCCCAACAACAAGGAATTGGTATCAGGCTTAAGAACTATTGTGATAAAATGCTGGCTTCTGGAGCATTTTGAGAGCTCGCATTGTGCTCAAGCTAAAAGAAATCATTGTAACGATGCTATTTTTATCAATAAAGCTAACAAATCCTGGGAAATGCTGAATAAACTGTACACTTGATAAGCTTGAGACGTGTTTTTTCTTCTATTGAAAATAAATTTCTAAAGAAGCTATAGAATAGGATTAGTACTTTAATATTCATACCCCACTTAAGATGGCATGAATTAATATATTTGTATAATTACAATTTATAATCTGTTTGCCCAATAAAGTGTGATTTCAGGCAAACATAAAACTTGGAAGTGTCTTGTGTTGAGAAGGAGTTTTTAAGTCACATTAACCAATCAGCTGCTTCTTTGAAAACCAATAAAAACATCAAACAAATGTTAAGACATTCTGACAACAGTGCCTTGAATAATGAGAAAAGCAGAAAAAAAAAAAAAAAAAAAAAAGTGTTTACAGGCTGAGAATTTAGGCTGAGAATTTATATTCCAAGTTTTATTTTGATGGTTGTTTTATTGTAAACTCCTTGGATTCATTATGTTCACACTGCCAAGAATTAGTCTCATGTAGTAGATGGGAATTTCTCTAATCTATTACTGTTTGTTGCCAATAGTAATTCTATTAATTCAAAGAGCTAATGGCATTTACTAGTATTGCCATGCTGTTTATTACGTCTTTGAAAATAGATGGGATACTCAGTGGTGTATCATTCTAAACAGACTAAATTTAGAGCCTAATCCTCCACTCTTTACTCTCTATTTAGTGAGAATGACTCTGAATTAGCAGTGCTTTGTGTCTGATTTGCAATTGAGTAGGTGAATGGCACCTGCACTCCTGAATTACGTGCTCTGCACCATACATAGAGAACATGAAGTGTGCAAGACTATGGCTCATCCAGTGATGGAGTCTGAGCTCATTATCAAGACTCACCCATCTAGTCTTATGTTTTCACATCATACAGGATAATACAAAGAGAAGGGTATGAGTTTGGAAGCCAAACAGCCATATAATGCATCACTATCTCCAAAATGAGTCCAGTCTCAGCACACAGCTGATAACTTGGGCTTAGCACCCCAATATATAGCTGCACCATTTCTGTTTGAGAACTGATGCAGGTCAGAAGCAGTTCAGGTTGTCTGTACCAAGACCTGTGGCAAAACACACGTGCACCAGATGAAACCATGATGTCAGCTCAGTAAGGAGAGATCAGCCCAAAATGTCCAAATAGAAGTTGCCTTCAGAATTCTGAATGCTCAGGGTGTAGGCATCCAAGCCAGATGTTTCTCGCAGAAAATGAAGGTGCAATAGTTTTTCTTCTGCTCAGCTGGCTATAGGCTTGAGCAGTCAAGTAAAATATGATATATGCTCATTTGGCTGCTGTAGAGTAACAGATTTCACTCCTCCCTGAGGAATGCTGTAACAAAATTATCCTGATGCAGGGCTAAGTTGCTCCTATAAGAGCTGTTGCATATTTTTGAGTAAAAAACCACAAGAGGAAAAGTATCTGAGGTCCAGCCCTACCCCAATAGATATCTAATTTTAAATGAATACTAATTGCAGACAGAAATGCTTGGCTGTGAAACTCTAGGGGGAATTACTCTTTCCCCAGGAGTTCAGCAAAAATCCAGCAAAGTTACAAAATAAGAATGTATGAAAAATCACGAGTAGAAAGTTCTTTCTTCCCCTTAGCGAAGAACAAAGACTGAGCTGAGGCTTCTTCCCCCATCCAGAAATCTGTGCAAGAACATATATTATTGATTTTTCAGCACATAGTATTTACATAGCCACATTTTCAGCAGAGGTAAAAATAACAAAGCTAAATAATAAAGATTTTTTTTAAAAGATATGTATGTTGTGCCTCAGGGATCTCTGCAGTGAATTTGTAAAAACTCCCTGGGTGGATATACAAAGCCTTCTTAGAAGATTATCTGGACAGATGAAATCACTCTGTACCAAACATGCACAGACAGGCTTTTTTTCAGATGTCAAATGTCATAACATGAAGTCCCTTCTCAGACAATAGTGCTAAAATCTAACAGCAAAGCAGCAATAGCCTCAAAGCTTGTAAACAGCTTGTGTCTGGAAATAACTAATTTTGTTGCCTTCCTCCAGTCTTGTAGTAGATTCATCAAAATACAAAGCATTTGTAATGTTAACCAAAGTCTCCATGGGCTGGCTGTAATGGGATTTACAGGCTGAAGCACATGCAGTATCTTGGTCCTTCATGGCTACTTGTGCTGAAAAAGGGTGGAAATAATAGCAATGATCAGATCAGGGTTCGTTAATGACCACATCACCACACAATCCCCATCTGCTGGTGTAATATATGGGAGGGTAGTGATTATACCCTCCTTACTTAGAGCTCCTAGACAGTACAGGTTAAAACAGAGTTTTGAAGGCTTCAGCGATGGTGAAGCTAGTTCTAGGCACAAGCGAAATAAGCAGTTACCTAAGCTATCAGTGTTAAATACAACAAACTCATAGATACATATGAGCACCAGAGGGAAATGTGGTAGGTCTCATGCCATTGCCCCCAGCTCTCTTACAAGTTTAGGCTGTCTCTGCAGAGCAGGTCATTCAAGTGCCCTGACCTCACACATCCCTGAACACAAGTGCTTCTTGCAACAGTCACACACCCACCCCCATGCTTTGCTTGCCAGCACTGATGGCACTGAAGGAAAAGGCAGCACTGGCAAGACCAGCCTTGGTGGGCAGAATGGTGGGACAGAAAGGCAGTTGGCCATGGTCTCACCTTCCTCCAGACAACAGGACACATGAGCACATGAGCTCAGTATTGGTAGGGGAAGCAGCAGCTGTAGAGATACAATTGGGGAAAAGCAGAGACAAGTATCAGGACAGGGAGCTCATTCAGACTTTACTCCCAGCCCACGAATATAGATGGTACCTGACAGAACCGCTCTCCTGAGGCTATGAAACTGAATTTTACCAAAATGAGTATATTCATCCTCAAGGCAGTAATTTTTAATTCTGTTTGCACTCACCCAAAGCCTGAGGCCAACTCAATATCTGGGGACAGATACAAAACAGTGCAGTGCATCTCCCCTACACTTTTCACAGATCTTGACACGTGCTTCACTAAAAGGAGAATCTCTTCGCTACTGTAGAACATGTCCTCCAGATGTGACTTCACTATGCTGAATACGTAAGGACCAAGGAGCTGTTCCATATCAAACACGCTTAAATTTCCTATGCTTAAATTCCTTTCTATGCTTAAATCTCCCTAAAACCACCCTCTGACTCAAAAGGTCTTCTCACTTACTGTTTTTCATTGGTGAAAGTGTCAGCCCTGCAGGAACAAGCAGCCTGTAGAAATACTCTCAAACCCATGCTGGAAGAATCACTTCAGTCTCCCAAAGGGAAAACTGCAAGAGGACCGAGAGCCACAGCTGATCCTGCCATCTGCAGTCCCAGGAAAGCAGCATCTCCCTGCAGGGGTAGGCTCAGTTTCAGAAAGAAAATTTGCTGCAACTCCTACCAGTTTAAAAATTAGTTTTATATAAGCTTCTTTTCATTTTTCTGATACCTGACAAAACCCCTTTCAGATATTGAAATGAAATGATGAAGGCCCAGGATGTATAAACTGAACTACTATGTAGGCAGAGATGTCTGCTGTGAGCCTTGCTTATGTTCTTCCAAGATGGAATTTCCCAGGCCAAAGCACAGCCAGCCATGTGTTAGGAATCTGGTCCATATCAGTCATCTAAGTTCATTTGTAGCAGAAGATCTATTGATTCCTCCACATTCTGAGGTGCCAAGAAAGTTGTGATGAAAGGTTCTTCTACTGTACATGCACAAATGAAATAATGGTTCACATAAAGTGTGATTCAGTGAGATAATGAGCAAGGAAAAAAAATAAAAATCAAGAAAAAATAAAGTTTCACTAAGCCAGGCCTCAAGCATTGCATGACATTTTTCCAATTTAAAGCCATATCAGTGGCTGTAGCAAAGGCTGTATTTGGAGATCTTCTCCAGTTCCATTTTAATCATATGGAAATGGCAGGACAGAAACACTGATGTGCATTTAAACACCTACCCACACATAGAGTGGCTCCAGTTACATAAGAGTGTAAAGCAATTAATGTCTCTTAAAAAAACAAAACAAAACAAAAAAAAAAAAAACACTATGTGTTGTAGCTATTTCATACCCTCTAAATCCATCCATTAGCATCTCTAAATCCATCTTTCTTGTAGAGTTTAAAACACATTCATTCAAATATAATTAAAATAGCATGAACTTTAGTTACTTTAGTCAAGTTACTTTTAGAACATAGGTGGTATAATGAGGATGAATCTTTGAATGACCTTCAAGGGTTTTGTCTTCATCTGTGCTAATGTTAATGATGTGAAGTGCTTGCGCTGTGCACGTAAAAGCCAATGAAATACTTATTAGTGTTACTAAAATGAGCACCAGAAGAATTGCTACCAATATGATCATTTTCCATAGACAAAGTCCATTACAGCATTATGGAGCCTACTTCAGATTTCAGGGAACTGTGTTTTCCAAAATATGCACATAGGGAAAACTAGGACAGAACAATTCATAAACACTGCACCCAAACTCCCCAGCCCTCATCCCATTTTAAATGTTGTCATTCATTATTAGCATGTTTATTACCAGTCTCCTATTTACACACATCCTTCATACTCCTTTTTACAGTCCCATACTCAGTGTGCCCAGCCAGACCCATCAATTCCTGTGGATGGGGAGTGTTTCATGCCATGGCCTCAAGTCCCTTTGGCCCCATCACTGCCTCCAGGTGATGAACAGGGGTACTGCATGGATGATCCCTGTCCATGCACTTGATTTCTCAAGCATGGAAACACAGAGTCAAGGACAAATAGAAAGAATCCAACTCACTTCAGATGTTGTCATGCTTAATTTGTATACCTCATTTGTGCAATTAAGTCATAGAAGCGTTAGGTCTTAGGGGCACCTGATGCTGTCAGACTTGCAATGCTGAGTTAAAAGGAGGTTGTACTGTTCTGTGTGCATTTTGAATTAAGATTACCTTCAGCTAAAGAAAACTTTATCATTCAAAACTTTGTGGATGTTTTCCACAGTTAGAAGAAGGGATTTGAGAAAATAAAGGTGGTGGGGAACCTCAAAAACTCAGCTCTGATAACAGAGGCTGATCTGTATTATGGAGATCACAGTGTGCACATCCTGGAGACTATTTTAGATGTTATTGTAACCTCTTAATACTGGGATGTTAAGGATTAGCATGAATAGATATTTGGGTAATAATAAAGTAATTGTCCCGCCTCTTACCAAATACTGTCCTAATGATATAATCCAATGATACGTATTGGCATAATCACAGAGAATACACCCAGATGGACCTTAACAAGATCACTAAGCCCATTCCTTAGGCAGTCTGTTGCAGCATAGTACCTGTACCACTCCTGAAATGCATTTTTCTAATATGTACGTAGAAACTGGCAGTGACTGGTTTCCCTGTAACAACCTGAAGCAACTGATGCAAAATTTATTGTTAGATAAGAAAGTTTTCCCCTTATTAACTGAAGTCTGGTTTGCTGCATTTTAAGCCCATCATGTCTTGACTCAGTCACTGAAGTCGGCAGCAGCTTTTCATGTATTTGAAGACTGATATCATGTCCCCTCTATGTCTTTTCTTCACTATGTTAAACACGAGATGTTACAGGTTCTCTTTCTGTTTACACATCCCACTACAGCATATGCCTTTTTTCTTTCTTCAACAGCTTGACATTGGCCCATTATTCATCTTGTGAGCCACTATAAATGCCCCAGATCTTTTTCTTTAGAGCCATTGCCTATTTCCTGTTCTGTATTTGCACATTCAACATTCCTCCCCCCATTCTCCCTCCCTCTCTTATTCTGCATGGGAAGACATTGCTGCAAAAAGGTGCAAAGTAGCAGCATTGCCTTGCTTTAGTTCTGATGTCTGCAAAATCTCAAGGGTTACTAGGCAAGGAGGATGATGCAATGATAGTTAATCATCCTGCTCATAATTATCTCATCATTCTATAAAGCTTTCACCTTAATTTTGCTGCTGTCATCTACTGTCTCATCTTATGGACATGAGTCAGCTGTCTAAACGTAGGCATCTACTACCTTTTACACTCCCTGAAGTACCCAAGACATCTGCCTAGGACTGGCAGATGTGAAGCAGCACCTACATGGTCCAGGAGCAATACCCGGAGACCAGGCAGAACACACTGCAGTGCCCAAAGTGTCCATAACACCCATGTTCAGGCTTCTAAATCCCATCCCTTTGTATGTTACTGCAGCATGCACATTAAAATGTGCAAAAAGGAAAATATACAAAGATTGGAATTTCCAAATTCCATTGGAATCAATGGAGAACTTGTGTTACCTCAAAAGAAATGTGATTAGTGGGCAAAGATTAGAAGAGTTAAGGCTTTAAATTAGTCTTGCTGAATATCTGTAGTGTAGTAACATCCAAAATCTCTGTCCAGGATCAAACCCTGGATCCAAGAACCGCATAGAGATATAGTTTGCACTTGGTCAGAGTTGAGAATATCTCTACTTAGGCATTTCAGATTTTAATACCAAGACAGACTAAGTGTCTTTCCCAGTCAATCTGTACAAGAGAAAAAGGAGGAAAGTTGAGTATCAGCTCTCATGGAAGTTTTTCCATCTCAGCCTCGTTGATAACTTGGGAAAAGAGCCACAGCCCTTGCATTGCTGTGCAAGCAGGTAGGGCAAGAACAACAGGGGCTGTTGTGATTTGATACCTGTTAAGCATGCTACTGCTTGGGAAATACATTTTGCAATACTATCTGATGCAGGGTTTTTAAAGACCAACTGTGGCGTATATGTGACCGCAGTGACAGGATGAATTTATAAAAGCTATGAAGTTGCTAGGTAACAGTGTCCTGTCCTCACATCCACTGATCAGTGATGACTTGTTCTCTTAATATCTATCGTTGCTCAAAATTTTTATGTGAACAGATTTTTAAATAAAAACAAATCTGAATTTATCTCTGTATTTTACAGAATTTATTCTTTGCCAACTTTCTAATAGTCTGTCTAATCCTTCACTCTCACACCAAATGCAGCTCTTCATATTTCTGGGAAATCACAGCCTCTTCCTGAATCCCCACTCCTTCTGAAAGAGCAATATGGAAATGTTACAGCTCATCCCTCTCTCTGACTTCATTAAGACAAATGACACAGTATTGCATCCAATGTATAAATTCAGTCTTGAGTCAGCTTCTAATCAAAATAAGCAGTATGGCAGCAGATACAAGAGAATGACTATGAAGTTTATGGACCATCTGAGGAAAGACTCACCCTGCAACAGGACTTTCAGAAGACCTGAAACAGCCTAGGGGAAAAAGATGCACCAAAGCAAATGTAACTAGAAGCAAGTTTTCCACAGCCCATCATAAATAATAAAAACACCTGCTGCAAACATAACATCACTGGGATTTGTATGATTGAATGTGACAGCCAAGGAGCTCTGACACCAACAATGGCTTATCTTGGGCTTTAGTTTTTCTAAGTGTATTAACATGGCTTACCCATTCCCTTGCTTTATTTCACTATGTCATTTTGCACTTCCTGTTGTTTTTGAGGATACAGTAAGTGGTACATTATAGATCGCTGTCATCCCAAGTTAGAATTTCAAGGCTAAAATGTCATCCTCTGAGGAGTGAGCTGGTACAGCAGCTCCCTGGGGCCTTGCGTCCAAAACGAACATGAAGTCTCGGAAGGAAAGGCTCAGCTGTTCCATCTGTTCAGTGATGGTTTATTCCCCAGCAGGGTAGGCAAAAGCCATGGAAACCTGGCCACAGGAGCCAAAGGAATAGAAGTAGTCTAACCTAACTGTGTAGAGGCAATGATGCAGTGAGCTGCTACAGGTTATGTGTCCTCAGTAAGGCTCATTACAAAGGGAAACCAAACTGTAACTCAGAGATATTTAGAGTCATTCCAGGTGTCAGTGTCCTGCTTCTGGGCAGTTTTGATCAGTTCCAGCAAGCAGAAGAATGATTAGCTTAATAAATTCTGTGCATCCAGAATTCAAGTATTCCTGAAATATATCTTTCCCTAAGCAATTATCACCATCATTTTCTTCTGGTTTTCTTATTTTTCAGCATATTGCCTTAAGCATTCTTTGTAGTTTCTAGGTAGTGGCTCCACGTTAAAGGTTCATTAAAAGCAAATGAGATTGCAAGGTCACCTTATACCCTTTGCAAGAAGTGTCACAATTCAAGTGCATTTGAAATGTCCATCACTGATGTTAGAGAGGCTATTACCAGGTATCCCAGAGACTTGCTTTTCTTCAAGGTGAAAGCTTCTCTGTTAACTGCCATAACTTTTGGTCCAGTTTGTACAGTAAGCCCTTCGCCAAAGCACTTGTCCCCACAAGACCCACTGCTGCTGCATCTCTCTTAATGCAGAAGCTTACAGCTTTGCCAGGATCATCCTGCTGTGGTAATTCATCACGTCCCACTGCAGATGATGTTTTCTTTATGGGAGTCTGGCTTATTAAAGTTTTTTTGTTGTTTGTTTTTGTTTTTGTTTTTTTCATAACAGAGTAGCCTAAGTAGTAAAGTAAAAGGCAGTGGCATGTCTGACCACAGCTAAACCAAGATATTTCCTTGATTTGTCTTTTTAATTTTAACTTATTTCAGGCATGCCTTGCTCTGGATTGCCCCCTTTTCCCCCTGGCATTTTCCCTTCTCAGTGCATTTCCTTTCAGCATCTTTCCCAACACGCAGACCTTCAGAAATACACACCTTGCCACAGGGTCTTTGTATTTCTTCAAAATACACCTGAGATTTCAGCTTACCAGAACAGCAAGTGTACCAGTGTACCTAGTTTCAATGTCACATCTTTATAGACAGTAGCACCCAGTCATAGTCTTTCAGGGTGTAACGTTCTGTTCCTTTACTACATTATTGTTCACCTAGCAACATCTATAAACCTGTATACGCATGTTTCCCCTTTCCAGTGACTAATGCTTTGAGTGCCTAAGTCAGCTATTAGCTAGGAATTTGCAGACCAACCACACCTTTTCCTCATGGCACAAATGCAGTATTTCTTAAAAGCTGTTGTACAGCTTAGAAGTTTTCTGTTCTCTGGGGTTATGGGTATCTCTTTCTTCTAAGCTACAAAGACTATGATTGTAGCTGGAAAAAATACTCTTCACAGATTTTTACCTGAAGCTTTTTTCAGAGATGACATTAAAGACAAAAGGAAGAGTTCAAAGAAAGCAGGCGCTCTCTTACATCCTGTTATCCATCACAGCTCCAGTTCTCACTGCTGACACTGTGTTTTTTTTTCATTTTTATATTACACAGTCTCTCATCTGCTGCCACTCTTGGGTCAGGATTGACAGCGAGCTGTTGGAGATGCCAGCCTTGAAATAACCTGTGCGTAACCGGATTTCATTTAACACTGCTGCAGAACGTACTCTGCAACTTACCATTTCTCTTTTGAGAAAGATTTTAAAGACACTTCAAATCCCAAAATAAAAACCCTAAATTTCCCACTATTGACTAAATGTTGTATATTAAAGTCTTCTTCAGTGACCACTACTGGCTTCTCTAGACTTTCCTCATGATAACACAACAGGTGATTTAGGACCATCCTTTTGATATATGTTACCTGATTCAGCACTGGATTTATTCTTCCTTGTACTAATTTCAATGTCAGACTACTCAGTAGTGTTCTTCATTACCACAGATCATTACCCATTAACCTTGCTAGAAAGCACCACAAAACCAACACTGAAGAATATAAATCATCAACCTTGTGTATTACCATAATCCACGCAATTCAGGTTTTACTGAATAAAGTTCCATTAATCTAATTATTTTTGAACTGGTTTGAAATACATCTAATGTATATAATCTCAGAGTAAATAGAAATTCTAATTAAGCTCCCTTCAGTGAGGACTGCTTTAGTTCATACTGTGTATGGAGCTGTTTGACTCTACATCAAATCCACTTCAGAATGAATCATTTAAAGGCTTCCTAGACACATACATAGAGGCTCATTTTTAACAGCCTGTGTTATACGACATAAAAACACAGCATCATTTTCAGTAGATATAAATACCTGAAAGAAAAAGACTGAAGATCAGCAGCCAGTGTATCTGAAACACAGAAATGACACATACAGGTCAAAGCAAAGATTCTGGATCTCCAGGAGCTGAAAGAGCTTAAGCTTGCCACATGGCCAGTGTACCCCTCTGGCAAATATTTCTGCCACTACACTTTTGAGCTACAGTCTTCATAAAGTCCAAAATGTCAAAGGGCAGGGGACACAACAAATGTCAATGTCATATCCCAATAAATTTCACAGAGAAGTTAAAAACCAAACCAAACCAAACCAAAAACTTGTAAATAGAGTTTCAAATTTTTCCAGTTCTTTCCAAAGAATACATGCTTGGAAACTTCCCTTGCTTATGACAGACACTTCTTAATGCTGTATTGTCAGCTCAAAGTCCCCAGAGCAGGTCATGTTCTTGTCATCCCACTCACCAGCATTTCTCACTTCTCAGCTCACAGTGATATGCAGGAAAAAGGTATATGTACTGTTGCAGTTCGTGCGATGTTTCTTCTTTGCTCCGTCTCTTTTTAAAGCTGGTTGTTAGTTCACACATTAACACTAATTGCAGCAGCAAGAGGCATCAGATGTGGAAAGCCAGTTCTCTGCAATAACAAAGTCCCAAAACATTTAGAGCTATATAAGGTAATAAGGCAGAAAGCAGCTAATGCAGCATGCAGTGTGGTAGCAGAATGTGTGAAGCATTACAGCTTAGATAAACCCATTCAAACCTAATTCACCTTTCGGGTGATCTCAATAAACAGTTCCATCAGTGCATAAACATATATTGATGAAGGTGATTATGCAAGTTAGAAAGGCCAACTTCTCCTCACTAGACATAGTGTCTGCACAAATGCCCAGACTTTAACACACTTAAGAACTGCAGACTTTTAATAGATGGTACACTGATAAAGTCACAGAATGGTTGAGGTTGGAAGGGACCTCTGGATATTATCTGGTCCAATGCCCCTGCTCAGGCAGGGCCACCCAGAACATGTCCAGGACCATGCCCAGACAGCTGCTGAAGGTCTCCAGGGAGATATCCAAAGAGACCCCACCACCTTTCTGGGTAACCTGTTCTCCTTCTTCTTCACCTGCACAGTAAAGAAGCATTTCCAGATGTTCAGAAGGAGCCTCCCGTGTTCCATTTTTTTGTACAGTGCCTCTTGTCCTGTCACTGGGCACCACTGAAAAGAACAGGTCTCTGTCCTCTTTGCAATAGGAGAGGTGCTCCAGTCCCTTCATCATTTTCATGGCCCTTCACTGGACTCTCTCCGGTATGTCCATGTCTCTCTGGTACTGAGGAGCCCAGAACTGGACACAGTGCTCCAGGCACGACCTCATAAGGGCTGTGCAGAAAGGAAGGATCACTCCCATCAACCTGCTGGCAACACTCCTCCTGATGCAGCCCAGGATATCATCTGGCCATCTTTGCAGCAAGGGCACATTTCAGGCTCATGTTCAACTTGGTGTCCACCAGGCTCTCAGGTCTTTTTCTGCAAATCTGCTTTCCAGCCAGGCAGCCCCCAACATGTACTGGTGCCTGGGGCCGTTCCTCTTTATGTGCAATTCCCTTCATTGAACTTCAGAAGGTTTCTGTCGGCCCATTTCTCCAGCTTTTACAGGTCCCTCTTCATGTCAGCACGACCCTCTGGCATATCAGCCACTCCTTCCAGTTTTGTGTCATCAGCAAACGTGCTGAGGGTACACTGTGCCCCATTATCTAGATCATTAATGGAGATGCTGAATGGGACTGGACCCCATTACTGACCTGAGGTATCTTGCTAGTTACGGGCCTCCAACTAGATCTCGTGCATCTGATCTCCGAGCCAGCTCTTCAGCCAGGTTTGAGTGCACCCTACTGTTCATCTAGCCCATATATCAACAGTTTCTCTGTAAGGATATTTTGGAAGATTGTCAAAGGCCTTAGTGAAGTCAAGGTAGACAATACCCTCTGCTCTCCCCTCACATTTATTTCCCATTTTTCTGATTCTTCTCATGCCAGTTTGAGAGCAAAATACAGTGTATCCCCCTCAGCTATAGTGCAGCTGCAACAGAGTGCACATAAATGATATAGTAGTCACTTGGAGGGTCTACCTGACTATGATTTTCCAACATCCTTGTCTAAATTTTCCATGGGTACCTAATGTGGTACCTATGCATTAGCAGAAATCCCTCCACCTTGTTCTTGTTGGCTTGTGGAATCATGAGCATTTTGGCTTTTTCAGGCCTTTTCCAGCACTTGCTCATTCTATAGGGGAATTCATCAATTTAAACCAAAGGGCATCACTACAAGGTTTCAAAACCTTCTGTTTTATATGTATATATATATATGATGTGTATGTATGTATAAATATGTATATATATATATATATATATAATTGCTTGTCAAGGTCCCTCTTGACATATAACACTCCCTGGAGCTACCCTACAGTGGAGAGCTAGCATTTGGTTAAGAAATTTGCAATTCTTTGATGCAAATCAGAGGGAAGTTATATATGTATGCACATACACACACACACACTAATTTTCTACTGTAGGGTAGCCGCAGGGAGTGTTTTAAGTAATAGATGATAATTGAGTTGAGATTAGCTGCTATATCAAAACTACTTTAAAGGATGAGAAGGCAGTTTCTTTACTAAGCAATTCAGAAATCACTTGGGATTGCAAGTCTACCAAAAATTCAAGCAAAAGATATGCAAAACCCCTATGTGCTTCAGAGAAGCCACATGCCAACTGTTCCCCAGGCAATGACAAGCAAGACTTTGTCTTGGTTTTGAAGCAAAAAACAGTCTCGGAAAAGATACTGACAACAAAGATGGTGTTTCTATTACCACAAGCTATAGCTTTCATAACGATTCAGCTGGTATGCCTTGGCAGATGGTAGAGTAATAGGATGCTTTCAGTATTTGGGTTCTAGTCCCTCATTTCCAGGCTGAAGACATTGTACTGTTTGCAGTCTTACTTTGTCTCCAATTTCCAGAAGTTTACACATTCTGGAAAATTAACAGCAAAGGAAATACTCTACAGATTTAATTTTTCATTTCCATTCCTTTCTGCTTCTCAAATTGCTGCTGCAAAGAAAACTAAAAGCACCTTCAAGAGACATACCCCTTCTCCTCATCTATAGCTATTTGGATATTTCATTTCTTACACCAATTACTGAGTGACATTTTATATATTGCAGTATAATAACTATAGTTCTTTAAAAAGCACAATTAATTAAGCCTCAGAACAGCCCTTTGAAATAGTCAAGATTTATTATATTATAGGTGAGTGAACTGAGGCTTAGAGAAGTTAGGATCAAGAAAAAACATGAGAGATACTTAGTATGAGGTCACCACAATCATTCGTGCACTGATACTGTCATTTTCAACTCTTTGCTTCTAATGGCTTATTAATTTGCAAGAAGACATTCAAGGTTTTCTGTTAATTTAGCAAGGGGACATGTTTTAAGCTGTTAGTTAAAATGCCATTTTTTTTTCCATTCAGAGTTTAGCATATTGCTTGAAGGTCTGCATCTTCAGCAACTGAAGATGACTTCACACAGGTGACTTAGGAAGGTCATTCAGGAAACAAAAAATAATGAATTTTAGAATTCATATGCATCGGAAATGCATGTGATGGAGGATAATAAATCTATCAGATTTATCAGCCTTACCTGTCACCTGTACAGTTAATCTGATTATTCTCATGACATATTTTAGCAGCAATAAATCTATAACAAGCATAGCCAGACTATGTCTTGCAAAACAAGCCACTGAAAGCATAATAAGAATCATTATGTTATAAATAAGTAAATTAGGAGGGGAAAAAAAGTCTAGTATGTCTTAACAGCACAATTAAACTATGACTTTAAAAAAAAAATCAGCATTTTAGGGCTAGAATTATTTTTATTTCACAAGAAATTGGATTTTTATTTGCAACAACAGTACGCTGTTGGAAGCATGAAAACAAGCATGGATTTTAATGAAGGTTACCCTCTGGATTTTTAACCTCCTTTAACCATAGAGCCCTTCTCCCTCCCCCCCCCCCCCCATTTTTTTTTAATACAGCTCATCTCATGAGACCACTCCCCATCTGACTCATCAACTGGTTGCTCTGATGTTGCTCCTTTACTGTATGTCAGATTGTCTCCAGACAAACCATTTGACAGCTCATTTTATAAGGGTTAAAAGGCACACAGGTTTTGTTGTTGTTGTTGTTGTTGTTTTTGTCAGACAGCATATAGCCTGGAAACAAATATTCACTTATGCCATTGCCTCCAGTTTGTCTTAAACAGTCAACTCAGGCAAGAAGTAGGAAAGCCTCAATAGCAGAAAAATATCAAAAAATGATTTTGGTAGAAATGCTCACTATTTTGCAGTAAAAATATATGAACTAACCAATAAAGGAAGAGATTAAGAAGTACAGTAAGAATTAAGCCATTACACTAAAAACAAGGAATAAATATTTTCAACATGTCACGTGGACACATTACTGTCCAAGAAATGAGTTGTCCCTGTTCCCATGAGCAACCTCAGCAAACACTGATCACCTATTTTGACCTCTCTCTGAACTAATCCTCTCAGGTACAATATACTTCAGGGCACTCTATCTGAACCTGATAGAAAGACTCAGAGTTTATCATGTTCTTAAATATAAGAGGAAGCCATAAAAACTTTCAGAATATTGTGGGATCAGTGTAAAGACACTCAACTAGATTACCAAAACAAAGACATTTCATGGAAAAGTAACCAATAGCTTGCCATCAACTGAGTAATTCAAGAGTTCCCCTTCAACTGCTTAAGCAATCAAGAGACAAAAGGTACCAACATTTTCATTATCAAGTGCCCAGAGTTCTAGTAATGTACATGGGTCAACTGCCTCACTGTTTATTTCATGACTGTGTCCTTTAGAGGTCTCATACACCAGCCCCCATCATTTGGAAATCTCATATGGTATCTGTCACACTGAACCTCTCTGACAGCTTGAAAGCAGGAAATTGAATCAAGTCTTTTATATATGAAACTGCCATCAACAGGTGTGTATATGCTTGTACATGTGCACAAGCTAAAGCCTGTGTACATCCCCAAAAACAGTAAGCAGGCTGCTCCGGAAATAGGCTCTAACATCTGGCCAACAAGTAAGGTAGAACAATTAGACAATTTGACTTCAAGGCTACCTAAATACAGCAGTGGGAAGGCAGATACCGGATCCATGAGCCCTCCTGTTTTTAAGAGGCTAATATAACTCCAAGACATTCTAACAGGTTCAGAAAGAGTGTCCTGAAGTAGTGTATCTGAGAAGATTCATTCAGAGGGGGAGGTCCAGCAGCAGAGGTCTACCTACAAACAGGACTCCAACATCATTACCCACCCAGCTAGGCTCACAAATGTTGGAGAAGCCATCACTAACAGCTTGACTCAAATGACATTTGACACAAGTCCCTGCTCTGTGTGTGCAGCTCAGTGTTGCCAGCTGCCTACTGGCAGCTCTCTCAGCACCTGGACAAGTACATTTGGGATGGACAGTGTGATCACATCTGACACTTCCAAAAAATCTGAATGCATAGAAAAGTGTAGAAATGAAAAGTTGTCTCTAACTCTACAATGCTGCACACAGTTTCTATCCTTGTTTCCATATTCTTTTTAGTTAAGTCTTGAAATAAGTGTCCTGATTATTTTATTTAACAGTGCTAGAACCCACAAATGATCTCCTTAGGACTGTCTCAGCATCTGCCACAAACCCAGATCTTGTGTCCAAGTGAAAGTCCTGGGTGTAATTATAAAATACACGTAAATGGTCCAGTGAATTCAGGCAAAAATAGTTGGTACCATGGTAAAAATCTAAAAATCAGCATGAAGATCCACAGCGTGCTGAAGAAGAGAGACTTTAAGAAACCAAATTTCTATTGGGTCATTTTTCATGGATTATTTTTCTACTTTCCCTTTCCAAACCATGGAAGCCTTAGAGAGTTTATCCCAGAAGAGGCTGTTGGTCATATACCAGATCCCTGACGTAAATGCTCATAGAGTTTTGTTCAGAAAACTATCCTTTGGAGAAAGCAAGGGTAATCCTAGTATAACTAGGCCAACAATCTGAAATAAAATGCCTCAGTCACTAAATAAAGGATTAGTAACATTATATTCTGCAGAATAGCCAAATAAATAGTGTTAATTTATTTGTATGCCAATTTGTCTTTCATTTCCTTTTTTTTTATTATTATTTTCCCATTTGCTTGCCACAATGTTTACAAGTCCTTTCCAGAGATGTTTATCACATGGATTTGACTCAAATCTCCATAGATAGCTTTTATCACAGAGCAGAGTTCAGTTACAAAGCAGTTGTTTTAACATCTGCCATCACTCAGCAGAGCAGATGACCTATAGGCTTTTGTAAAAGTCTTACAGTGCCACACCATCCTTCAGACTTTGTCATCTGGTTCAATAGATGTCCTTTTCTAAACTCCTACCATTTCTGTGCTTGTTCCTTCAAGGGATGAAGTTCAGCCTTTCTCTGAAGCTAATGGGAGTATGGGTAGCACAAGGAGTACTTCACTTAGGAGAAATCTGCACTAAACCAGTTAACACCCATTGGGACCTCACTGAGGGACACTTGGCAAGTCTAGCTTTCCTTCTGACAGACATATGTTGGTAAAGAATAATTTACTAGTAGATGAAGTGCAGTTGTCTTAAAACAAATTTCTGATGCATTTATACTTCTTAGTTTCTCACAAACGACCAGATTGTGCCTGTCACTACTACAAACCTGTGGAAGGGCAGAAGGCACAAAACATCTTTCCAGTTCTCCCAAGTGACGGGACCACCTTCAGATCAACAGCTATTCCTCCCAGTTCTCCTGGAGTTGTCTCTCTCCACAGAGAGACAATAAGCTTTCTCCTTCCAATAAGCTTACTCTCCTAGTAAACCTTAGACCAGAACCAACATGTAGAGCTCATTTCCTAAGTCTCGTATAGATGCAATAGGAAATGATGTTCACACAGTAACAGCCAGGTATTTTACTTACTTGTCTGAGATGTGGCAGTTTCTTATGGACATGCTTCATCTTTTTTCTGCTCCAGGCCTCCTTCCTCCATATACACAGATACAGGATTTTAGTCAGATTATTTGTGGTCTGCCTTTGGTGGAAAAGTGATCAAGCAAAATTGGTCTTTTGTTAGGTGCGTTGGTGAAAGTATACAAAAGACAGGAACAAAAGAAAACACAGAACTCATGCAAGGTAGCCAAAGAGGCACTTTGTCTTACAAACATTGCAAACTAATGACAGCAAAAAAACTGATGCATATTGAACACAAATAAAAGAACAGTTCACCATAATAAGCTGTGTTACACTATTAAACTGCAAGATAAATGTTTTTTTGAGTGTAGCAATCAGTATTAAAAACAAGATGTTTTTAATGCTCTAAACTACTAGAAAGAATGTGTATTCCTGTCCAAGCCTTAGAAAGCATTTCTAGTCCTGCACCACCCATATGCTTGTTAGGATCCAGTAAAGTGAAGGAGCAATTCCCATGGCACTCCTGTGGCTACCAGCCAGCCAGCAAATCACTGAAGGAGCACACCAAGAACTTGATACAAGCTCAGCAAGACCAGTGGGAAGAAACATTGGACAGAACTAGATATCTGGGGCGTGTATTTATTAATTGCATCCAGGTGGAAGTGACAGAAGAGGAAAAATAAATGTGGCAGATGCAGAAGTAGCAGAAGCACAGGGTTGTTTTGTTTTACTTAAATAATAACAGTAATAATAGTACATTGTTAGTTAAGAGAAAAGTCCAGCCAGAAGGCAAAAGACAATTTTACCTTCAAAGGCATTTTTGGGTTGTCAAAAAGTAAAACCCAAACAAAAAGCACTGAAATATTACAAAGCAAACGTGATTGGGACTCCCCAAATGTCATATGAGGGCCTAAAAAACATGAAAGCAATGACTCACTCACACCAGGAGACCACAAAGCCACTCAGTTCAAATAATCTGCTTCCATTATTTATGGCATTCATCACATATAGATATGTTTGCCTATTCTCTCCTGGTCAAAACGTACAAAAATACTTAAGACATCACACACATGCACACACACACACCCCTCCAAGCCTGAAGTCACTGTTTCCAACACATCTAAGAGGGGACGCTGTAGTGTGCTTGAAGACTAGCAAAGTAAGCTCAGGTCACGTCCCTGACCTTTCACAATGCAACCCTTCCTATCAGGTGCTCTCCAACACATTGCAGATGTGCCAGTGTACTCACTGTCATCAGCAGAGCAGCATAGACCTGCCTGATGGACATGGCCACTCTGTTGCCCACCCCACTTTCTAGTCCATGTATGGTTTTTGCCACATGCTCTTGCTGCAAGGAGATTATCCTGGCTCTGCATTTCTCCAGCTCATCTGGGCTTGCTCCAAAATGGAACTAATGGATGCAGTAAAGGAAAGCCACTGTCCATTTCATTCGATCTTCCAGTGGGGATGACTGGTAGACCCGAAGTAGTGAGAGTACAGCAAGGCAGGCCTGCTCCAATGTGCTGATTGAGCCAGTAACAATCACAAGGCAACATTTCAGTTCCTTGCCCATTAGGCCTCTGGACATTTGTACACATTCCTTCAGTTTCACCTGGAGGTCCGCTGTGAGCCAGGGCTCTGGCTGTGGACTCCATTATATGTATCCACAATGCTGTTTCACATTAAGAAGGTGATAGAATTAAATTAGGAGGACAGAAGAAACAGGAAGAAGAGCTAACTGTTTGAGTATCACATAAATTTGGCTTAAGGCAAAACTGAAATATTTTCTACTTTCATACTCAAGAGGAATTACAGTCATTCGCTAAAGCTAACATTGCCTGGAGAAAATGTTGGATCCAGTAAAGGAAAGCCTGTTAGGAATATGTAATTGGAACCTCATTCTCTTGATTTTTGTAGGCTGTTGTAGTCCCTTATGCAAGGGGGAAGGAAATGCTAAGGACATCCTTTCCATGCAGCATCTTTCAACTTATGTGAGAAGAAGCTCTCACAATAAAGCTACGTTTTAAAGCATACGTCTTTAGGCTGAGGACTTTAGACTTTTCTTAAGGCTGTAGGGGTTGGGGGGGGAGGTAAGTGCTAGCTAGAATGAAAAGAAAGATCTAGGAAGACTTCTGAATGAGTATTTGTCAATGAAAATTCACTCATAGGATAGAAATAAATGCAAGTTTTAAAAATCTCACCCAATTTAGTCAATTGCAAATCTAATCTAATAATTATCTTTTTTCATAGTTTAAACTCCTAAAATTTAACATGAGGAACGTATCGTAATGTTTATTAAAGATAAACAAAACCATATGGTCAAGTAAACAACACACTTTAAAGGTCCAGCCATGTGTCAATGATGGGACAGAGCAATCATTTGGCAACATACTCCAGAAGTTTTCAGGATCAGTTAAATTTTTGTCAAGGAAATATTAGACAAATGAATGGCAATGAACTTGCCTTTATGCTCTATGAAAAGAAGTAAAATGAATCCATAAGGAACATTAAACAAAACATAACCTTGTCCCATCACTTTTCTGTAGTGTTACTTCTTCTCCATCTTTGAACACAACAACTTTTATTTTTGAGTCTGTTATAAAACAGACTGTTTTATTATATAATAGTATAAATAAACTTGTCATTCATATTGGTCATTCATACTGGTCATTTTGAAAACATTTTCATATTAACATGGCCAAAGGCTGAAAATGAAAGCATAAGACCATATTCCTATAAGAGAGAGACTATTCCTATAAAGGAGGATTTTTTTTATTTTAAAAATTTGAAGAGAGAAATGGAATTCAGAAGAAATATAATTCTTAGGATTCAAAAAAAAAAAAAAAGATAAATAGCTTAGTAATAATATTACTGCTCGTTAATATTAATACTCATTGCAGAAATATCTGTGGCAAGTAGTTTTTTAATCCATTGAGAAAATGTTGAGAATTCTCATTTTCTTCCTGTGGGATGCACGTTTAAACGGGTATTTTTAATATTTGAAGCATGCTTCAGGACGAAATACTGCACCTTTGGAGAACTGATTGCAGAACTGAGTGCAAAACACTTCTTTACCCAAAGCAATGTCTCTGAACACTGTCTTTGGAAACATTCCCATGATGAAAGGTAATTTGAAATTTTCCTGTGCATGATAGTGTCAGATCCTTCTAGTCTGTTCAGAACTGAACTTCATTACATAGAAGTTATTATGAAGAAAACAAAAACCACTTACATGGTACACAGTAAGTAAATAACAAAAACTGAAATAATACCAGAAGTTCAAAATGTGTGTTATCAGAATAGTCAAAGCAGTATGTACACGTCTCTAATTTACCAGAAATACAGAAAAACAGACATCAAGAGCATACGTCTGAATTTAATATTACTTTCCTATTCCCTTTAAAGGTCCTTGTTAAGCATAAGTCTGTGCTTACATAACATGCAATTTCTTGTGAACAGAATATTCAGCAAATTCTGTCTCGTTAACTATGCATAGTTTATACATACAAATTATAACTTTCCTTGGTATGATCTTTATGCAGTAATGCTTGGTAACTAATGAAATGGACTGCTTATAGTAATAAGAGTATCTGAACTTTGGGGTAGGCCATTTAATTCTGCTTCAGTTACAAAGTAGAGTTGTGAAAATTCTCAGAACTAAGTGTGTATAACCGGGGGGGGGGAACAAAAACATACATAATCACAGGATTTATATTCAGATTCTCCAACAATATCCCCAAAAGCCTACCTATTCATCTTTCCCAGAAAACATTTGGGAAATTATCTCCTCTCTGTAGGACAAAAAGTACATGTTGCAACATGCAGTGGAAAGTAACAGCTACAGGAAGGATTATAGGTTGCCTTAACTAAAGCATTGATCCAGTCTGACATCAAAAGCCAAATTTAGATTTCAGCATCTGTGAAATGTGAGTTGTCTTTATTAGATCAGGGAGGTTGTCTGCACGTGACACCACCAGCCATTATAAAATAATGTCAGAAAGAAGCATCGATTTCCAAAGGCAGTCACCACCTGTCCGTACGAATTTCTCTTTGGAAAACTGGTTTGCTGCTTGTTTTTGCTTATGAAACTCTGTAAATCCCATGTTAAGTTTCTTACAATAATAATTTTTTGGTTTTGCTGTTGGCTCCATTACACTTGTCTCTTCACTATATTTCAAGTATTTACAAGCTTTCAGAGCGGATAAGCTACAACTCTCTACTAGTGCAGTTTGATTGGGCATGTCAAGTTCACAAATATAAGCAGTTACTCTCTCACCAGAAATCATAGTTCATTTTAGGAAAGGGATCCATGTCCCATTGCCTCTAAATTTGGTTAAGGAAGGAAGAAAAAGCTTGCTCAGTGCTTATATTTAAGTGGCAGCAGACACTAATTTTATTTTAAATAAAGGCTGAATACTCTTCCTGACAGGAGAGTGTAATTGAAAAGTTATTAAAGGTACCTGAGACAAATAGTTCAAAGTAAAGTCAAAGTTCAGTAAATTATGAGTTCACATGAACATCCCTGAAGTGTATATTAGCACTTGTGAAGTTCTAAAAGAGCAATCAAAATTTTAAACTAACAATCTGTAAAAATCAGGAGTCTCAGAAGTAGTTCCTGCAGGACACTAACACTTTTCTAAATTTACAGTAAACCTTATGGTGTTTCCCCTTTATTTTATTCTCTGAGATTTTCCCAAGACTGAAATTAAATCTTCCCTTTTCTCTGCAATTGCATCTTCCTTTTTTCCCCTAACATCTCCAATGATAATTTTATTTCTGATTCCATTTGATTTTTTCTCTCTTTTTCCACTTACAGATGTTTTATCATCTTAACCATCAATCTCTTCTGTAGCATTTGTTTTCAACCTAGTTGTAGCAGCTCTGTAAGGCTCTGCAAAAGCCAGACTGCCTGTTTATCTAACAAAAGCACTGTTTTCAGTCAAAATGAAGATGGAGAATGCACTGCATCCAGAATTTGTACAGACTCCACTTTGACTCCTTCTGTGGCTTTACAGCAAACATTCAGGAGACAAAGAGAGTCAAGAGCACCCTGGCTTGGATAGGAAGTATCTTATTGCTAATGACCACACAGAACAGCCACATTTTATCAGCAAAAGCTGATATAAAAGAATATTTGCAAACAGATGAGAGAGCAATGCAAACACTATCTTAGTCCCTACAGCTTCTTATGCTCCAGCAGCATAACAGGGTGCTTTCCATTATTGAAGCATGTCTTCTTTATTAAAGAAATATATTATACCCTGGACAGTGAAAAGAAAGAGAAATGAGCTGGTGTTCTGAAATCAAATGTCAGATCTTCCCCTCCTCTAAGTTTGCAGATGATTATAAAAAGCTTAGCTGGAAGCCAATTCTTATATCTGGATATACACCAAAACATTCTTATAGACTTAATACTTGAACTACACACATTTCTATGGTAGATACCTATACAGTGGCCAGAAAGAAATATCAGTTGTAAACAACAGCTAAAGATACTTCTGAATATTCTCTAGATCACATGTGCAAGCAGCTATAGAACTTGATTCCCAAAATGTCTTTGCTTCAAGGATACTAGTAAAGGACACTTTTCTTTCCTTATTTCCTCATTTTTCTTCACACTTGAAAAGAGAAGAAAATCTAGAACAAATACAACACACCTGACTTAACTGTTACCTAAAGTGACTCAAAGCTTTCCCTGTTATTTTTTTTTTCTTTACTGATGTGAAGTTAATCACAGTAAAGTGTTCTGGATTAATTCCTCATGAGCTCTATTTCTGTCATTCTTCTGCTGAAACATGACAGCATTTCATGGTTAAAAAAATTAATCCTCATTATTATCTCTTGACACACTTTAATTAAAGAAATAATAGAAGCACACACATGCTATAACTAGAACATTACAGGGTAAAATAACGTAGGAGATTCTCTCAGAAAAACAACATGTGAATTAAATAATTTTCTGGGTTACCTTCACATAAGTGACAGAGAAACAGTTACCACCTCATGAGAGTTTAAAACTTCTGACCCAGCACATGTGAGTGAGAAATTTCCCTTCACTGTAAGTAAAGAAATTACAAAAAGTCCCTTGATACTTTAATTTTCTGGTCTACATGTTCAAAATTAAGCATTGCAGCCCAAATTTCAAACAAAAATTCAGCGGAACAAAAGATAGTTTAGAGATAAGTACAAAACGCTTGAGGCTTTTAACCATAGGTTGTCTTATCTAGTCACATATAATTCTACTTTAACGTCAATTAAATACTAAGAAATTTCCTGTTCAAAAAAGGATGATAAAAAATGTGTGAATATATAAGAATTTAAAAAAAAATCAATATTACTTTTTAATAAGCAGCTTCTAACAAAATTTTCAGTTCAGTATATAAATATTACCATTTTGTATTTAGAACTTATGCGTATCACAGGAACAAGATGAAAGTCAAAGGACATAGGTCACAATAGGTGAGAAATTCTGACTGAACATAAGGATGAAGATTTTCCCCATGAGGGGAGTGAAGACAGGTACCCCAGAGAGGTTTTGGAGCTTCCATCCTTGGCAATACTCGAAACTCAACTTGTCAAGGCCCTAGTAAACCTGATGTAATTTGACATGCTGTCAGCTGGAGGTGGTTCTGTGGAGGTTTCCTCCAACCTGTGTCATTCTGTGATTTACATATGAACTTGTAGGTATAGCTTATAAAGAAACTGAACACCCACATGCTTTGAAACATTCAGATGGAACTTTGGGAAGATCTTTCAGAACAGAAGATTTTTAAAAAGAAAAGTTCATGAATTCACATATTTTCTGCCATCTTTCAACCACTGTAGCATAAAAATTACTCCACATCAACAATCTGATATATTGATTTTTTTTAAATTATATTTTCCATTACATATTCATCTATACTTAATTAATGATAAATTGTTGGGTGGGGAGTTTCTTTTAACAAAGAAAAAAAAAAAAAGAAAAGTGAGGTGCCATTTGATCAAAAATATTTAAGGGGGATTTTCATTTTAGCAAGAAAACTGAAGTTTTTCGTTTAGGGTGACTTAAAATTAATAGAAGTGAAAGGTTTGTAAAAAGGGACTCCACACTTGAAATATTATTCAGGGAAGTGATTTCCTGAGCTGTCTCCTGATCCCTTCTGATCAGTTTTCTGATCTCTGAGGAGCCAGCCTTCACCTGACCCTTCACCCTCACACCCCAGTATTTCAGACTCCACATCCTCTCCACATTGAGCCATATCCTTCCCCAGAAAAAAAAAAAAAAAAAAAAAAAAAAAAAACATCATGAAGGTTTGGTGGTTGATGATGACAATTCCAATAAAACATCTACAGATTACCCTACTGTTCACCTCCTATCACAGGGGATTTTTATCAGGCAATTTAAACTGAAATTGTCTCTTCCTGTCTGCAGGGAGCAGCAAAGCACAGCCTAACCTCACAGCTTGTAGGCATTGCTGGAGTTGCCACAAATATCTTTGAAGCTGAGGGAGGGAAGAATTACTGTCCTACCTGAAGAAAGTGTCAGGAATCAGACCACAGCTTTAAGAGCAACAGATCCAGCATTACCAGCTATTGTTTCAATGCTGACAGCAAAATAGAGTATTTGTCAGAAGTACATTTTTAACAGTTAATTCTCATCAGTTTGTAAAGCAAAAGCATAACACTGAAAGTCAGAGCAGGAAGCCCAGCCAGCCTTGACGTGTTGAAGAGCTTCATGCACACAACTGTCTTGTCCTGCCTTCCCAAACTCAAGTTAACCTGAGCTGCCAGAGCTGGAACTGGCATTCAGGACCCTACTTCTCTACTCACCTGACCTTCTCTGTAACTGCCCCAGCTTGAATTAATCTCCTTGATAAATTGGTTGACACCTAGTGTTCCCAGCCCCACTTGCTCATGGACAGCAGGGTTAGCACTTCCCTGACTCATCTGCAATACATCACAGTAGGATCATATTTCATCTATTACATTTGTAAAAGGGTGGCATATTAGACTGATAAATATCCAGCTCTTTTCTTCTTCTCTTTGTCCCATTCCCCAGTAAAGTCTCAGCTGGCAAAATAAGGCCTTGTTACTACTTTACTAGTCCATGACCTTGTTCTTTTCAGCATTGAATATAATCCTGCTTCTATTACCCCAACATTCAAGATAATCATTGTGATATTCTTATACTCCATGATATTGACAGTGGCTCCCAGGTTAATATCAATTGAAGATCTGATTGACACAATTTAATTTATTGTGCCAAGTCATTAAAGACAAAATAAAAATTAGTCTCAAATCTGATCCTTGAAGATTTGAGGCTGTATTCTCCCTTGGTATGTTTCTTCCATGTTCAGCACACACTACTGGGCCATCCCCTTTATCCAATATCCTAACCATTCCACAGTTCTTGTAGAAGAACTTAGTACAAGAACTTTGTTCTTGTAACTCCCATCTTCTCCAATTTAACTTGCACAGTCTCAGGAATCCATTGAACACCACATAGCTGAGATACACCACATTTCTTTTATCTAGACAATCAGTTATCATAGAAAAAGATGAAGTGACATGATCTACGCTTCCTGTCCAGATTCCGTTGTATGCCTGAGTCAGGGCTAGGAGCCACCTGCTAAGTGCAAAAGCATCATTTGTTCAGATTCTCACATTAGTCTTGGCCGTGAGCAGAGCCCCCTGTGCTGCTGTGGCAGAGCTCAGGCATCTACATCCCTCCAAGCAGCTTCTCTTTCAGTGAGGGTGCTGGGTGCTTGAAATGAGGCACAAGCTTATTGACCATGGCACCACCAGTGCAAATAAACATACATCCCCTGCAGCGGTTCAGCAGATTAAAACAACTGAAGATCAAGCAGAGATCTGCATGTTGAATTCAGTTCTGTGACAAACTTAATCCCACATCTGACTTTGCACACAGAAGTCAGTTTGCACACTTGCTGTCACACAGCAGCTGGGTAACTCAACAGATCTCTGTGATTCTGGTCCTTGGCCTCTCTGCCAGGGTTTTTAGTTGTGGTTGGCTTGCAGATGGATACCCCTCTACTGCAGAGAACTGTGGTAGGCCAGCAATATTCCCCCCCCTCTGGAAGCAATTGGATTGAAATTAGTTACTAGTCAGGATGAGAGACCTTGATATAGCAAACACCAACCAACTTGGCCATAAAAGTCATCTGCTGTAGCTTGCAGAAACTTCAGTGCTTCATAATGTTCATAGCTCTCATAATGCCTACAAGTGCCTCACAGTGATGCCTTGGCAATATTTGCAGCTAGAAAGGAATCGGCTTTCAATCATTTTTTGGCTGACAATGTTGACACAGATTGCTAACCAAAGTGGTGACTAAGTCTGACTGAAAGATATCTGACTGAAAAAAAGAAGCCAACATTCTTTGAGCTGTGTTTTAAACTTTTGTGTATTCTTTCACATCTTATGTAAGCAATCCGTCTATAATAGCAGATCACTGTCTTGCAAGGAAAAGGTTGCAATAGAATTGTCTAAAGCCAACAGTGTCTGTTTTAACACTTGCAAACACAATCCCAAATGTCTGGGGGTGTCTCAAATACCTATTTTGTTACAAGCAGTCAGGCTTAAATCTTGGGTTCATCACTAGAACTGGGTGGTGTAACCATAGTGATTTCCCTTCAGTTGCTAGACTTTGGCTTGCCCTGAAAACAGGGAAAGAAAAGAGAGATTTAAACAATTCATGCAATATTGAACTGACACAGACTGCTGAACCTACATTGATGTTGCAGAGGAACAAAGATATTTATGACAAACAATCTTTGCATACAGAACTCAAGGAAGTAAGGAATACAGTTAAAAACTGACCAAGATTAAATAATTGGAATGGTTCATGGAGATTAAAAAAAAAAAAATGCATTGTTCCCACACAGAACACTAAGTACACTAATTGTAGTGATATTTCCAATTACAGGAAATTACAGGAAAGCTTTTCCCAAATTTCAGGATGGTGATATAGGACAGGATATTAAAAAAAAAAAAAAAAAAAAAAAAAAAAAAAAAAAAAAAA